>NC_041215.1:78958018-78998687 GCF_002837175.3 Physeter macrocephalus
AAAAAGAAACGAAATTGAGTTATTTGTAATGAGGTGGATGGACCTAGAGACTGTCATACAAAGTGAAGTAAGTCAGAAAGAGAAAAACAAATATGGTGTGCTAACACATATATATGGAATCTAAAAAAAAAAAAAAATATATATATATATAGTTCTGAAGAACCTAGGGGCAGAACAGGGATATGTATAGCTGATTCACTTTGTTATATAGCAGAAACTAACACACCATTGTGAAGAAATTATACTCCAATAAACATGTTAAAAAAATAAAAAAAAAAACTTTTAGGAGTAATAGATATGTTTAGTATCTTAATTGTAGTGAGGGCTTTACAGGTATACACATATGTCAAAACTTGTCAAATTGGACACTTTAAATATGTATAGCTTATTATATATCAATTCTTCCTGAAAAAAAAATTTAATTTTGAGAAGCAATGCCAAAAGAAAATTCAGTGGCTTAAAACAAATAAAGATAAATAAAATCATTTAATCTGCTCATGGATCTACAAATTGGGCAGGGCTTCATGGGGAAGGCTCATTTCTGCTCCATGTGGCACCAGCTGTGACAAGTCAATTGAAGGCTTGAGGATCAGATCCCAAGATGGCTCACTCACATGGTGACAACTGGTACTGACAGTTAACTGGGAGCTCAATCTGAGTTGAGTACTGGAGGCTCTGCTCCTCTCCATCTGAACCATTGCAAGTGAATTGAACTTCCCATCTAGTGACTGGGTTCAAAAGGCAAGTGTCCTGAGAGATCAGGAAGAAGCTGCATCACCTTTTACAGCTTGGAAATCACATAGTGTCGCTTCCACCAAACCCTAGTAATTGAGGCAGTCACAAAGGCACACCCTGGTTCAAGGAAAGGGGAAACAGACGCTACCTCTTGATGAGGGGTAGCAAAGTCTGGTAGGGCATGTGGAATGGGAATTATTGTTGAAGCTATTTTTTTGGAAAGTATGATCTACCACAGTCCAATCTCTGGCCCAATAATTCACATTCCTCATACATTCAAAATGCACCCTCTCCTTCTCCGAGACCCTCAAAGTCTTATCCCATGATGGTATTAGGCTCAGGCTTGAGGTCCAGGATCTCACCTTCTAAAGCAAATCCGTGGAAAACAGTTTCCTAAGAAGTTAAGATATTTCAAAAGTTAAATGTACACCTACTATATGATCCAGTCTTTCCAATTCTAGATATCTACCCAAGAGAAATGAAAGCACATGGCCAAAGAGAGGAAGCCCTTTGGCTGAAGTTCCTCAAGTACAGCTCCCCATGTGAAATGTCTCTTGATCTTAAAACCCATGAATTTCAGAGAAATTTATTTACCCCATACACACCCAACACATAATGGTAGGACAGATATAATATATATATAAACACTCATGTTCAAAAAGAAAGAAAATGGAGGCACACAGAAATCATTGCTCCTAAGTAATTCTGAAATCCATTCAGGTACATTTTGTCAGTTGCTTGATCAGAGTTCAATTCTACTTCCTGTGTAAAATTTGCTAAAGCTCTTAACTCTACCCTCTGGGCTCCTGATTCTATAATCTGAATTATCCTTACTTTACTTTTCAATAAAATATAGCCAACATCTGTTAAAAATATTTTCTGCCAGTTTTTCTTTTGTCTTTGGCTTTGCTTATTGCATTTTCTGTCGGGCAAAAGTTTTTCTTTTCAGTAATGCAGTCAATTGTACCCATGTTTTATTTTGATTGCAAAGAGAAACAAATGATTTTAACTGTAAATAAATTGGATAACATGACTACATAGGGAAAAAATAGTAAACTCAGTATTTGGCTACACATCTTTAATAGAATGTATTGTTGTCAATGGTAATGGTGCATTAATTTTGAGATGATTTCATATGCATACCATAGGAAAGAGCAAGTAAATTACTATATTTAAGGAGGAGGAGAAGGGGAAGGGGAAGAGGAGGGAGAATGCTTTTCCTAACTCACTAGGTTTTCCACTGTCAGCCCCTCCCACCTGAACCGTGGTAATCCAATCACAATCCATAAAAAAGCAAGAGCTGTGCACCGACATACAGAATGGAGATTTAAGGAAATTCTGTCACCACCTTCACTTTGGGGAGCTGTGCCTGGGAATAACATGAGGACCCCCAACAATGAGATAGCACACTCTCTCATCTCTAAAAGGACTTTTTATTTACTCTTTTTCTTTGCAAAGGGGAAAGGCAAGGTAGTTAACATTTTGAGAGTAGCTCGCATGTACTCTACTTACATTACCCAATTTAACCCTCGGAACAACTTTGTGGAAAAAAAAAGTTTTCAACCCACCATTTCAGTGAAAAGCCAGAGGCTCAAACAGATAACACAACTAAGATATTGAGCATTTTCTATTTTTTCATTTAATCCTCATGATAATCCTATGAAGGGTCACTATTACTATGTCCATTTTCCATATGAGAAAGCTGAGGTAGATAAAGGTTAAGTAACTTGTCCAAGGTTTTACGATTAAGTTATGGAGTTAGAATTTGTACCTCAGCAGTCTGGCTACAGAGCCAATGCTTTTATCTCTTCCCTTTAAAGGGGGTCAGACACAGGATTCAACCTGAAGGGGCTCACATTGGCAAAACTGGGGATAACTGGGCATCAAATAAATGATAGCAAAGGATTATAACCCACTGAATAAAATTGGGATTCATGAATCCATACAAATTAGAGAGAAAGAAAAGAGACAGAAGGATGGACAGGAGGATGTAGAGGGAGTGTCTTTAATATGTATTATATATTTATATATATATAATATTAGAAAGACAACTAATAAATGTACACGGAATGATAGAAATGTCACCATTTGGCAATTACCACAGTAATGATCATTTTAGGTGAAAATCATGAATGGATGCTAAAATTCATGGATAGAAGTTTGAGGAGTATCAGGGTGTTTAGATAGTCTCAAAGTATCCCACCACAATACTTACTAATTACAAAGAGAAAAATGTTACATATACAGTACAGAAACCTAGCAGCTAGCATCTTAACAAATGCTTGAAATTAACATCAGCAGTAACAGGACAAATGGACATAATGTGGCTCCTTATATAATTCACCGAAAAAAAAACAGCATCATTTCTGTTATATTCCTGCCAAAGATTTACAACCTGCATCTTATCATGAGGAAACTTCAGACAAACCCAAACTGAGGCACATTCTATAAAATATCTTGTCTGTACTCTTAAAGAATAGCAATGTCATGAAAGACTGAGGATTTTAAAAGACTAAAGAGACATGACAATGAACACAATGCATGGGCCAAAATTTTCTTTTGCTCTGAAGGACAGTTTGGAGGCAAGTAGTATAATCTATACAAGGTTAATAGATGAGATAAGAGCATTATACCAATATCAATTTCCCGACTTTGGTAATTACACTGTGGTTATGTAAAAGAATGTCCTTTTTTTAGGAAACACACTGAAGTGATTAGGAGTAAAGGAGCATCTGCGTGTGTGTGTAGAGAGAGAGAGGGAGGGAGGGAGGGAGGGAGGGAAAGTACAAATGTGGTAAAATTGTTAGCACTTGGGAAATCTGGGTAGAGGGAATTCTTCTATATTATTCTTGCAGCTTTTCTGTAAGTTTGAAATTATGTCAAAATAAAAAAGAAGAAAGTAAGAAAAAGGTATCAAAGCCAGGATCCAAATTCAGACCCTCTGTGTCTGAGGACTCTTTCTCCACAAGTGACAGGAAATCCAATTCAAACCAGCTCAAGCAAAGTAAATAAACCCAAATGTTATGCGTCCATGTAGCTGACAAGTCCCAGGGAAGGGATGGCCTCAGGCACAGCTTGTGCCGAAATTCAAACAATTTTGAATTGTTTTCAAATCAAAACAGTTCAGGACTTGGTTTCTCCATCTCTCAGCCCAGCCTTCTGCGATGTTGGCTTCATTTTCAGCCTCTACCTGATGGACACTAGCAATTCCAGGCTCATATCTTTTTGGCTTTTGATTCAGTTGAAAAGAAAAAGGGCTCTCTCACCAGTACCAGAAAAAGTCTTTTATTGTATCTCACTGTCTCTGACTGAGTCACACATCTGGTTCCAGAAGCAATCCCAGGGGTCAGTTCCTCTGATTTTGGTCATGCTGCATCATAAGCTCATCCCTGGAGTCAGGGATGGAGTCAACTCCATTCAAAGTATATGTATTGAGAGTGGGAACGGGACTGGTTCCCCCAAGGAAAATAAAGTAACCTTACCACAGGAGGGACACATGGATTCTGGAAGCACAAACACTAGGCTCCCACAGATACCACACTTTCTATGGCTGTGTAACAAGCCCCTCCAAAACTCAGTGGCATGAAACAGCAACAATCATTTATTTGCACAGACCTTTGCAATCTGGTCAAGGCTCAGCAGGGATGGCTCACCTCTGCCCCACATGTTGTCAGCTGGGGAGGCTTGACTGGGAATGGAGGGTCCATTTTCAGGATGGCTCCTTCACATGAATGGCAATTTGGTGCTGGACATCAGCTGGGACCACAACTCTCCTCCATATGGGCCTCCTGCATGGCTGCTTGGGCTTCCTCATAGCATGGAGGCTGGGGTTCAAGAGGAAGAAACAGAAGTTGTCAGTCATCTGAAAGGTTAACATCACTTCCCCCATACCATGCTGATTAAAGTAGTCATAGGCCCAGAACAGATTTAAGGGGGTGGAGAAATAGAATCCACCTCTCCTTGGGCAACATGACAAAGAATTTGCAGCTGTCTTTAATCTACTACAGATACTCTCTGTCTCATTCCATAATCTCACAACTGCCAGAGTAAAAATTAGAGTTCCAGTGTCTTAAAGCTTCGCCCTCACAACCGCATATCCTGGGTCCCCACTAAACTCTGGGGAGCCTCTTGCTAAACATTTAAGAGCAACCCTATCCTCTGGTCACTAAAGTAGGGGATGCAACTCAAGTGTCTACAGAAGTCAGGCAGGAAACCTATGTAAGTGAAGTGCACAGGGCATTGGCAATTTGAACACGTAAGAATATTCTACTCCACATGCATAAAAATGCATTCTATCATTTCTGGGAACATACAGCCCTGTTCGTCTTCTGTTTTCTCACTTTCAATAAAGATTGAGTACAGATATATATTGTTCTACCATAAGAAAAAAACTCATGCAGGCACATAGAAAAATGACATTTAACTCCAGATATTGACAGAGTTGATGCCTTCTAAGGGGACAGCTGCTACTCAGCTCTGGTCAAGCACTGCCAAGTAGAGTTCAGGCCCTCTATGACCCAAATTTTCCATTTTCCAAGAGAAGTTGAAACTTTGGAGTTTTATATGAAATCCTATTTTTAGATGTTGGCTCATCTTTTTGAAAACACTGTGAAGGTCAAACAAAACATCCTGAGGCAAGTTCAGCCAATAGATCACCACTTTGTGACTAAAAGTATTAAAAAGAATTTAGCATTCATTGTCAAGCATTTACATACTTAAAAAGAAACTAAAAAAATCATTTTACTTTCCTAAGCTAATGCTTCAGAGCATAATTAAATTGAGTAGTTCATTAAATATGAAATAGTGTGGATTATTTCATATCTTAGACATATTTCCAGCACCACCTATAGTACATTAAAAACAGCCTTAAATTCTTTAATACTCCTCCCGTCTAGAGGTGGGATCTGATTCCCCCTCCCTTGAGTACAGGCTGGCTGTGATGATTTGCTTGTAACCAATAGAATGTGGCAGAGATGGTACTGATGACTTCTGAGGCCAGGTCCAGGGAAGCCTTGCAGTTCCTACCTTGGCCTCTTGAACATTCTCTATCTGGACACTCCCTCTCTGGATATTCCCTGTTGGAATCCAGCTGCTATGCTGTGACAAGCCCGCAGCACGTAGAGGCACCACACACGGACACCCTGGTCAACAGCTTGGCTGAGCTCCCAGCCAACAGCCAGCATGAACTGCCACCACAAGAGGGGTCTCCCTGAACATGCTTCCCAGTTACACCTTTAGAGCGCTGT
Source organism: Physeter macrocephalus (assembly GCF_002837175.3). Lineage (NCBI taxonomy): Eukaryota > Metazoa > Chordata > Mammalia > Artiodactyla > Physeteridae > Physeter > Physeter macrocephalus. The sequence goes on from NC_041215.1 coordinate 78,964,000, forward strand.
GGCTCCAGATGACAGCTCACTGCAGCTGAATGAAGACCCCAGAAGGGAACTGCCCAGACGTGTCTCTTGGGAATTTTGGACCTAAAAAATTAAAAAGAGGAAAAAGTGGCTGTGTTACAGTGCTAAATTCTGGGGTTGTTCATTACCCAGCAACAGATAAGAGGATACTACCTTAATGTAGTTGATCAGGAAAGTCAAACTTCTCAGGCCTAAGAAAACTTGTCTGCTGCTAGCACTATTTCCATTTAATATTCTTTCTTATTGCCACTGTTATGAAGGCTTACGGATTAATTTTTAAAGAATAAAATGTCTGAATCTTAGGCATTTTAAATAAAATATCTGATGTTAATGTCTGATTCTTTTTTTTTCTGCCCTGATTTCCTGTTGCGGTGGTGAAAACATGAGGAATAGCTGTAAGAAGTCAGCAAAAGAATTAGCAGAAATGTTTGTTCTCTTGTTTCTTTATGGCACATACTATGGATTTCTAAACAACATACTTGATGGAGGGTAAACAGACTTTCAAGATGAAAAAGGATAAGTAAAGCTCTTCTAGAAGGATTTGGAGACTGTAATCAAAAGTACTCAAAATAAAAGGATGGCTAATTATCTCATTAGTAAAATTATGAACTAAAGATGCAATTTAAAAATTAAATATATAAATGCTCCCAGTTAGGCATCATACATGTAGGATAAAGAAAAGTTTCATGTCTGCCTGGAGGGCAACATAAAGGAGCCCACGTTTTCACATATGGTGTCCAGAGAGGGTAGGTTTGATAGTATGTGTTTTTAGAAGAATAATCTATACCCATTTGCTATTTTGCAACGCCCTATACCTAGTTTATAAGTTCAAATAATAGGAAGGTAGGAAAAAAGATCATTTAGGGAACAGAAAAGTAAATACTTAACAAATCTACTAGAACCTTCATCCACTTCCATTTTTAAAAGAACAAAGAAATGACATATATATTTATACTCTTGTACTGAGGGAAAGCTAAGACTTCAGAAATTAAAGTGTCAACTAGAAAGCTCTGATTGTTCTGCAAAAGTCCCTATACCAAATGAACAAAAACTCTTCTCTCCAGCTGGGCTCACACAGTCCAGTCTTTGAGTAAAAATGCCCAGTGACTGCATTTCCTTAAGAAGGGCCACCTGAAGGAGTCAAAATAATTCTTGCGATAACAGGACAAGATTTTCTTTTAAAGAATAATGTTCTAAAATGGGAGGATTAATTACCTTGCTTAAGAGTATGAGAAACTGGTCATAAATGGGGAAAAGAGTGGGTCTGGTGATTTTTGACCTTGACTCTGCAGGGGAAACACAACCTAGAGGAAGCCCAGAGCCAAGTGGGAATATCGGCCACTTCCAGCGCTGAGCAGTGGGGAGGCATTGTAGGAAAACCAGCCTTGGCCACATCAGTAACCTCGGGCCTCTGCTTTGCAGAAGGAACGCCTGTCTCCTGCAACCACCCGTCTTAAATTAATTACATTGGCCCTGTTCACATCTCACAGCCTTGTGGGGGTCATTGCAAAACTAATGGCTCCTGATCCGGAGCAGGCAGAGACTCGGGCCCTGTCACTCACGGGAAAGGAAGGAAGGAAGGAAGAAAAGGCACAGATTCAAACAAAACTGACCCACCTTGGTCTCCGAGGCTTATTTTCGGCTTCCTGACTGGTTTGACTCAGGGGAAAACAAACAAACGAAAACACCCCAGAAAGCTGTTTTGAACGACAGCAGGTGTCCCTAGAAAGCTTATTAAGGAAGAGGCCACATTTCACGTTAGAACAGTGTATACCAGCGGCCATGGAAAGACGTGGAAAATCTTTTACCTGCTCTGTAGGTAGGAAGTGAGGCGAGTGGATGCCTTGGCTGGGAAATTCATATTCCTCTTTCAAAGAGCAAGATTCAGTGTTCTTCATTCATGTTAATCTGAGAACAGAAAGCCAGTCTTAAAAGGAGCTTACAGTGAGAACCGCCTGATGCCACGCTGCTCCTACAAGTAATCCTCTTGTTGAAAACTTCAAGAGGAGGTGCAGCATGAGCCCTGCCCCAATGTATCTAATAACCACAGCTGGCTGACTAATGAAAAGAAAGCCGATCAAGAATGGGCAGGGGTTCCCGGTAGGGTGCAAATAAGGACACATGAGAGGGATGGATGGTGACAGAGCACACAACCTCCCTGGCAGGGTACTCAAACTGGACTGTAGCAACCCTATCACTGTGAGGGCTTCTGGGCCACGGATTCACATGGCCAACACTGGCCTTGCAAGTGGTTTTCACACCCTTCTTGTTCTGTTTTCTGCAGCATTCTCTCAGCTCACCATCTCCCAGAACTTCATTGAACATATAAGAGGATCTGGTGCAAAGGTTCTCAAGGGCTCTGGAACTGCCCCACAGGCGATGTTTTGGAAATTTGTGGGTGTGCTTTTGATTGTCAAAATAATTACTGGAGGGGGTTACTGCATACCTTTAGTGGGCTGGGCCGAAGAGGCTGGATGTCCTGCAATGCATAAGCACTCCCAAACAACAAAGAATCAACCTCCCAGCCGCATCCTTCAGGGCTTTCAAATGATCCACCGCACATCATATACATGAACACCATCTTATTTTAAAGCCTAGAAACTTCTTCCATTGTACATATAAACAGAGAAGATTCTTTTGCGCTTTGCATGATTTTATTATGCTCTGAATTTTCCAGTTGATTGTGGAAAGATTATTCTTAGCTTTGTTGGAGACTTTACCAAGAGTAGTCACTGTTGCAGAATGTCAGTTCATGACCATAATGCTGCTCTAGGTATCTGAGACTCTGACACAGTACTCCTGGGGCACCTGCTTCTGCAGCTGCTGCAGGACTAGGTCTGGATTCATATGCCATTGTTCACAAGCATTTGCATATTAAAATAAAGAATAGTTTACATGTCTTTTATTTCTCTTTTATATTATAACTGGGTATTGTATGTTTAAAAAAAATTCATATGAAGTAGATTATATTACCTATGAATGTCATGACTGGACAGGAAAGAGTGTTAACAAAATGTTCTGGAGCACAAGGTCTGTCAGCATTGAGAAACTCCGCTATGATGAGCTGGAGCGTCTAGAAGTTAGTAATTCTTCATTTACTGACTCAAGTACTCTCCTCCTCCTACCTATTCTCAATAAAATGCTAAGGAGGAAAGAAGAGAGAGGGGAGCTACAAGATTATCACCCACAGAGAAAAGGCCCATGGAGATGCTTCTCTAGTCCCAGGACCCCTACAGCAGCCTCATTTAGTTTGTAGCATTTTTTCATCTGGGGCCTGATTTAACTAGTATTTGCTCTTTTTTCTCCTAGAATCCTCCCCACCCTCTCCCTGTTCACTGGTGATCATTTCTTGTCTTTCTTTTTTCAATTGTGTAATTTTGGTTGTGTTCTTTTAAAGTTCTCAACCCGGTACCCAAATTCTTTGGAAGAAGGATGCTATATGAATGTCTGTCAAAAGCAAACACGTTTATAGTTAACCCATGAATAAAATATTCATAAATTCTAACCGTCCCTATTTGAAAAAGAAACTTGCAGATTATTAAATTTCTTCAACATTAGGGGCCTGATTTTCTTTTAGCTGATGAACTGCTTCCTTAAGGTCCCAGTTTCATTTACTTTAGACCTAACATATAGATGTGCCCTGAGATCCTCTTTATAGTGTCTCAGACTTCTAATTTAAAATCAGTAGACCATTTCCAAGGCATATCTAGAATCTGACCGATTCTGAATCAAGAACATTTGCAAAATCAAAATATTTCCAAATTTTAAAGAGCTTACATCTGAAGCAGCATAATCAGAAAAAGATTCAATTCAAACCCAAGAGGTACTTTTTTATTATATAGAATAAAGAGTGGGTTATGTAGTGTATATTTGCACAGTGCTGTAGAATAGGTGTTTCCCGTAAGAATATAAGCCGTGCATCCAGAACAGTGACACAGCCGTGATGTCCCTGACACATATCTGTGTGTTGTGGTTTAGACCCCTGACTTCACCAACCAGCCTTCAGAAGCCCAGCTGCTCACAGGTCAGCAAACACAACACAGTATATGGACTCAGTCTCAGGTATTACAATGGTGTAATCTTTAAAATGGGTGACTATAAAAAATATTCTTTGTTTGGCTGCATCTTGGGTTTAGACTCTGAGATTTAAATCTTTAATCATAATTACATTTAAAATATAAGAAGTGAAACACCAAAGAGCCAAGCCGAGGTCAGGAAGGCGGTTGACCTATCTCTACACCTCTGAAATCAAGCAAGCACACCAGGTGAGAAACACCAAGGCAGGCAGACATTTTACTTACATACAATGGAAGCAGGTCTCAGACACAGTACTGGTTAAATTAGGCAAGAGAAGGTTTGGGATATTTTTTTTTTTTTTTAAGAAACAAATAGGTACTTGTCTTCAACACATACACTCACACACACAATCGAAAGTATTAGTACAGAGTAATGGAATGTTCATATCCTTTAAAGAGAAATCTAAAATAAAATAAACATACTCATCTTTACCCCACCAGGCATAGGCAAGCTTCCTGGAGGCGGGATCTGGATTCAAGCAGGTAGCAGAGGCAGCCGTGCCTGAAAGGGGAGCCAGCTAGGGGAGACTGAACCCGGAAGCCCCTCCTATCCACTGGCTCCACAGCCTGAGGGTCCCTCTTAGACTGTCTAAGGAGCCCAAGGAACCGGGCGTGCTGTGATCCTTTGCAGGCCCCTGTGGCTGTGGGAGAGTGTACAGCACTATTTAAGCATCCTGGTATTGTCTAGTTTTGAAATGAGTTGATAATGGGGAGTGGGGAGGAGGGGGAAGGGAAACAGGAATGAGGGAGGGAACAGAGACAAAGAAAGAAGATGTACACAGGCCAGCCACTCTTACTTATCTAAGGAGTGAAATATGTACTTTTCCCTAATTTTGGTTTTTATCACACTCGCATTACTAGGTCCATTATTCATATAGATGCCAACTCTGGACACAATCAAAGTTGCTTTCTGGCAGGGGCTAATTTGAAAGAGCAAATCATGCTAGTGGGGTTTCTAAAATGTGCATCAGTACTTACAAAGCACTAAAACACTAGACTGTTTAAAAATATTTATCTTACTAGTTCTAGATTTTTTATTGACATGACAAAAATCTCTCTGTGATTGGACAGTAGAATAGCTATAAAAACATGATTCTATTTGTAAGTGTAATATATGTATATACTACGTAGTATATATAATATACAGAACATACTATACGTATATACATTATAATTACATAATATAAATATATTACATAGTTTTGTTAAGCATAATAGATGCATGTTATCTATATGTTTATACGCATATATATTACACTTATAATTATCTTCTTAGTCAATTATATCCTCGTGCAAACCAGCATTCCTGAGTCATTATTTCTCCAGTGTAATTTTCATGTATATTTCCTTGCTCTCTCTCTCTCTCTCTCTCTCTCTCTCTAAGGAAGGCAGTTTGCCAATAGCTGACAGGCCTGGTGCTTTGCAAGTGCTGGAAGATGCTATTAATCCTAAAGGATTTCATTCTAGATGATACAAGGAATTTATTGTCATGGAGTTTAGTAATAGCAGTTAGTAGTAGTGGTAGCAGTAGTAGTAGTAACAGCAGTAGCATTTTAGATTGAGGCATCTGCTTATTACAAACTCTTTGGTTTACTTGCCTTTCAAATTTCAGATTTATGATTGCAAAGTCTAAAGTAGGTGACATTGTGAATGATGCATTATTGTTGATTTTGAGGCAGATCCTGAAAGCCATTTTCATCAAGTTGTATGGAGAGTGCAAAATGAGTCAGCATGTTCAAACTCAGTTAGCTAGTCAAATGTAAGCATACTCCAGAAAATAAATTTTAAGCCTCTCAGATACCGTATGTGGAATCTAAAAAAAAAAAAAAAAAAGGTTCTGAAGAACCTAGGGGCAGGACAGGAATAAAGACGCAGACGTAGAGAATGGACTTGAGGATACGGGGAGGGGGAAGGGTAAGCTAGGACGAAGTGAGAGAGTGGCATGGACATATATACACTACCAAATGTAAAATAGATAGCTAGTGGGAAGCAGCGGCATAGCACGGGGAGATCAGCTTCGTGCTTTGTGACTACCTAGAGGGGTGGGTTACAGAGGGTGGGAGGGAGATGCAAGAGGGAGGAGATATGGGGATATATGTATATGTATAACTGATTCACTTTGCTATACAGTAGAAACTAACACAACATCGTAAAGCAATTATACTCCAATAAAGATGTTAAAAAACAAACACACAAAACCTCTCAGATAAAAATTAAGCTAACACTGAATTATTCAATTATTATTATGTCTAGTATATTTATAAGTAGCAGCACAAATTGTACGTTAAGAAAGTAATAACAAACATGACTGAGGGGAACAGATAAGAAAATAGGAAATTTAGAGGTTGCAAACCCAAATGCTTGCAAGGGCAGGCAGGTAATAGCAATAAAGACAGACTGGTAAAAGTCAATGTGAACGGTAGGGATGCGAAAACCAGAGGGCGTGTTCCTTGTCTGATAACATTCTATAACATAAAAACAAACACTGTGAGTCCCAAAAGATCTGCAGATGAAATTCATGTCTGAGATTTGCCTCAAAGTAATCCAGGGTAAAGTAGGAAGAAGTAGAGGCGAGGGAGGATTATAGATGAAACAAGATTAGGTTTAAGTTGATAGTTCTTGAGGCTGGTGATGGGCACCTAGACTTCATCTTACTATTCTCCTTATTCCTGCGTAGATTCAAATGTTTCCACAAATAAAAAGTAAAAACCATTTTCAAATACTCAAAAATGAGGTCCAGGGCTTCCCTGGTGGCGCAGTGGTTGAGAGTCCGCCTGCCGATGCAGGGGACACGGGTTCGTGCCCCGGTCCAGGAAGATCCCACATGCCGCGGAGCGGCTGGGCCCATGAACCATGGCCGCTGAGCCTGCGCGTCCGGAGCCTATGCTCCACAAAGGGAGAGGCAACAACAGTGAGAGGCCCCCGTACCGAAAAAAAAAAAAAAAAAAAAAAAAAAAAAAAAAATGAGGTCCATAAGGTTGCTAATTATCCGTCTCAGTTATAATTGAAAAAATACAAAATAATGACTTTAGCATCTAGTACCTGATCACAAGAATGAAGACAAATAGTAAATTCACTGTTGCCATTAATAAGAGTGCCCCAAAGCCAGTAGGATCATGTCAGGTAGGTATGGGTGGTTTGTTTTTATGTCTTTAGTATTTATTCATAATTATATAACAAATTCAAAGCATGGGAGAACTGAGCCCTAAAATGTAATGTTCAGATACTCCCAGGTGCACACACACACACACACACACACACACACACACACTCACTCACACACTCACATCTCACTTACTCAGAAACATCAAGCAGATGCTGAGATGCCCTGTTCAATGAATTACTCCTTAGCAGGTGAATAGCTTTATACTGTCCTCTTAGCATGACAGTTGAATTCCCAGAATTCCCTAATCCCAGAAGTTGGGATTAGGACTTTTTCATCTCCAGACTCCTGGAATGCAGTAGCTACATAACAAATATTTGTTGAATTAATTAACAAAAAAGCCTTCGTGCATTGGGAACATCATCTTGACAACTCACAGCAAGTCTATGTGTTGAAAATGAGTGAAATGAAATTATTGGGATAATTTAGAAAAACTTCAGCAAAATGTGAAATGTAATGAGCAATGGGAAAACAACTGTATTTCCCCAGTTTAAAAATAAAATAAAATGTGATTCTAAATATATTCAGTAAATCACTTTTTCTGGAATTGACTTAAAAGCTGCCCTAATGCATTCCATCCCCCATTTCCCAAGGCTATCACACTCTCTGGGACTGGAATCACAACAGACAATTTTCCAGTCAAGTGCCAGAGACTTACATAACAGGCAAGTTTGACCACAGAAGTACAGCTGTGGGAGCTCTTCCCTCCAAGAGGCTCCTTGAGCTCGTGAGTGTCCTGGAACCCTGAGGGAACTGTCCTCAAAGGATGACCCAACAATGTGGGGTGGATGCATTTTGGTCATGGGCAGAGTATTGCTCCACTCTCAGGGTTAATTGGAGGTAGGCAGGTGAGGTACCTAAGTACAGGTGGAGGAAAGTGCCCACAACATGAAGACAGCACGGTTAGCCAGAGAAGCCTGTGATCCAGCACAACTCCTGTGCCCCCAAACCGGGCTCCTTACACTTAGGTGGGTGGATGCTAGAGAGAGATAACAGTTAAATAAAATGAAACCCAACTCAGGAGGTAATTCAAAATATTGTCACCATCACAAGCAGGTCACTTATTCGTATGCTGATATATCATGCCCGTTTCTCCACCCTTAGAAAATAATAAAGCCAGTCCCTTTCACAGAAAACACACATGTCACAGAGCCATTTCCCTCTGTGACTGTCACTAGAAATGCTCTCCTTTCCACTTCTTGGATCAGCCTGATTTGATGACAGCACAAATGACAGAATAATTCAGTTGTGACAGGAGTACCACAAGGGGACACACTTGTCAATGGGCCCATCTGTCTGCTGTCATTCTCCATCCCTTCAAATGCTTAAGAGATTGCCCTGCTACTGAAAATGTTATAAGCAGACAGAGTTACACCCACGCATCCCCATTCCAAATGGGGTGAAGGAAGGTCGTGAATAATAGATGGTGCATCCGTAGATAAAACAGTCACCAGCAGAGCAAGAGATGAATCTAGAACTTCCAACTCTCTGGGTAATTGTAGCCTCTCATCTTTCTTATGCTCTAGAATTCCACTAAGACAATAAGAAATTATAATGTCTTGTACTTATTTCTTGAATTTTTAGTGAGTGCCTACTGTATAGATAGCAATGGGCTGGAGATTAGAGGGAACACAAAGCAATAAAATTCATAATTTCTGCCCTCAATAAATTTAACAGCTAGTTAAGAAAAGCTGCACACCAATAAAAAGTTAAGTTATAAAATGATACAAGTCCTAACTGATCACATAGTCCCACGAGTTCCATTTTATAATTTAGAATCAAATGAGTAGAACAGATCCCAGATATTGCAAGTTGACTACTATTGACACCCCCAAAGACTACCACGGGGAAATGCAGCGGAGAAGTGGCATCTCCCAGTTTGGCCCCCCATGGTTCTGTTTCTTATGGGTGAGTCTGGTCTCCTCAGCCAGGCTGTGAGGTCTCTGGGGGCAGCCCCTTATCTCCTGCATATTACATGGACTTCTTAATGCCCAGCGCATTGTTGGGTGACCAGTAGAACCAGGTAAAGACTCTCCTCACGGACCCCACTGTGTTCTCTTATTTACCTCCTGGTATTCCCTCCCACAGAGCTTAACACACTTCACTGTGGCCATTTAGCTTGGTCCCTGTTAAAATGTAAGTTCTCTGGGTAGGAGTCGGGTCTTTCTTATCTCTGTGTTCCCAGCGGCCACCTGGGCACAGTGACTGAAAGAATGTACAGCTGTTACAACTTTGCTCAGACAATCAGCAATGTAACTAGGGAATCTGAGAATTTGTAAAATAGTACCAAGATACAGTTATACAAAAAATTAAAGGGAATGGATAGAAAAGGACAAAAAGACAGGAGAAAATTCTAACCTACATCACAATTTTATAGGTCATATTATTGCCCATACATATTTTTCTCCTGACTACCCAAGGCTGTCCCTGTTTTAACTGCCATCTGAAAAGCCATGGGCCAAAAAGACCATCTTCCATGTTGCTGATCAACCTGCGGCAGCAAGAGATGCAAGACTTAGGCTGATCTTTGAGTGACTTCAATCACTAATCTACGAGCAGCTTCTGCACACACCCTCTGAGCTGGCCCTGTTTTGGGGCTCTGCCCAAATACATTGATGCACCCCCCCCATGGAAACACTCAGATGCCATCCAATCTGATATGGAGCCACAGGTATACTGGTAAAACCACGAATGTCTCAATCCTTGTGGCTCACCCAGGAGACAAAATACAAAAGAGCAGAAGGTGGGAGATGCCCACATAGTTCCATGGATGTGCAATGATTTATACCATTACATATGCTGGGCCACCAGCCTGGTGAGACCACTGACCAGCCTACACACTCTTTGTTTTGTCATCACCGGCTGGTTTGTGGTCTCAACATAGCCAAAGGTGTTGAGAAGGGACTAAGACAGGACTGGGTCACATGGGGAGAAGTAAATTTAGAAGTTGGCTTAGCAGTGAGCAGGTGAGGAAGATAAAGGTCCACATCTGGTTTCTGCCTTTGCTCCTTTTCATCGTGTCACACTGAGTCTACAGACACACATGCACACACACATGCACACAGCATGCCAAGGCAGACCTCATAGTGCCAGGTCTGGATTCCAAACAGCTAGAGCAGAAAGCAGCAGTTGGCAGGAGCAGACAATAACAAGAGACACAGTATTGAGTCCAGATTGACACTCAGAGTTCTTGGCATGACCACATTGCAACCCTTTTTCAGGAGAACTGGCAAACTTCCAGGCCTCCCCGGTCCTTCTCCAAATGGCAAATCCTAGACCGTCTAGGATAAAGGAAAACTTAATAGGTAAAGCCATTTGCCTCTGACTGTTTTCCAGCTATATCAAATTATACTTGTTAGACTAGGTTTCAAAATGAAATGCGTTTGCATGTTAATAAGAACAATGGCATGAAAGTAATAAGGCCCATTTCCTCATACGTTGTAACTTGAAGAGACCTTGGACATAATTACTCTAATGTTCTCGTGTTATCGTCGAGGAAAATGAGTCCCAGAGAAGTTATATGACTTGATGGAGGTCACACTGAGAGTTAGTGGCAGAGTTCCTGCCCTGACTTCCATGTAGCTTTCTTTATTTTCTGCCATGTTGCCCTTGTGATTCATTTCACATCCATCGTTATCTCCCTGCAAGATCATAATATCAAATTATGATTTTGCCATGTCTTATTCATAGCTAAAGCAACATCCTGTGCTTTCACAAACATAGTTGCATGTTCTGACCCAGCTGCAGGATAAAGAAAGATGGTCTGGGGTGGTGGTGGGAAATTTAGTGATGACTTGAGTGTGGTCAGGAGGCAAGAGAGCAATGACTTCCTCAGTAATTTTCTTTTGCCGAAAATCAAACACTAAGTCTCTGTTGATAGTGGTTGAGTTGATGACGTTGTAGTTTAGGATGACTGGGTTTAAATTCTGGGTTTACCACCTAATAGTGGTGTGATCTTGGGCGGGTTCTTTACTCTTTCTAAACCTCAGTTTCTGTATCCGTAAAACAGGAACGAAAATAGTACCTCCTTCACTGAGTTCTTATAAGGATTAAATGAAATGAGGCACTAAAGATGCTCAGCACATGCCAGTTGCTCTTATATACCTAATGAGTTTAATCTTTCATTTTTCTTTGATTCTGTTTTTTTTGTGTTTTTTGTGCGGTACGCGGGCCTCTCACTGTCGTGGCCTCTACCGTTGCAGAGCACAGGCTCCGGACGCGCAGGCCCAGCGGCCATGGCTCATGGGCCCAGCCGCTCTGCGGCATGTGGGATCCTCCCGGACCGGGGCACGAACCTGCATTCGTTGCATCGGCAGGCGGACTCTCAACCACTGCGCCACCAGGGAAGTCCTGATTCTGGTTTTTAACGTACTCGTACAACCCATCCGTTCACTCATATATCAACTCTGGACATTATCAAATTTGCTTTCTGGAGGTAGCTGATACGAACTATCAGTCTTACTGGTGGAGCTTCTAAATGTGTATCAACACTTATAAGGGCATCTAAAATACTAGGCTCTTTAAAAAATAATCTGTTACTATTTCAATTAAGGTTAGCTATTCTCCTCAACATCATCATCTTCTTCTTCTTCCTCAATACCATCATCTACCAAGTGACCAGAACAATCTAGAGGAAATCCACCTTGATGATAAGGTTTGGCATTTTTACAGAGCAGGAAGACATAAAGCTACATAGTTTCTGGTAGTAGACATGGCAAGGACACTGAAGATCAGAGTAGCGAGCATTTCGTCTTCTAAGTTAGCAAAGTGGAAGCACTTCCAGATATTAGAATTGTCTCAACTTCTACTCTCCCAGGAGATTCTACTTGTTGCTTCTAAAAGTAGGCCTTCTCTCTCTGAAAAGTTCCAGGAGCAGACATTATCCCCTCTTTTTTCTTCACCTCAAAGCTTCTCACTTGTATTTTCACATGGAAAGTACACAGTTGTAGGCTGACTCTTTTCAGATCATAATTCTACCAACCACCCTGGCTCTTGAAATGGCAGATTCATGGCCAACAGACCCAAGCCTGCCTCCCTCTCAATCTCTCTCTCTCCGTCTCTCTCCATCTCTGTGTCTCTGTCTCTCTCTCTTTCTCACTCTGATTCTTGTCAAAATAGCTTTTGCTTCTACCAAAAAAAAAAAAAAGGCAAAATTCCACAGTCTTTAAATATAGTAACAATGTTTTTAAAATGTGAAAAGAAATAAATCTGGGTAAAGCAATTAAAAATGACCTTTTAATTATTAAAAAAAAATGATGAGAAAAAATATTTAAAAAATTTTAAAAACTTCAAGTAATAATTTTCTTTTCAAATTTTACTTTTATTCTTATTTAAATGGTATTAGTCACAGAAAACTTAGATTTAAAGTATCTTAGCATAATCTTAGTGATGGAAATATTTACACCAAACACCTTGCCTATATTATTATTATTTCTTAAATTCCATTCTTTAAAATAATAGACAAACTGCTTATTCCAATTCAAGGTACTATACTTTTCAATGTTACCCCTTCAATCTGTTATCTCCAGAACACAAATTGTTTCCTTTTTTGTTGTATGAGTTTTACTGATTCAGCTTCAACCTGATCTCAGGACATAAGCCAATTTTCCTAAATTTATCTCATGCTTGTTAGCAATTTGGATTTGTCTCTGACAGAGGCTAAACAGGGCTTAGAATATTAATTTAAACTCATGCTAAAAATGTAATAAAAACCTTGGGTTTTGAACATAGAGGCTGCAGCATTTCCATAACGATATGCAAAAGGCTCTTTTTTTTTTTGGTACGCGGGCCTCTCACTGTTGTGGCCTCTCCCGTTGCGGAGCACAGGCTCCGGACGCGCAGGCTCAGCGGCCATGGCTCACGGGCCCAGCCGCTCCGCGGCATGTGGGATCTTCCCGGACCGGGGCACGAACCCGTGTCCCCTGCATCAGCAGGCAGACTCTCAACCACTGCACCACCAGGGAAGCCCAAGGCTCTGTTTTTAATAAATGTACCAGGGTGAAGTTAATCCAGTAAATAAAGTTGTTTCTCTCTCTCTCTCTCTCTTTAATGTCTTGATACATGAACTAGTGATACTTACTTCAAGCACAATTCCCAGCCTACTTAAAACAAAAGCTCTGGGCAGCACACTGTGATACCAAGGCTAACAGCTGTCAGCTAGTAAAGGCATTTGCCAGATGTTGGAGCCCAGAGGCATCCAACAGCAGTGATCATTACAGCCTTCAATCACCCCATTTAGAATTTACAACAAACTGAGCAGAAAGCTATTATTTCCACCTTTAGTATAAAGTTTTCCTCAGGCTGCAAGTGGAGTTCAGCAATGGACGGATGCACCATCTGCTCCAAGTTCACATTGCTCTTTGCATGGAACTTGCACCCATAGAAATAAGTCCCAGATAAAGTCCAGAAATACTGAGATGTTATTCACTCTTATTTGAGGGAATATCAAGATCCCTAAGGGTTCTTGATCATGGCTAGAAAAAGGACTTACGTTGTAATTAAATGAAACAATAACAAATCATAATATAAGGCATAAAATGAACAAACATTATGAATTAATCATACTCAGACAATTACAACCCATATGGCTTGTTAAACTCAATCTGCTACCGGTAGTGACATCAAATGCATACTGCATATTTGATGCTGCAGCTCTTTCTCCCCCCAGGATATAATTACTTAATTTTGTGAATGAGCAAATGAGATATACAGGCAATGTGTTCACCATTTGGTGTCCTCTCTAGTCTGCCTTAATGGGTCGAAGGATGCCTTCCATGCGCAGCTCAGAAGCCTTCTGCATTCCTTTCCTTAGAGACACTGGTTCCTTTGTAGACAAACGCCCATCTTCCTCCTCCTACTCCATTCTAACTTTTCCCTCTTCTCTACTTCAAGGTACTTATAGCAAGAAGTTAGGAGGGCGAACTTTCTGCGCACCTTAACAGGGAGTGGAGAATGTATTTCTCCTGTGTAATTTGACACCACGGTCAAACTGACACCAGTTCTCTGGAGAAAGCCTCGCTTTTTCTATAATAAAATCAGGGATGTGACTTAGAAGACCTGATGACTTCCCCGCGTACCAAGGTCACTGCTGGGAACAGCAATAATATCTACCCATGCAGAAATGTTGTGAGAATGAAATGAAACATGCTCCGTGAAGGGCCTAGGCCCAGGCTAGTCAGTGTTCACTAAAGGGGTAGTGAGCTTCCATCCTGGAAACACCACTGGGAGTTTGATTGTTCAGAGAAATTATAAAAACAAAAAACAACTAAGGAGCTGCTGAGAATGTTCTTACTTTGGAAGGACACAGGTTATCAACCCCCCTGGGCAGGGAAAATGACGCTAGAAAAATTAGGGGCCGAACCAGCCTCAGGCTCGGCCTAGAGGTTTGGTGTATCACAAAATCACCATGTTATCCACCAGCAGGTAAAGCCGAGGGAATTCCACTGGCATGTGGGCTCAGAAACTGGGGACAAAGCCCTGACCAGCTGCACCTTCCCCAGCAACTCTTGCAGACCAGCTGTAGAGGCAACAGAAGCATGAGGGCAGCTGAAGGTGACCATCAGTGGAAGAGTCAGCGGGGGGCTCTCAGCCTCCTACCTCGGAGGCCAGACTTGTCCACACATCCCCACTTGCCCTGAGCTGAGCAGCCGGTTCTAGTATCTGTGCCCAACTACAGGTGCAAGATCTGCTGTCCGATTGGGAGAGGTAGAACGAGCCATGAGCCACCCTGACTCCAAAGGGGTCCGCAGAATCAGTCTCTATGAATAAGTCTTAATTAAGCAATTTTCACACTATCACAGAAAGTAGACATGTGAAGCCTGTTTCACCATTTATCCTCTTATAATCAGGTACTCTGAGTATGCTATAATACGTCGGACAGAAAAACAATCCCCGGATTAGCTCTTTGCACAAACTTCAAGTACAGAAACTATCTTGCTGTATTCTAATTAGTTGTTTACAGCTGTCAGGGAGCCCCGAGGCTTTTTGAGTTAAATCAAGCCCAGATTCTGCACCGTTGATGATGGAGGGAGGACCCCTCTTGGAAGGGAGCCACAGCCCATAGACTTAATTCCTGTGTGTTCTGAGGTTCACATGCCCCCAGAGGTCCTTGCAATTCTTGCTTTACCTCCAGCCCACCCTTTCAAGAATGCTCCGAGGCACAGCTGAGACCACTTAAATAAGAACATTTAAACATAATTTTGTTATGTACTTGGGGAGAACAAAAAGGAAAGCAAGAGAGATTGGGTATCTTAGAGCCTGGGTTTGAATCTTGGCTGCCCCTTTGTATACCCTGAGCAGGTGACAGCCCCTTCGATCCTCATGTATGATACGTAGGCAATAGTATACCTAACTCATTTTGTTGTGAGGATTAAATGACAAAAAAAAAGGAAAAGGCTTAGTGTACATCCTGGCACATGGTAGGACTTTAAAAAAAGTTAGCTGTACTCTGTGGGGTTTTTTGTCTATTTTCTGCCTTATAAAGTACAGCTTTTTCCTCTTATTCACCCTGATCCAAGCTGCCATCACCTCTTGCCTGGATTATCACAGTGGCCCTTAGCTATTCTCTGTCTTCTCACTTTGCCCACCACCTGTAGTCTATGCTCAACACAGCAGCTATAGCGATTGTATTCATTTCCTATCGCTGCTGTAACTAATTACCACAAACTTAGAGGCTTAAAACAACACAAATGTATTATCCTACAGTTCTGGAGTTTGGATGCCCAAAATGGAGCCCACTGGTTTATTTTTTTAATTTAATTTTTATTTTATACTGGGGTTCAGTTGATTTACAATGTATTAGTTTTAGGTGTATATCAAAGTGGTTGTTATACATATACACATATCCATTCTTTTTCAGATTCTTTTCCTATATACGTTATTACAGAATGCTGAGTAGAGTTCCCTGTGCTATACAGTCAGAAGGTCCTTGTTGATTATCTATTTTATATATAGTAGTATGTATATGTTAATCCCAACCTCCTAATTTATCCCTCCCCCCGACTTTTCCCCTTTGGTAGCCATAAGTTTTTTTGTTTTTAAACTTTTCTCATTTTTTTCTTTTCTTTTTCTTTTTTTTTTCTTTTTGGCCACACTGCATGACATGCAGAATCTTAGTCCACTGACCAGGGATCAAACCTGTGCCCCCGGCAGTGGAACCATGGAGTCCTAACCACGGGACCCCCAGGGAATTCCCAGTAACCATAAGTTTGTTTTTGAAGTCTGTGAGTCTGTTTCTGTTTTGTAAATAAGTTCATTTGTATCATCTTTTTAGATTCCACATATAAGTGATATCATATGATATTTGTCTTTCTCTGTCTGACTTACTTCACTTAGTATGATAATCTCTAGGTCCATCCATGTTGCTGCAAATGGCATTATTTCATTCTTTTTTATGGCTGAGTAATATTCCATTGTATATATGTACCACATCTTCTTTATCCATTCCACTGTCGATAGACATTTAGGTTGCTCCCATGTCTTGGCTAATGTAAAAAGTGCTGCAATGAACATTAGGGTGCATGTATCTTTTCAAATTATGGTTTTCTCCAGATATATGCCCAGGAGTGGGATTGCTGGATCATATGGTAGTTCTACGGTGGGGTGGGGTCTGCCAGCCTTGCAGACCTAAATGTGAGACCAGACACTATAAAACTCTTAGAGGAAAACATAGGCAGAACACTCTTTGACATAAATCGCAGCAATATCTTTTTGGATCCACCTCCTAGAGCAATGAAAATAAAAACAAAAATAAATAAATGGGACCGAATTAAACTTAAAAGCTTTTGCACAGCAAAGGAAACCATAAACAAAACAAAAAGACAACCCACAGAATGGGAGAAAATATTTGCAAATGAAGAGACTGACAAGGGATTACTCTCCAAGATATACGAACAGTTCATGCAGTTCAATATCAAAAAAAACCAAACAACCCAGTCAAAAAATGGGCAGAAGATCTAAATAGACTTTCTCCAAAGAAGACATACAGATGGCCAAACAGCCCATGAAAAGAGGGTCAACATCACTAATTATTAGAGAAATGCAAATCAAAACTACCATGAGGTATCACCTCACACCAGTCAGAATGGCCATCATCAAAAAGTCTACAAATAACAAATGCTGAAGACGGTGTGGAGAGAAGGGAACTCTCCTACAGTGTTGGTGGGAATGTAAATTGGTGCAGTCACTATGGAGAACAGGATGGCGGTTCCTTAAAAAACTAAAAATAGAACTCCCATTGGTTTAAAGTCAAGGTGTCAACAGAGCTGTGTTCCTTCTGGAGGCGCTCAGGAAGAGCGCACGTGATTGCCTTTCCCAGCATCTAGAGCCCACCCCAGCCTCATCCCACCCCCTCCACTCCTTGGCTTATGGCCTCCTTCCTCCATTCTCAAAGCCAGCAATAGTGGGCTGAGTCCTCACCCCGCCGCCCCTCTGGCTTTTCCTTGCCTGTCTCCTGCTTCTACTTATAAGGACCCTTGTGATTATACTGGGCCCATCCAGATGATTCAGGATAATCTCCCCATCTCAAGGTTACCTGATTAGCAACCTTAATCCTATCTGCAACCTTAATTCCCCTTTACCATGTAATATATTCACAGGTTCTGCAGACTACATCATGGACATCTTTGGGGGCCATTATTCTGCCTTGCACAACGATTGTGTTAAAACGTAAGTCTGATCATGCCACTCTCTGCCCAAAGCTCTCCACTCAGAATATAAACCACAGTCCTGCATGGCCCACCAGACAGTGTGCTCCACCCGTTTCCTCTCTGGCCTGCTCTCCTACTGCCCTGTCCCTCTCTCCCTCTGCTCTAGCCACACTGGCTTCCTGACCTTCACAGGTTAAATGGACATCCCATGCAAGCAGCACTTGGGGTTTTTGTACTCGAAAAAAGCACATCACACACAAAAAAGGATATCCAAAGTGCAAACAAGCATATGAAAATGCACTCAACTTCATTAAGTCATTCTAGAAATGCGAATTAAAACCATAGTACGGTACTACTATATGCACCGCAGAACGGCAAAATTTGAAAAAGATGGAAAATACCAAGTGTTGACAAGGATGTGGAGCAATGGGAACCCTCAGACACAGTTGGTAGGAGTATAACTTGGTATGACTACTTTGGAAAAAATGTTTAGCAGCTTCTACTAAAGCTGAACATATTCTGTGGCCTAGGAATTTCACACTGTATTTAATTGCTTATTAATCTGCATTTCCCACAGACCGTGAAGGCCCGAGAGGCAGGCATTATGTCTGATGCACAATGATTCCTTGAACAGTGCCCAGCTCACAGTAGGCACTCAATGAATCCTTGCTAAATGACTGAGTGAAGGCATCTCCGAGTACCTTTCATGACCCATGGCTAGACCCTTGGAGGTTCATCCACCTACCCCATGCAGTTACATTGCTTCCATTCCAGCCTCTGCGGTTCTGGATTCGATGTTTGTAAATAACTGATCCGATTTCCTTACCACATGCCTTCCTCCCCAACTACTAAGCCAACAAAAACGCTGGTTACTCGGGAGTTTACCTAGAGCTTGGATGGCTCCCAAACATAGCCCAGGCCCCACCAAAGAGCTGAGTGAGAGAGTGAATGAGTTTGTGAGTGAGTGAGTGAGTGAGTGAGTGAGTGAGTAAAGTTCACAGTGAAAGCCACAGTGGAGTGCTGCCTGTGCTTCATACACTCTGGCCCCTTGCTCAGACCCCTGAACCTCCTCTATCCGAGGGACTTCTAAAAGTCTCCAGATGGTGTCTCCCTGTGACATGCGGTACCGCCATTTTCTGAGCCCTGTTCTGCTGTCACTGAGCCCCTTCTTGCCAGGTGCCACCACTGCCCCCCAGGGGCACTGCTGTCATCAGCGGCGCCCTGCAGGTTCCCAGGCACCACACAAGCACCATATTCTCTGCGGTATTCAAGTCACTAAAGTCTCTCCTCGCTCCAGGAAGAGTGGTGTGTTGCCCCTCCCCTTTGTACTATACTTTGTCCCTTGGTCCCCAAAAGAAAATTACTCTTGTAACATCTGCCTCTAGCATCCATCTCCTTAAGGTTCAGGCACACGTTATTCTGTGTACCATCTTCCCAATCTCCTCCCCCTGGCCCTACTTCTTCACACAACCGCCACAAAAACCCTAGTCACATTAGCTAATATTTATTCTGTGCCAAATATTGCCAGAACTCTTCTAAAGGCCTTACACATTTTTAATCAGTTAATCATCAGCACAGCCCTATGAGATAGGTACTATTATAATCTCCTTTCAACCGATGAGGACATCGAGGCATGGAAAGATTTAGAAACTTGTCTGCAGCCATGCATTCAGAAAGTGCCAGCATCAGAATTTAAGGCCAAGCAAACCTGTGTATATCAACTCTTGGCCTGTTCACCCTCACCAGTCAATAACAACAATGGAAAAAGAAGGAAAGTTAACGTTGATCTAGTGTTCACTAAGGATTAGGCTGTACTCTAAGCACTGTATATCTATTGTCTTATTTGAATCTGTCAATAACTAACAACTGTTAGGATCTTTTCTATAGAGATGAAGAATCTGATCTGTAGAGAAAAGCTGAGCAAATTGCCAAGGCCACACAGTCCTTAAGTGCTAAAGTCAGATTTCAGTCACAGGTACTGTGACTCTGGAACCCACCACTGTAACCTCTGTGCCATGTAGCTTTTGCCTCTGGAGGGCGACAGCAGTGGCAGAGGGTGCAGGGGAGGTGATGGCGGAGCTCCAGGAATGACTGAATATTTCTGATTCCCATTCGTGGACGTGGCTTAGGCTCCAGTTGGGAGCCATGCTACGCCAGGATATGTACTATATTAATACAACAAAATGTTATTTTTCTCCATGTTGCCATGACAATTACAACATTTAAGTGCTCTTAAAAGTCTCTAAAGATCACCAAGCCATATTTCTTTTCTGCCTTTAAAAAAGTAAGAATGAATACCAGAGTTAAGAGTGTAGTTCGACTATCAAATTTGCAAAAAATAAAAAAGAGACAGAAGGCTAGCTACCCTTTGCCTCCCCATCGGCATTGTGCCCTGATTCCACAGACCATAACTTCTGCCATGATTAGTCCAAGGGAAATGGAATACCTTTCCAGAATGAACACATGCACCTTATTTACAATTCTCAAGGAAGAGAATGATTTCCTGTTCACTTCCTTGCACTCAGGAGGAGGCCACAACAAGCTTTTCCTGTAGCTTGGATAGCTGGTTACGTAATCATTTGAGCCGTCATGTTCAATGCAAATAGTAATCCTTGCAACTAGATATGTTTTGATGTTTGCTACAATCCTACTGATAAGATACTGGCAGAGCTCTTTAATAAACTTGGTAAGAGGCAGGGTTTCACGAGGGGTCACACCTGTCATCTGCTAAGACGGCAATTGTCAACAAAATGCATAGAGACAGATAAACTTCCTGGCAAATATCTTGGAATGCAAAAAGCCTTTGCCACAGGAAAATTTCCCATGAAATCTTGACTCTTGGAATTACAAAAACTGTCACATCACTTCCATATAGTAGAAAACAGTGAGCATTTATAAGAGGAAATGCCAAACTCTGGATGCTCTATAGATGCCAGTAGAAGTATAAATAACTAGATAAGACTATTTTGTTGTTATATAACATTGACACTATACTTAATGGCTGAAGAAATGTTCTAATTTACACTCTCTTTCAAAGTAAAATATTTGAAATAGCGGACTGGAATATGGCCCATTGCTTAGAGAACATTCTTTAAACTGAACCATTTGGGGCCCAGAAAATTTCTAAGAATCTTCATTTCCACACCCCTACTCTTCCCCCTTAGCTTCTGTGTCTCTCTTTTCTATACAGGTATTGTGTACACTATGAACAGCATAAATTGATTTTTTAAATTTTGTAATTGAAAAATGAAGAGGAAAGAAATCAAATAATTATGAGCTTAAGGGTGAAAAAAAAGAATTTTACCTCCATAACCTTTCAGAATGAACAGTTCATTCTAGGTACCTACATTCAGGCACCTACAAACAGCCCTCTCCTCTATTGTTACGTAGAGATGTAGTCTTCGTACAAAGTCCATTCTTGACATACAGGATTTTGGCCCAGGGATTGAGTATTTCACCATTCTCTTAATGATATCACAGGTACTACTGATTAAGCAACTTCAGTGGCCAATGCTTAAAAACAATGCACTAGGGCTTCCCTGGTGGCGCAGTGGTTGAGAGTCCGCCTGCCGATGCAGGGGGCGCGGGTTCGTGCCCTGGTCCGGGAGGATCCCACGTGCCGCGGAGCGGCTGGGCATGTGAGCCATGGCCGCTGGGCCGGCGCGTCCGGAGCCTGCGCCCCGCAGCAGGAGAGACCGCAGCGGTGAGAGGCCCACGTACCGCAAAAAAAAAAAAAACAAAAAAACAATGTACTATTACTCTGAAAACTTTCAATTAAAGGAAAAACTTAAGTCTTTATTCTGTCTTTGTTATATGAACTATGTTTCAGAGTAACCAATTAGTGCTAGTTGTTGAGGGAAATCTTTCTTAAAGAAGAATTCCAGTTAATACACAGTAAAGGAAAGATAAAACTATAAAATCATCATTTTGTAACTCTTAACGTAATAATTGATTCAGTCAACAAACAGCAATGGATGCTAATAGTGAAGGACCAATGAAGAAGCAGATATTTGTGGCTGATTATTTCTACTTATATGAGGAAAACCACAACATTATAATGGAAGGGTCTACTGACACCAGCTGAACCCATTGATCAATCTTGGCATTTTGAAATACACAGATATGTGTTCTCCTGACATGATGCAATATGAAGTAAAACCCAAAACCCTTCACCCAAATATATTAAAGCTTTTATAAATAAAAGAAAACAAAAGACAGGAAGAAACCCAATGGCATAATGAGGAAGACAGCAGACAAATACAGAATGTGTACAATTCTACAGGGCAACCAAGCTGTTTAAGTCAATGGCATGAATTAGATGACAGTGGTTTGCTCTCAAGTTTTGATTTAAAGAGACTTAAAAGATATGCAACCTAATACAACATGTGGCCTTTCTTGGATCCCTATTTGAACAAAACAACTACTAAAAAAATTGAGAAGACAATTGAGGAAAATTGAATATGGATGGGATATTGAATGATACAAAGGAATTATTGCTGAAGAGCCATAAAGGCCTAATGTTTATATAAGAAAATGTCTTATTTGTATGGAGATGTATACTGAAGTATTTGAGAGTGAAGTCACAATGTTTGGAATTCAGACTATTTCAACAGAAAAGAAGACAGGTAAATCAAACATGGCAAAATGTGAACAACTGCTAAGTGATGGGTATGTGAGGATTCATTATCTCATCATTCGCCTTATATATCTTTGAACTTTTTATAATGAAAAGTTTTCAAATTAGACTAAATTCCACCTTCATTTCTGGAGGCTGACAGAATAAATACTGCTGGAATAAAATCTTTGGTCTAAAATTAGAAAGCTAATTCTTAGGCCCAGCTTTACTGCTGACCCCAAAATTCCACTTGCAAAGAATCTTTTCTGCCTTTGAAGTTTGTTAATGATATTGATATGAACACTACTAAAATGGACTCATAAAATTTATAGATATCCCTGAAATATGTATGATTTTTTTGATTCAGTTTTAAAAAGAATAATGTCCCCTCTAGTGGACCATCTGATAGTCAGTAAAATGAAAAATGCACTCTTAATGGGCCATTAGAAAAAATTTTAATTATATTCAATTCTCACTAAAAAAAAAAAAAATCAAGCTTTAAGGTTCTCTGAAAGTTTAATGCTTCCCACATATCAGGGATTCAGGATTAATAGTTATAAGTTTGTCCACTGTAGCTTTCAACGCTGTAGTTTCTCCTAAAAATTTTAAGCTGGGGACAAGAATGATTTGCCAGCTGATTGATCTGTTTATTCTGTTTTTGAAAGGATGTGAATGAAGGAAGTTATAAAAACTTTATTTTATGAAACATGCTTTTATAATTAAATGCATGATAACTGATTTCATCATCTGCTCAAGTATTAATTACATATTTCAAGCTAAATCTAATTGCAATAATCCTTACAGACCTCCTTGGACCTAGGCAATGTTGAGCTAAGTCTTGGTCTTGATTTTAGGAAACAACGTGATTGACAATTACCTTCCTTTGCCTTAGCTTGTCTCTGAAATACCAGTAAAAATGTCTACCCTGACATACAGTCCACAGACACAGTGGGGAGAGGGGATGAAAGATCATATCCTTTGTACTGCTGGGAAGAAATTCCCTTTATGAATTGAAAGAAAAATAGGACTGAAAATCAATATGAGGAATTAGGCATTCCACAAAATAATTTTTAATCAATTCACACAATTCATGGTACATAATAAAATAAATATAATTAGCCTGCTTTGCTACAGAACTGCCAGGAGTTGCTACTAGTTCTGGCTGTACAGATTTATCGTCATCCACCAAAAGGTAGTTCTTGATGTAAAGCAGAACAGAGCTGGAATCTTATGACCATCTGAACAGATTTCTTTCCAATTTTGGTCTGTGGATGAGTGAAAATGTTTTTTAAAAAAGGCAAATTTCTATTTGATCAAGATTCTTCTGGCACAAGTAATAGAGACCTGCTCAAACAAGCTAAGGCACAATGGTGGGTGAAGAGGGATTATCATAAGAAACAAGTGAGATGGACGCCGGGGCAGAAAATGGAGTGGGGCCCCATAACAGACCTGGACCAGGAATCAGAACGCTGTCCAGAGTCAAGGTCCACCTTCCATCTAGAATGCAAGCTTCCATGGAAGTAGATTGTTGTCCTGACAGCATAGTATCCCCAGTGTCTAAACAGTACCTAACCAGAGTAGGAACTTACATCATTGTTGGATAAACAAATGGATTCGCACTCCCTCCTTCCTCTCCCCGTCCCGCCTCCTCTCTCCCCTCTCCCCTCTTCCCTCGCCCCTTATCCTCTCCCTCTCTCAGCCTAAATGGCCTTTCATCTCTGCCTCTCCCTGCACTCCTGTCATAATTAATTCTCTTTTTCTCCATAGATTGCCTTTTGATGCTTCTGTATACACAGAGCCAAGCATGGCCACACTCACAGTTCCTGAATTTACATATCTTTATTTAAAGCAATTGCAGAAACAGAGTAGCTCTCTCAGGATCAATTCCAAATTCCCAGGGGACAAAAAAATCTGAGTGATCCAGCTTAGGCCAGGTGTGCATTCCTGTTGAATTGACTATGCCAGGGGAATGTGGTCATGGTCAAGATAATATAAACATGTCTTCTGGGTCCATCCTCATGGGTGGGTGAGGGCAGTCCTTAGAAAGAGAGGTCATGGCCAGGACAATGAATCTTACATCAAATTTGCAGATGTTAGAGATCACGAGATGTTTAACCTTGTCCAGTCAATGCTACAACCTCATCAACACATACGCTACAGCTGTCACTGGGTCCCCCATTCCCACAGCGCACACTTCCAGCTCTGCCCTTATAAGGCAGGGACTTCAGCTAATCTGATCATGCTGATTCCCCGGTGCTTAGAACAGTGTTGGGTAAATAGTAGACAATTGATAGACATTTGTTCAATGAATGTTGGATAGTGTCTTAGTCAGTTGGGGCTGCTATAACTAATTACTCCAGGCTGAGAGGCTTAAACAACAAACATTTATTTCTCACAATTCCAGAGGCTTGGAAGTTCAAGATCAAGTGTGTCTGGTGAGTACTCACTTTCCCAGTTGGCAGGTGGCCAACTTCTCCTTGTATCTTCACAGGTTGAAGAGCAGAGAGCAAGAAGCAAGCTCTCTTTTATCTCTTCTTGTAAGGTCATTAATCTCATTCATGAGGGCTCTACTCTCATGACCTAATTACCACCCAAAGACCCCACCTTCTAATACCATCACATAGGGTTAAGTTAGGATTTCAACATGAGTTTGCAGGCCACACAAACATTCAGTCCATAAGAGATAGTATAACAAGTAGATGCAACCTACCTTAACTTACTACCCTGTGTGTGCTCATATGCATACACAGACACTGACATACACCTACAACTCCTTGACAACCACAGTCACCCTTCCTGCCAATCTCAGAGGGGTTGATCTGGCAGAGTTTATCCTGTACCTGCTCAAGGCCAATCCATAACTTGTCCTTATAACCCTAGACCCCCTGCTCTCCTAGGTCTTGGCCCATTGTTTATTCCCTCTCTGCCTTCTCCCTCGCTCTCGCTTTCACTCTCCCTAACTTCTTCCCCTCAACCTATAAAACACATTCACATCTCTCCCACTCTAAATCCACCCTGGTTGGGAGGAGTCCCAGAGCCGCTTGCCCTGTAAGAGTCACCATATTTCACTTTTCCTTTACACATTTATGCACTGTTCAACTGGACATGGACAATTTTTGTAATTTAAACTGCCCCTACCCCCCCACCAAATGTACAGACAGAAACATTTACCACATGGGTCCTGTTCTTCAAGGATCGTCTCCTGACTCGTGCTGACCAGCTAAGCATCCCACAGGCCCTGGTGTACGTCTAGAGCTGCACTGGCCACATGATAGAAAATCATCTGCATGCATGTCTATCTCCCTCCAAACTGTCAGCTCTTAGTGGACAGGAACCATGACTCTTCAAATCTTTGATTCTTTAGGTCTTAGAGCACATCTGATGGTGGTAGAATTCCACTAAGGGTTTGTTGAAATCAGTTTCAACAATTTCTATCAAAGAAAGGAGAGGTACCTTATATTATTGGCCAGTCTTAACGCTACATTGCATAGCAAAATAGAAACTGCACAAATAAGTGAAAGCTTACAGTAAATAAGTTGTCTGAGTGAAAAACTCCATGTGTCGGCCCTGATTTATAAAGTAATTGACCACTCACTTATCCCTGCAAGGAATTTGCCCATATTTATTATAGTTGCAATTTTTAAGGCAGTAATTCAAGCAAAAGAATCATCAAGGACTCTTCCTTTTCAGGCCTTTACACAGAATATGGGATGAATAAAGCTGAAATTCTGTACTCCTATAGAACAGAGTTTGACCACAGGCAATTCTCTTTCCTCAAAGATTGTATTTTGGAGATAGACTTCTGACATGAATCATTTTTCTTTTATCTCTGACTTGTTTTGTAGAGTGCCCTGAATGATGGTGTTAATGGCCCTCCATAGGAAACACCTCCAGAGAAGAAGGGTGGAATTCATCCACACAACACCATGGTCTGTGCAGTCATTCCCCATTCATGGATATGGAATGAAGGACAGAAAGAATGAGCAGGAACCCCTGCTAAGACCCAGGGTTCATAATAGTGAAATTGAATTCTCCCTCCAAATGAAAACACCACAGAATTGTGATGATTTTTTTTATATCAAATCTACCCAATCTATGACTTGAAATCAAAACATTCCTGGGAAGAAATCTGCAAGTCTATCCCTGGAGTTAGGGCAAAGCAGATGCTACTGCATGTAGTTAAAAACTTTAGCAGAAGAATTAAAGAAATGCAGGCAGAATCCCAAATGGAAGTCTCCTTTCTAGCCTGTATGTAAATTTAGGGATGGGATGAAATAGAGTATTATATTCACTTGGGAATCTGAGAATATCTGCTCCAGGTGGGTGCCCATGTTCTACGAGTTGAGGAGTTAAAGAAAGAATGAAATGGTATCATTTAGAGCAGGTTCAAGCCCATGAAACATTTGCAGGTCTAATGATTCTTCACTACTCAGAGGGCGTAAGTCATATCAGGACTGTTCTTTTCCATGACACACGTCCCTTCACCAATTTATTATCCATTTAGACTGCACACCAACTCCTTCCAAAGGACTTACAGTAGCTCTGTACAATTGGAATGCTTTTTTTCCTGTTCTAATCAGTACTCGGCCCCATAGCTTCCTTCCTTCATGGAATCCACAGCCTTGGGCTTTAGAGGTGAGCCAGCTGAATTGGCAAAAGCCCATCCTTACACTGCATGCACGTACCACAGCCATTTGCATTTTTCTAATTTTGGATTCCTGCTTCAATAGACACATAGGACATTCTTGAAGGTATCTTGGCAAGCCATTCCCATATTCATGCATGAAGGTGCCTAGTCCCAGGTTGACTAATCCACTCAACTAGATTACACATGTTGGGTGACCATGGGATTTGCTGACTGTGTTCAACTCAGTGCAGCTATTGGAGTTTTTCAACATCTCAACTTACATGAAGCATATGTTAGAATAAATCGACTGCCTTCTGCTGCTAGGTTTTGGCTCTGCTTCCAGAGAACTTCTGAGGGGGAAAATGGAATAGTCACTCAGTATGCAAGATCCTTTTCTCTTAACTGGACTTGAAACAGAGAAAACGAGGAAGTTGAACCTGACCCCGACCTGGTCCTCCGGCATGCCAGACCATGCCGGAATATGAAAGGGAAAGGAAGCAAAGAGGAAAGAGTAGCTCTAATAGAAAATTCTCTGTGGGACTGGAATGTGATTACAAGGGTTTCTACTTTAAAAAGTACTCTCCCATGTGTTCTTTGATTCCTTTACTAAGGAGGGAAGTGAGCCATTACAACAGAAGCTCAAACCTGAAATGCAAACATCTGTATAATTAGGTGACTCTAAGTTGTCTATCTCATTAAGGGTGAGTCAGGCAGCGTCCTGGGTTCCTTCCGCCATACACCTGTGCGCCCACTGATTCACATACGAGCTGAGGGGCTGGCGAGTTCAGGCAAATACAGCGACATCTGATGGTGTGAAATGCTGAGGACCTGGCCCAGGGGTAGAGGGTGGAGGATCCACAATGCAAGGAAAACAAGAGGGTCCCCTGGAAAATTATTCAGCATAAGCGAAGAAGGTGTCTGCGTGATAAGTGAGACTCAGCCAGTGGCCTGAGGCTGGAGAAGTCTAGCAGCCCTGAGCACTCAGTAGAGGGTCTTGTGGCCCCAGGTCTTATTCAGGCTCTAGGCAGCTTGTATTTGCCCTGGAGAGAAAGTGGCTCTAAATCAATTCAGTTTTCAGTTCCAGGCTCTGCGAATTCTTGGGCTACAGAGTTGTAACATTTTGGGGTTCAGTCGACCTGAATTGGAACTTCCAGTAGGGTGCGACCCAGATGGAGCATTCTCCTTCTCGTCATAGTCTTTAAGTCGCAGGACTGACAGTGACCATGACCAGCTCAAAGCACCCTGATCACTGCTTCCTAGTTGAGGTACTAACCTTGTCATCTCTTCCTGGAAGGCAGGGAGTTATGGAAGGCTGGGGCAGGGTTCTTGGCCTTCCCCACTTGGGAAAGGATTATATCACAGGGCACCAGAAGCCGTGTGGCCAGGTGGCTATCAACCATCTCAGTAAAAAAAGAGCCAAGAACATTCCTGGGGCTGTCAAGAAAACACCAAGTCCAAAGGACAAAAGGTGTCAGGAAGCAAAGTCAGGAGAGGCTCAGAGCTTGATGGAATCAGGTTTGAGGGACCAGAAAGGGACCAGCCCTAGGACACTGCAGTATGGCAAGGGTCCATTGGGTCAGGGAGCCGCCAACGGCCAGACACCCCCATGCACCCTAGGCTTACCAAATGACATGCTCCTCTCTCTGTTTTGAATGCCCTCTCCCACTTGTCCATCCAAGGACTCACACCAAACAGTGCCTAACTGTTATCCCACACTACCACTGAACCTGACACAGACCTCTGATGTGCAATTATCACTGTGCATTTTATTTTTATGTAATTTATTTAAACTAAAAAAACAAAACACTTCATCCATTTCTCCCACATCCCACCCCCACCTCTAGCAACGATCAATCCATTCTAGGAGCTTGGCGGCATATTAGTAACCTGGCTGGTCCTCCCAATTCCCATAAAACTGAACTACTTGGTGTCAAAGACTTTGTCTTTGATTTTTTAAATCTTAGCACTCAATCAAGCCCTGGCATGTGAAGACTCTCAAGAATGAATGAATGACTGGAAATGTGATAGATGGCACAAGCATATCTAATTTAACCCTCTCCCCTAAATCCCACTAAAACTACAGCAAAGAGATTTAAAACGAACAAACAAACAAAAACAGATAAACCTAGAAGGACAGGGAAAATAAAGGGGAGACAACAAAAATAAAAGGTGGGAAGCTGGGAAACAGATGGACAAGCGGTGTCTGACTTAGCAGATCTGGAAAGCTGAATTCTAAGTCAGCAGTGATGAAAGCCAAGAACCTACCTGATCCATACAGTCAAGTGTTCAAAAAGCTCATAACTCTATGGCATCACCCCTTGGAAGTGGTGTGAAGGGGCAGATTAGTGAAAAGCTGTGTGAGGAGCAGTTAGATCCCAGCATCCCCTCTTTTCTATAGGCTCCTGGACAGCCACCCCTCCCAGGCCCAGCAGATGCCTGGGAGGTTAGTCTCTCAAAGAGTAAAATAAAGGGTCTCTAGACTTGAAGCCCCAGGCACAGTGGAGGAGGGTCCATCAAATGGAACACTCTGAATGCAGAGACCCTTCTCTATTTATGCATACACACATCCAATCACATTTATCCAGATTATAGATAATCTCTGATGGCTGCAAAATCCTAACTATAATCAACACATCTCTCAATATTTCAGTCAGTCCCCAACATCCAAGCTCACCTTGCCAGGCTTAATAGATTATTAACTGAGATTTATGTTCTACCAATTTCTGGGATGCTTCCAAAGGCATTGGAAGTGACCTTTTTTATATTTTCCGATGACTTCCTGTATGTCTACGAAAAAGGTCCTAACTATCTAAGGAAGAATTACTGCAGCATAAGGGCACTTCCCAATACAAATCTTGGTCTTTGGATCTTATTTAAGTCTTCAACATAGTTCCACAGGTCAAAAAGCAACAACAAACAATAACTGCAAGTCATGACTGTAGGAATATAAATTATAACATTCTTAAATATGCCGCCTTCATGTCAAATTACAACCATCATTTTATTTTAAAATTCCATTTTTGTAGATTAAAAACTGTGTCATCAGCCAATTACGGGTATATTTCTTATGCTCTAAGAAAAGACTATCTATAAGAGGGTCATTTTGCTCTTTAGTTTTTTCATAGAATTGGACTAAATCATGGCAATTAGTGTAACGGAAATGTTTATAGCAATCTCTGATGGCAGTTCCACTAATGTAATGATTTAGCTCAAGCCCAGTAAGACATGAACATGGATCATTAAGATGAATTGGAATCAGAAGCAAAGCAAGTTTTTCTTACAGTAATTCAACATACATCATCTCATCAGCAATGCCAACTATAAAATTAAGGATATACAATTAGTCAATCAGACACTTCCTGAATTAATTAATTAAGCAAAGAAAATCAGCAAGCAAGGACAGGACTACATCCAACAACATACTTACACCTCTTGGAGCAATCCCCTCCATTAATTTTTATCTAGTTATCCCAATAAATCACAGGACTAAATCTTCCCCATATGGTTTTAGTGATCAGGACACCTCCCAGCTCGGCCTTTGCAAAATTCTTAAGTTAGTAGCCACCACTTTGGTATCTCATAAACTCACCCTCCAAGAGGTCACATAGCTTTGTTTCTACATTTGAGAATTATTTGTTTTGTTGTCTGCCTGACAAAGCTACGCCCATAATAATCCTCAATGATTCATTCAACAGCTGCCAATAGAACTATGCTTAAACACAGGGTTAAACTATTCCTCCATTGGTAGGAATAAGAAGAAATTCAGTTACCTCGAGGCTTAGATTTCAAGACCAGGAGTATTACTGGAAATAGAGAAGAACATTTTATAATGATAAAACAAGAATTGTAAAATGTCAATGGTGGAGTCTAGGTAGTAGGTATTGGGTTGGCCAAAAAGTGCCTTCGGTTTTTAAGCAAAAATAAAAGACATATTCTTCATTTTCACCAAGAACTTTATTGAACAACGTATTCACCCTTTGTTCCACTATTTTCTGCCATTTTTCAGGCGACTTCATAATTCCATCTTCCCGAAACTTTTTATCTTTTTGAGCAAAGAACTGTTCCAGGTTCCTTTTACAGTCTTCCAGGGAATTGGAATTTTTTCCATTAAGAGAATTTTGTAAAGACTGAAATAAATGGAAATCTGAAGGTGCAATGTCTGGTGAATACGGTGGATGAATCAGAACTTCCCAGCTAAGCTGTAACAGTTTTTGCCTGGCCATCAAAGAAACATGCAGTCTTGAATTATCTTGATGGAAGATTATGTGTTTTCTGTTGACTAATTCCAGACGCTTTTTGTCGAGTGCCGCTTTCAGTTGGTCTAATTGGGAGCAGTACTTGGAATTAATCGTTTGGTTTTCCGGAAGGAGCTCATAATAGAGGACTCCCTTTCAATCCCACCATATACACAACATCACCTTCTTTGGATGAAGACTGGCCTTTGTTGTGGTGGTGGCAGTTCATTTCACTTGCCCCACGATCTCTTCAGTCCCACATTATTGTACAGTATCCATTTTTCATAGCCCATCAAAATTTGTTTTAAAAACAGAACGTTTTCATTATATTTCAGTAGAGAATTGCATGTGGAAATGTGGTCAAGAAGGTTTTTTTCTCCTAACTTATGTGGAACCCAAACATCAAAGCGATGAACATAACCAAGCTGGTGCAAATGATTTTCAACACTTGATTTGGATATATTGAGTCTGTTGGCTATCTCCCGCGTGGTATAACGTTGATTGTTCTCAATTAATGTCTCGATTTGATTGCTATCAACTTCAACTGGTCTACCTGACCGTGGCACAATGTTCAGTGAGAAATCTCCAGCGCAAAACTTCGCAAACCACTTTTGACACATTCGATCAGTCCCAGTACCTTCTCCATACACTGCACAAATCTTCTTTTGCATTTCAATGGCGTTTTTGCCTTTCTGGAAATAATAAAGCATCATATGCCAAAAATGTTGCTTTTTTTCTTCCATCTTCAATATTAAAATGGCTACAAAATTCACCAATTTTGATAAGTTTTTTTTTGAATGCATGCTGATAGGACAGCTGTCAAAATACAATCTAACAAAATTGTTTCGAATGAAGTTAAAGACAACTAAGTGCTACTAGAGCCATCTTATGGAAAAAACGAATGTACCTTTTGGCCAACCCAATATGAGTGTTCACTGTGAACTTCTTTTAACTTTTCTATACACTTCAAAATTTTCAAAATATAATATTGGAAAATATGTGGAATTAAAATGTATGACAACAGCAGCACAAGACAGAAGGTGTTAAATAAAGTTAAAGTGTTCTCAAGTCTTTCCACAGCCAAGGAAACCATAAGAGTAAAATTCACAGTAGAATCAAATAAGTCAGAAATTCATATCATAATTGCTAAGGTAAGTGCTAACAAAGTAACAGAAGCTACATAACACACTAGTTGGCTGGCAGATGGGGGCTGGAATAATAACTTCTCAATCACTCTCAGTGAAAGTAAGAAAGGAGAGAGAAAGAATCTAAAACCACTAAGTTAAATAGCAAACAAATAGTAATATGGTAGATATAGCCCAAGTATATCAATATTTATTTTAAAGTAACTAAATAATCCAAAGAAAGGAAAAAGTTGACTATACTCAATTTTTTAAGTCCTTATGCTGTTTATAAAAAACATACCTTAAATATAAGGACACATAATGGTTATAAGAAAAAAATGGAAAAGAGTATACTAGACAAACAATAATCAAAAGGATCGGTGTAGGTTGTGGAGACCATCTGAAAGGCATAGGTTTCTGAACCCACTGAAGGCCTCTGTATAAGCTTTTAAGATCCTGACTGGTGGGGTGGGGGTGGGGGTGGGGTGGAGATCTACTTGTGACCACCAAGTCAAGCCTTGGAAATGGCTGTGATGAATTTGGACCTCAGCTCTGGCAGATTCTGAGCCAACAGAAGCTCTCTCTTCCTCCACCAGCAGGACCTGACCTCAGAATCTCTCCTGGACCCTGTTTCTGGAAACCCTGTTCACCCTGTTCCTACTGCCAACAGTAAGATTCACAGGTTCGGATGGAATAAATCATGAGGACCACAGTGGGATGAAGTGTGAATAGAAGATGAGGAGCTAGAGACACTGTGGGGCTGACAGGGTCTTGCTGCTTTGGCCTGGTGGCAGGCCTGAGCCTCCGAGGTGGGAGAGCCGAGTTCAGGACACTGGACCACCAGAGACTTCCCAGCACCACATAATATGAATCGCTGAGAGGTCTCCCAGAGATCTCCGTCTCAAAGCTAAGACCCAGCTCCACCCAACAGCCAGCAAGCTCCAGTGCTGGACGCCCATGCCAAACAACTAGCAAGACAGGAGCACAGCCCCACCCATTAGCAGAGAGGCTGCCTAAAATCATACTAAGTTCACAGACACCCCGAAACACACCACCGGACGTGGCACTGCCCACCAGAAAGACAAGGTCCAGTCCCACCCACCAGAATACAGGCACCAGTCCCCTCCACCAGGAAGCCTACACAACCCACTGAACCAACCTCACCCACTGGGGGCAGACACCAAAAACAACGGGAAGTACGAACCTGCAGTCTGTGAAAAGGAGAACCCAAACCCAGTAAGTTAAACAAAATGAGAAATATGCAGCAGATGAAGGAGCAAGATAAAAACCCACCAGACCAAACAAATGAAGAGGAAAAAAACAAATGAAGAGGAAAACAAATGAAGAGGAAAATTCAGAGTAATGATAGTAAAGAAGATCCAAAATCTTGGAAATAGAATGGAGAAAATACAAGAAATGTTTAACAATGACCTAGAAGAACTAAAGAGCAAACAAACAATGACGAACAACACAATAAATGAAGTTAAAAATTCTCTAGAAGGAATCAAGAGCAGAATAACTGAGGCAGAAGAACGGATAAGTGACCTGGAAGATAAAATAGTGGAAATAACTACCACAAAACAGAATAAAGAAAAAAGAATGAAAAGAATTGAGGACAGTCTCAGAGATCTCTGGGACAACATTAAACATACCAACATTCAAATTATCAGTGTTCCAGAAGAGGAAGAGAAAAAGAAAGGGACTGAGAAAATATTTGAAGAGATTATAGTTGAAAACTTCCCTAACATGGGAAAGGACAGAGTCAGTCAAGTCCAAGAAGTGCAGAGAGTC
The DNA here is from genome assembly GCF_002837175.3 of Physeter macrocephalus. Lineage (NCBI taxonomy): Eukaryota > Metazoa > Chordata > Mammalia > Artiodactyla > Physeteridae > Physeter > Physeter macrocephalus. Next base: position 78,998,295 of record NC_041215.1, read on the forward strand.
CCATACAGGATAAATCCAAGGAGAAACATGGCAAGACACATATTAATCAAACTATCAAAAATAAAATACAAAGAAAAAATATTAAAAGCAGCAAGGGAAAAACAACATCTAACATACAAGGGAATACCCATAAGGTTAACAGCTCACCTTTCAGCAGAAACTCTGCAAGCCAGAAAGGAGTGGCAGGACATATTTAAAGTGATGAAAGGGAAAAGCCTACAACCAAGATTACTCTACCCAGCAAGGATCTCATTCAGATTTTATGGAGAAATTAAAACATTTACAGACAAGCAAAAGCTAAGAGAATTCAGCACCACCAGACCATCTTTACAACAAATGCTAAAGGAACTTCTCTAGGCAGGAAACATAAGAGAAGGAAAAGACCTACAAAAA
>NC_041215.1:78999068-79036719 GCF_002837175.3 Physeter macrocephalus
AAAGGATTAATCTCCAAAATTTACAAGCAGCTCATGCAGCTCCATGTCAAAAAAACAAACAACCAAATCCAAAAATGGGCAGAAGATCTAAATAGACATTTCTCCAAAGAAGATATACAAATTGCCAACAAACATATGAAAGGATGCCCAACGTCACTAATTATTAGAGAAATGCAAATCAAAACCACAATGAGGTATCACCTCACACTGGTTAGAGTGGCCATCATCAAAAAAATCTATAAACAATAAATGTTGGAGAAGGTGTGGAGAAAAAGGAACCCTCTTGCACTGTTGGTGGGAATGTGGACTTGAAATGTTTTTGTGTGGGAGAAGACTTTCTTAAGCAGGTGTGGGGCTGTGGGTCAACATCTTTTGAGCACTGACAGAGGACATCTAGGAAAACTGGCTAGATCGTTGGGCAAGTTACTTTATCTCTCTAGCCTTAGCTTCCCCATCTGTGAAACGGGCTACTCAGAGACTATATTTCATAGGATTGTTGTGAGTATTAGAGGAGGGGAGCCTTAAGAGCACTTAAAGGAGGACCTGGCACATAGGGAGACTTCAGGAAATGTGAACTATTATTCTCATGAATAATATTCTACCATGAATGTGGATTGATACAGCCACTCTGGAGAACAGTATGGAGGTTCCTTAAAAAATTAAAAATAGAACTACCCTATGACCCCGCAATCCCAGTACTGGGCATATACCCTGAGAAAACCATAATTCAAAAACAGACACGTACCACTATGTTCATTGCAGCACTATTTACAATAGCCGGGACATGGGATCAACCCTAAGTGTCCATTGACAGATGAATGGATAGAAAAGATGTGGCACATATATACAGTGGAATATTACTCAGCCATAAAAAGAAACGAAGTTATGTGTAATGAGGTGGTTGGACCTGGAGTCTGTCATACAGAGTGATGTTAAGTCAGAAAGAGAAAAACAAATACAGTATGTTAGCACAAATATATGGAATCTAAAAAAAAAAAAATGGTTCTAATGAACCTAGGGGCAGAACAGGAATAAAGATGCAGACATAGAGAATGGACATGAGGACGGGGGAGGAGGAAGGGTAAGCCGGGACAAAGTGAGAGAGTGGCATGGACATATATACACTACCAAATGTAAAATCGATAGCTAGTGGGAAGCAGCTGCATAGCACAGGGAGATCAGTTTGGTGCTTTGTGACCACCTAGAGGGGTGGGATAGGGAGGGTAGAAGGGAGATGCAAGAGAGAGGGGATATGGGGTTATATGTATACATACAGCTGATTCACTTTGTTATACAGCAGAAGCTAACACAACGTTGTAAAGCAATTATACTCCAATAAAGATGTTAAAAAAAAAAAAAAAGGATCGGTGTAGGGAATTCCTTGATGGTCCAGTGGTTAGGACTCTACTCTTTCACTGCCGAGGGTGCGGGCTCGATCCCTGGTTGGGGAACTAAGATCCTGCAAGCTGTGTGGTGCAGCCAAAAAAATAAAATAACAATGCATACAATGTTCAGAAATGAAATATAAGATTAAGAATTTTTAAAAAAGGATTGGTGTAACTATACTTATATCAGACCAAGCAGATGTTAATACAATAAGCATTAATAGCAATAAAGAAGGTCATTTCATAATTATAAAAGGATTAATTCACCAGAAAGATGCAACTTAAAATTTTACGCATCAAAATATGTAACGTGAGAAATGGCAATACTAAAGAGGAATAGACAAATTTACAATTACAGTGAGAAATTTTAGCAATCCTCTCTCAGGAGCTAACAGAAGAAACAAACAAACAAACAGTAAGGATATGGAGAACTAAAACAACATGATTAAACATGAGCTGACGATATAGAGAGCAGTGCAGCCAACAACTACAAAATTCATATACTTTTCAATCGCACGTGAAGCATTCACTAAAATTTACATTTGCCTGGCTATAAGCATATCCAAATATTTTGAGAACATTGAAATTATACACACCATGTTTTCTAACTGCAGTGGAATTGACCTAGAAATCAATCACAAAAAGATTAATTTTAAAATCCTCAAATGTTTAGAAATTAGGCAAAACACTTCTAAAACTGCTGTGGATCAAAGGAGAAATCACAATGAACTTAGAAATTATTTTGAATCGAATGATAGCAAAAGTATAACATACCAAAATTTCTGAGTTGCAGTTAATGTTTACTTCCATGAAGAATTATATCGCAACTTATTATAATGCAACAATTATCAAGATAGAGAATTTTGTGCAAGGATAAATGGACCAATGGAATATAACTGAGTCCAGAAACAGATCTGCACATAACCAATTACTTGATTTATGACAAAAGTGCCCCAGTGCAGTGGGGGAAAGGATGGTCCTTTCGTTAATGGTACATGGTTAGTGGGAAATCCATATGGAAAAACAAATTATTATTGATTCCTACCTCACATACACAAAAATAAATTTCAGTTGGATTACAGAGTTAAATATAAAAATTAAATAATAAAGCTAAATAATAAAGTTTAATCTAGGAAACAGCATACTAGAATACCTTCATGATCTTGGTGTAGACGCTGTGCTAGACATGAACAAAAAGCAAAAATTAAAAAGAGAAAGACTGAATCGTACTGTACACGAATTATTAGTGACAAAAGAAATTTTGATGCTATATTGTGAAAAACTGGTTATAAAACTATAACCTCATTATAATCCCAATTTTTAAAAGTATATTTATACTATGTTATATATGTGCAAACAAAAAAGGCTAATCACCAAAATGTGAATAGTGGTGATCTCTACATGAATGACAGGTTGGGTAATTTTTATTTTCTTATTTATAGTTTTTCTATATTTCCAATTTTCCTTACATTGACATATATTATTTTTATAATCACTCAAAATAATATGTAATTCCTGTTATGGTCTGAATGTTGCATCCCCCCAAAATTCCTATGCTGATATCGCCCAATGTGATGTATCAGTAGGTGGACCTTTTAGGAGGTACTTAAGTCCTGAGAGTGGAGCCCTCATGAAGGGTATTAGTTCTCTTATAAAGGAGCCTCCAGAGAGATTCCCTCCTCTCTTTTAACATGTGTTCATGCTATGTCCACAGCAAGAAGGCATCCTCTGTGAACCAGGAAGAGGGCCTTCACTAGAAGGTAATCATGCTGACACCTTGATCTTGGACTTCCCAACCTCCAGAACTGTGAAAAATAAATTTCTGTTGTTATAAGCTAATGATCTGTGGTATTTTGTTACAGCAGCCTAAACAGTTGGAAGACAATCCCCTTTTTAAAGAGTAACAATTTTACCTACCTAAAAGTGTGAGGTATTAATCTGATAAAAGTAAAATCAGAGACAAGGATTTACTGCTGAATGAACACATGACCAAGTAACAACAAACAGTTTGGCATTTAGGTTAGGAAACTAATCCATACAGTTTTTTTTAATTAAAAAGGTTTTCAATATAATTTAATAAATGAGAATCATTCTTTAATTAGCATAGTTCCAAAGGAAATCTTCATTTCATCATAAAGACAGAACAAAACATCCATGTTTTCATCATCCAGGAGCAAGTAGAAATTCTAGTGCTTTTCTAGTGGAAAGCACTAGAATCTGGCAATATATAACAGAGTGTTACATTCTATAGCAAGAAGTGCTCATGAAAAGTGGGGAGATCTGGTTCCATTCCAGGTTCTGACCCCAACTGCAAAGCACTTAGCCTCAGACACGGTGACAGCATTTTCTGACAGGACTGTGGTACCAGAACTGGTGACAGAAAGAGGAGCAGAGTTGGAGGACTGAGTGAGCAGAAGTGTCTCTGGGGATGATCTGGGGAAAGATGGGCAAAGGAAATACCCTCTGGCGGGAACTGGAAAAGACCAGTGAGAGCAAAGAAAGTCGGGGGAACTCCCCTGGTAGCGCAGTGGTTAAGAATCTGCCTGCCAGTGCAGGGGACACGGGTTCAATCCCTGGTTCTGGAAGATCCCACTTGCCACGGAGCAACTAAGCCTCGTGTACCACAACTACTGAGCCTGTGCTCTAGAGCCTGAGAGCCACAACTACTGAGACTGCGCGCCTAGAGCCCGTGCTCCGCAACAAGAAGCCACCGCAATGAGAAGCCCACGCACCACAATGAAGAGTAGCCCCCCTCGCCGCAACTAGAGAAAGCCTGCGCGCAGCAACGAAGACCCAACGCAGCCAAAAATAAAATAAATAAATAAATAATAAAAAGAAAAAAAAGAAAATCAGGGAATGCCAGGAAATGAACTGAATCCTGGTTCCTCACAAGGGAATACACTGGGGCGGGTGGCGGGTGTGGGGGTTAATGTGAAGCCACAGACGGCTAAAAGCAGATTTAGAGAAGTTACAGAATTTACCCAAGGTCACACAGTTGGTAAATAACTGAGCTGAGATCTGAACAAAGCCCGTGATCTCCCCGCTGCCAAACACCTCCCAGGACACAGAGAAGGGTGAGCCAGAGGTCACTCTTCCTCCACTCTATGCTGCCATGACACCAAACACAAATCTGAAGCCTCCGCGTCTACAGCATTCCTCTTCCAGCACTCCGATTGCCAAAATCCCAGAAGAAAACATGATTAAACAATTTCCCAACCAGGTGTTTGTACAAAGAGGGGGGGAAAAAAAGAAGGAAAACCAAGGCAGTGTTAGGATGTGTAATCAATGTAATAAGAGTCGTGGTTTAAGACTCTACTCTCAAGAAACAGAGGGGCCTCCAATTTGCACAACGTGGAGTGGGTCTGGGGCCGTAGGGGAGGCCTCATTCAGTGTGTGTTTATGTCCTCAGACGTTGTGCAACATGCAGCCTTACAAATGAATAAATAAGTTGAAATAATGCAAGAGTACATCACAGAATATTTCTCAAATATTTGCTTATTCTCAAAACATGCAACATGCAGATAAGGAAAGAGAAAAGAAAGAAGGGATGACAATTTATCTTGTCAGGGTACCTGCTGGATACAGTTACTCTGTGAGTTTGCTGCCTAAGCAGGGAAGTGACCATGTCCAAAGTCCTTGCAGGTCACTTTCCCGGAAGCATTAAAGGAAGTTCAGAGCTGACAAGAGCTCTCTGCATTGAGGACAAATGGCCAGGATGTCTATTCTCAGACCCCTGCTAGATCCTCCTCACTTGAGGACCACAGGACGGAAGGACTGTGGGATATTTATGTCTCAATCCAAAAACATCGCCTTCCTCCACATGGCACAATTAGTTCCTGGACCTTGTGTCACTACCTGGCTTCTAATACTTTTCTTTCCAACTATATTTGGTTTTATTACTCAATCTTGTAGCTTTCTGAATTAATCAAGTGATAATTATCTTTTTAGTTGATATTTTCCCTTGTTTTCTAAAACTAAATTACACTTAACTGCATAAGTAATAAGCACATTCTTGTGTTTATTATGCCAGATAATATACATAATAATACCCTAAATACAATGTCCTCCTTGACTACCAGCCCTATCCCACTGTCACTATCACCACTGACCCAATATTATTCCCCTCTCTAGAGGTAAAACACTATAATCAACCTTATATGTACCTTTCCAAACATTTTAAAATATATCTAAAAGATATATGTGTCCATAAATATGCAATTACATGGTGAAATCTTTTACACAAGTGGTGTCATGCCATGTATATTATTCTTCAACCTGCTTCATTCACTTAAAATCTGTCTTGGAAGTCTTTCCCTGGCAGTATACACAGATCTACTTCATTCCTGTTAGCTGCTGTGTGGTTAAAACTGCTGCATAGCCTGTGGTATCCTAGTTTATGTAACCACTCCCCAACTGCTTTCAATTTTTCACTATCACAAACAATGCAGTAATGAACGTTCTTGTATGTAAAACTCTGGACACATGTCCGAGTCTTTCTTCGGGACCAATGTCTGTAAGTGGAACTTTTGTAAGTTATAACAGCTTCAATAAAATTATTTTCCCCCAACGCCATACCAATTCACACCCTCACCAATCATAAATGAGAGTGTATGTTTTCCACAATCGTCACTACCACTGGACATTACTGGTTTTCCAGGAAACCCAATGTGCAATTTCACTTCCCTGAGTGAAGAAGTGTAAGGGTGGGCAGTAATTTTCAAATGTCTGTTTTCTTTGCAGTTTCCTGTATTTTATGCTCCTTCTTTGATAGCTTTGTTTTTTCCAATTAAATCCATGGTCCATCTGGAGTTTATTTTAACTGCCTACTTTGGTATGAGGAAAAACCCTAATTTTATTCATTTTTTCCAAATGGAAAGTCAGTAATCTGCCCATAATTTATTGAAGATTCCCTTTTTTCCACAGTGATTAAAAATTCCATCTGAAATCTGTATGAATCTCCATTTATCATGGGCTAGTTTCAGAATTCCCTATTCTCTTCTGCTAATCTATTACTAAGCCAAGAATTGTTTTAATTACCAAGGCTTAATTGTACATTTAATGCCCAATAGGGTGACATGGGATGTTTTGTACATTTTCTTTTCCAGATAAATTTCAGAACTAGCTTGACAAATTTCTCAAGAAAATTCCATTAAGATTTATTTAGGTTTCCTTTTCTGTCATTTAATAAAGTTTTATAGTTTACTTCCTATAAATCTTACATAATTCTTGGTGGATTCCTTTCTAAGTCTTTTTTGTTTGTTTGCCTTTTTTTTTTTTTTTTTTTTTGGCTGAGCACATATATTTGAAGTCACATCTGATGCGACTTCACTGCACTGCCAATTAACTACTACCTTAACCACAATGCAAATAAAACCATCAATTTTGCTAGACAGCCTCCAAAATTCACTCAGTCATCATTAAATTACTGCAGGTCATGCTGTTCAGTTTCCTGAGTCTACATTTCGCAATTAATTTGGTCTGTGAACAGATAATGGAATAATCCATGAGAACATTACTAAAGCTTCTTGACTGTGGTAAGTGACTGGCAGACCTGCTTCAAGAACTTTCCTGTCCCAAACCCCTTCTGTACCAGGCCCTCCACCCTGTTTCAACCAAAGCAGCACTGCTTTTGCTATTTCATACCTGAGGGTTCTACATACAATTTCATTTGAAAGCAAACTCCCCACTGAAAACAAGTTTTTTGTTTTGAAAATCACTGTGTTGTGGTATGAAACTCGGGAGACAGTGGACCATTTGTGCAAGGTTGGAACATATTCCAGCTGCTCCCTAAAGGAACTGCTGGCTGGGCCTGCAGAAACCCCTGGACCCACTTCCTTGTAGGTTTGTGCTCTACAACCTACCATGTCTCCTCAGACTGCTAAACTGTCCTCAACCGCCATCTCTGTTCTCTTAGTTGCCAAAGTCAGAAGATCTGCCTTCATTCAGCAGTATAGAACTTCGGCATTCTGAGCCTTCGTCAGTGAGCCCAGTCTCTTCTCCAGCATCTCCCAAAGGTTGGCTGCGACTAATGATATTTAGAAAAGACAGTCTAAGTGCTGTATGATCTACATACTTATAAAGGACCCTCAACTTCTATCCTCAGGTGGGACTGGACAGCCAGCAGGATAAATGTCTGGACCTTTTGAATTCAGCTCTTAAAGAGATCACTTTTACTCACCTAAATATTGTGCTCTTGTTTTGATTTAAGGTCATTCCAAGAATCATGAATGAATGAATACATGAGTGAATGAATGAACAATCAGATTTAGAGAGAATCAATTTGCAAAGCAGGAAGCTATAGTTTTGTCACTGTAGGCAGCTTTATTTAATTTTAAGTCAAGTATTGCAAAATATGCTATTTAAAAGTCTATTAGAAAAGGAACTAATTAACTTAGCCTCTTCTCAATTCAGTTAAATTCTGCACAGTCAAAGTAAAGTATAATTATCAGAAACACCTCAGTATTAGCTGGAAATTTTAAGTCAAGGACTGCAAAATATACGTTCAACATAGAAGTTGTTCTCAAATTAAGCAGTATTTCTGTCTTTAACAATCCAAGATGCTAAAACTTCAAAATGAGTGTTCTCTACAAAGGGCTTGCTTTGTGCTTAATGAATAATTTCACCAATTGTATGGATCGTTTAAAATTCTGAATTTTGTAATGTAGATGTAATGAAAATTTCAGGATAGATTTACTTTACAACTTAGACCTTTACATTGAACAACTGCATTTTAAAACTAAGTCATAAAATAATGGGTGTATGATCTGATGGCTACAGGAGCTGTCCATTTCTTTCACCATAGAAATGAGCCAGAAGAGATTTTACTATTCACTTAACATGTTTTTTTAAAAATGTATTTCATGGCACTCCTTACTCCACTCTGATTGAAAAGGTTATTTCCCTACACACATAAAAGGGAAAGAAAGGGGGGAGGGGTGGAGAGAGAAAAGGAAGCAAGTCCCTTAACAATATAAAGATTGTATCATCCTCAGGGATACTCTACAGACCATATGTTTAAATGGGATTTCTGTATCATTATCATATATATTATATCATTATTATAATATTCTAACAATGGTAGAACCGTTGGCTAGGTTTATTTCCCAGAACTTTCTCTGGGTGAGAGAGGCTCTGCTCTCCACGTCATTTCCAGTAAGCTGCACCATGTGTGATTCTACACTATCATCTTACAACACCTCTGTTTCAGCCCACTTAGGGGGATTGGTGGCAGAGGGGGCAGGTATTATTGTGTTTGTGCAGCTCTCTGGGCACTAAACCAAGACTGGGTGAACTTTTTGATTTGTTATTATGCATGGTCCTCCAGATTGTTTTCTAAGGACGATGTATACATTTTTAATATTGCATTATTTTAGCATTAAGTTTTATCAGGCTATGAAGAAGGAATTTTCCTCTATAGAGCAATATAAGTTTTATAGGGACAATTTTGTATTTTCCACTCAGTTCGGAGAGCTAACACCTAACCATTTCTGATATATAGTTGGTCTTGACATTTTTCAGGGCACACATGACGCAACAGAGAAGCCCAAGGTTCTTGGTATCCAGCCTCTCCTTTCCCAGAAGTGCACCACGAATGAACCACCTACTTGTGGTTGGGTGAAGGTACAGCACAAGGGACACATAAATCAATAGGCATGGGTGTTTTTTGTTTTTTGTTTTTTTTACATTTATTTTTGATTACGTTGGGTCTTTGTTGATGCACGCGGGCTTTCTCTAGTTGCGGCGAGCGAAGCCTACTCTTCGTTGTGGTGCGCAGGCTTCTCATTGCGGTGGTTTCTCTTGTTGCCGAGCACTGGATCTAGGAGCACGGGCTTCAGTAGTTGTGGCACGTGGGCTCTGTAGTTGTGGCGCATGGGCTTAGTTGCTCTGCAGCATGTGGGATCTTCCTGGACCAGGGCTCGAACCTGTGTCCCCTGCATTGGCAGGTGGATTCTTAACCAATGCGCCACCAGGGAAGTCTGGCATGGGGGTTTTAAGACATCTTGTGTGGAAAATAGATTAGCAACTCTGTTTATTGTAATTTTTGCTTCAGTGTTTGCCAGAGGGATTTATGGAACATGCTAAAAAGAAAACCCTTCCTAACACATGGCTGAGGGTATGGACACTCATCTGGTCATGAACATTCCCTGACTCTGATGAATGACAGAAACAGTTCTTGGTAGAAGAGAGGTCAGACATCAATGAGAGCCCTGCAGGAAGCCTTGCTCCAGCTCCTCTAGGGCTGGAGTATCACTGAGAGAGACGGAGCAGGTGGAGAAGGGCCCTGAAATTTGCCCACATGTGGCATCAGGCATTTTGTTTTCAAAGTGTATTAAAAACAGAAATTAACTAACTTTGAGGCCCTGAGGAAAGGAAGTCAAGCATCTTAGCATTTTTTTCAAGGTATAATGATGAATCGGTAACAAAGTCAGACTTCTGACTTACATCATGGAAAGCACCTGAGCCCACTTCAGTTCTGAAACCCAGCCAGTTCAGCAAATCTTTGAGATGCCTTAGTCTGCCCTCTCTTCTGGTAGATTGGGGAACTGAGACCTAGGGGTCAAACGATGTGCCTCAAGTCTCCCAGCTAATGAGTGGCTGGGTGAGATAAGAATCTGGGTTTTCCCTGACATCTGTGAACCTCTCTCTACACCCAAGGTAGAGTTGAACATTGCCTCTTTCTGTGGTCCCTGCTCCTTGCACACATGCCAGATATGGTCACTATCACACTGAATTTGCAACTGCTTCTCTGTCGCCCTAGACCACAAGCCTCTAGAGGACAGGGACGTGTTTCCTCCACCTGTTGCTCCCAGCTCCTGGCATAACACCCTAACCCATGGTGTAGTATAAAGTAATGCTACTAATAACAGCAGCTAGCTTTTCCTGAGCCCCTAGTTTATGTCAGGCCTGTACTGCTCCCTTAATGCACTACCTCATTTGGTCCCTACAATATCCTTGGAGGCAAGTACTAACAAATTGTTGGTTCCATCTAACAAATTCAGAAATTGAAGCTCAGAGGGGCAGCATGCCAGACGAGCCTGGACTCCTTCTCGGATCCGTCTGGCCACTCATCAACATTTGTTCAGTGAGTGAACGAGTGAATGGGCCTGGTGTCAGGCCCCAGCACTTATCTCCATGTTAGCTTTGCCATTTCATGTGTCTAGACTGAAAATAAAAAGCCATTGGCTCCTTTCATTCCTCCAGCATCAAGTGGAAGGTTATGCATGTGGAAAGGGTAAGACTGCGGAAGCTTGTCAGGGCCTCCCAGTGATTGTGGGATCACTGGATCACTTCCACAGTCTGAGGTTCTCGATGTAATTAGATATGATTAAATGCCACAACAGGGTTACAAAAATAACAGCAGAGTTTCAATGTTCGGTCTTGGCAATGTAGCCCTATGACTATGTGTAGCCACATTTGAGGATAATGTCAAAATGTAAATTTCCAGACCCTTTGTAAATGTGAGCCCAGGACCAAAAGGTCTTCTGACCCATCCTGTGATAAGTCCCCATTAATCCTAAAACCACTCACCCTAGTTCTTTTGTGGAGTTGTATTGAAACTCTTTGCTATTGTTCCAGTAAAGGATTTACTGTACAAAGTACCTTACAATCACTAACTATACTGAGTGGTTATTTCTGCCACTGAATGTCACTGAGGCAACAAAAGAAAATACCTTTCTATCAGATAAAGTGACCCTCTACCCCACACCCTTTTGACAAACTAGACATACAGGTGGTTGTCTCAGCAGAGCAATAAAGGCACAATGAATATGCTCAACTGCCTTCTCACAGGTACAGAGGATGGCCCAGGGGACCACTCTGGGGGGGTTGCAGTGCCATAGCCACACACCACACACCATCCTGAGCATCTGAAGAGGCGTCATTCAAGTCAATATGTGCAGAATTTAAGTACTTACTACTCTACGAAGAAGAGCCTTCAAGAGGCCATTGCTATATTGACTCCTAGTTGAACTTAGAATTATTCAGCAATGCCAAGACTTTCTCTGCAGGTCAGTAAAGAATGTCTGAATTATCTTTTTATAAATTATTATTTGGAAAAAGTATTTCCTGTCCACATTTTCACTTCGGGGTTAACAGCTGGTGCTGAACTAAGTATCAGAAATGCTAAGTCTCATCTCAATTGTAACTAAATTGAATAAATGTGATTAAGGCACTTACCTCTTCTGTGAAAACTGCAATATTTTCCATCTATAATTCTTCAGAAGTATAACAACTATAAAGACAAACTGTGACTTGTCAATCTTTCATCCATGTCTAGCAAAGAACTGAAACATGCCATCCAGGTCTGATAGTACCAGTTCCAACCCACATATTACAGTTAACCTTCACTTCCTAGAGCAGGACAACTGAGCACTGACCCATCCACAGAGGTGCCTTTTCTTAGGCAAACCTGAGCAACATTATGCTCAATCTACCCCGGTGTATGAAGGAGCACTCCATCCTCAAACCATATATTTATTCGTTCAGCAAATATAAGTGAGCACCTACAATGTGCCAGGTATATCAGAAATGTGTTACTAGTGCTCTAAATTGAGGCTAATAATGCACTTTCCCATAGAAATATTGTCACTGACATTATCACTCTTTAACTCGGGCAAGCAGGGGGCCTTGCCCAGAACCCGGGACTCAGGGGCTTATGTTCTTTAGAGTCCCTTCTGGTGCCTGGGACAGGGCAAAACTGGCAGTGCCAACTGGGCAGGTACTCTGAGCCTGGACCAGGACCTATGTGTGCCCCAGTCTACATTTCCCACCTTCTGGGGGCTCCTCAAAACTGTACTGCTTTTGCACATTGTGGGGTCTACCAGATGCCCCGAGGAGCTCCAGAACTCACACCTACAAGGGTCATCCCAGGGTGCCCTAGCTTTCCCTGGTTTTCAGAGGGAAGCCTGGCAAATGTATAGTCTCTGCTGGCCAGTATGGCTTTTTTTCCCACATGATCAGATGAGCCTGCCCATCAGGATAGCACTCACACTCTGAATTTTGTATAACACAAATTGCTTATACAGACAGGTGCCCCACAAAACCTGGGACTCCTTCATATCCCAGGGGCAGGTCTAGTCACTGAGTCCCTTAAATGTTATAAAAGCAGGTTAGGTACTCCTGAAAAGGAGTTAAAATTTCAGTTTATATCTTAATTTGGGCTTAAATTTATGAGCTAAAGAATTTCTTGTGGACAAACTTAGGAACCTGCCCTATATAAAATTTTTGGTATAGGGAAATGCTTTCTGGCCACCAAACAACTAATTTTCAAATGGAGTTTTGGAACCCAATCCATCCTAAATTGGAGACTATCTGTATCACTCTATGCATATACTGTAGAATTCACTTATAAAGACAGTCAATTGCTCCATGAGATTCCCACTGTAAATCCTTTTGGAAACAATGCAAAGGAAACACCATGTGCATGTTTCTGTGTCTTATTCATGTGATTCATCCTGAAGCCTCAGAACACCTAACGCAATACATTGCCCATAGTAGACACTCAACAAATATTTGCTGATGAGCATTTTTAAGTAGGCAGTCTTCATTTTGTATTTTTCTTCAAATAACAAATGTTTATGGGAGCTTCAAAACCAATTGAGTTGATTCCTTTTATGAAGAAAACGAAATGAGAAAGTTCTTACATAACACATGAGAATATTTTCCTCAAGAAAATCTTCTGGCTTCATGATCTTTTCAGAACTGCCAATGTTTTCCTTGTAGCTCAACAACAATAACAAAAATGACACAGCCATCCATAGCACTAAAAATGGTTTAAAAAAAATAAAACCAAACAATGGGAAAATGACATACAAATCTCCTGAAAATGATTCAAAAACTCTCTCACTCAGGGAAAGATTCTTTCCATCTCAGTCTCTCTCTTCTTTGTCTTTGTTTGTCTGTCTCTCACATACACTCACAACACGAACACACACACACACACACACACACACACACACACACACCACTACCATCAGCCAGGAAGCAAGACAGTGTGGGTGTATGGTTTAGGTCACCGCAAGCACACACACACACACACACACACACACACACACACACACCACTTCCATCAGCCAGGAAGCAAGACAGTGTGGGTGTATGGTTTAGGTCACCGCAAGCGCAGTGAAAATAGTCAGCCACTTCCAAAACAGGCATGTGCTAATGTGAAAAGAGGGAGCCATTTCCTGAGCCAAAGAGAAATTGAATTGCTGGCTCACTTAACTGGCTATTTCAGTCACAAAGTTAACAAGTGAGTAATTTTCGTACTCAGTGTAAAAACCAACATTTAAAGAATGCTGTGGCACATATTTGCCATTTATGCAAATATCTATTAAGACCGTCTAGCAAATGTGTTGTATCTCCTATGTGTTAAGTGTCAATGATTATAAAACATCATTAGAGTTAACAATATTACATGGTTTCCATGAAGTAAATGAACTCTACCTTTCTTGACAGTTCCACGACATCATTTAAGTAGACTCTTTCCAAACCAACGTTTACGATCTATTTTTTTTTAATGTATTACACATGCTGGTAACAAATCAACCCCCCACACACACCCAAAACAGCTGAAATGCACCTCTGAGTTCAACACCTCTCCTTGGGGGTTTCTGCAGGTCAGTGTTCTCACGGTTCAGCTGAAAAATACCTATTAGCTCCTCCTCTCCATATCAGCAGATGGACAGGTTGCCACTGTTTGGTGTCCTCACACAGCAAGTGCACCTTGCTGTTCACAGAGATGTGACCTAAAATGTTGTATGTTAACTTCATCCTTGTGGAGTACATCATATTTATATGCACCAAGAGAACTTTTTAGAAAAATTTTTATTGGAGTATAGTTGATTTACAACGCTGTGTTAGTTTCGAGTGTACAACAAAGTGAATCAGTTATACTTATACAGATATCTACTCTTTTTTAGATTCTTTTCCCATATAGGTCATCACAGAATATTGAGTAGAGTTCCCTGTGCTTCACAGTAGGTCCTTATTGGTTATGTATTTTGTATAGAGTAGTGTGTATGTGTCAATCCCAATCTCCCTAAACGCACCAAGAGAACTTGATACTCTATTTAAACATATCCTCTGCTGAATAACCATTGCTTGCTTCATATGTCTTTTTATATAAATATAGAATTAAGGTATCAAATTGTCCTAAAGAAAAAAAAATTGAATTTGAATTCTAAAGCATATAATCTGAGAGTTCTTTCACTGGAAATTCTGGCTATCTCTTATTTTCATACGAAGGGGTAAACTGTGGGTCAGTGTCCTAGTTTGCTGCCTTTAATGATCATCAAGATCAGGCTTGTGTCTCACCTCCACTGGTGTCATCCCCAGTCTTCAATAGTAGAGCATTGTCCTCACAGACAAAAGGCATTGAGACAAAAGCCGCTGAGGTGTCACTCCAGAAACGATTTCCAAATAACGGCCAGGACTAACTTGCTGCCCCAGCTGGCAGAGAACACCCACTCTGAGCAACACCTACCTTTCACCTTTGGTGGAGAAGGAACCAGCCTGTGAGAGAATGAGGACACTCACTCCCAGGTACTCACGCTTCCACTGCAAACAGACCTTGTAAAGATGGTCTCATTCCTGGATGGTTCCTCCTCTCAGCCACTCTCAGGTTATTCCCACCTGAAATCGTACTCCAGCATTCCACCCAGTCCCTCAGGAGGACAACCCTCCCTTCAGAGTCCCCATCTGCTTCGTTCTCTCTGTGCCATAGCTTCAAAGATTCCTCTGGTCCCACCTCCAAGATTTTCACTGCATCTTCATTTTTCATTTCTGCTCTGGCATAATTTCCAAGAATCTTGTTCCAGATCCATCAATTCTAAGCAACGAGGAACCTTCAAGAACTGACAATAATGCTGCAAATCAGGGAGGTGCAAACATATTTTTGATCTTCATGAGATCTACAACTTCAGAAATGTAGTGAATTCTCTAAAACAGATACTATTACCACTTTCGGATTGACCGGCCAGACTTTGATGCTTGAGTTCTAGAATGTGGGTGGAACACATACAATATTGATAAACCAAACAAAATTGTGGAATCTGCTTCAGGTATGGTGTAAAATATAAAATTCACTTTCACAACATATTCTGATTAGGTAAGCTATTAAGACTGACCAAGACTTAGTGATAGGATACTATTTCAGCTTGAGATAAGAGTAGAAGTAGATTGCTTTGATTTCAAGAGATGGAAATTAAGCTGAATGCCTTTACATGCCAGGGCTATTTTCTCATCTGTTCTGGAAATTTTCCTTATCCTCTCCTCTTGGCCTCACCCTATGCACAGACCCACACAGATACACTCTCCATCACACCCCCAAACTACTCACACATAAGAATATCTGGCTCTATAGAGACAGAAGGTAGATTAGTGATTGCCTCAGGCAGAGGAGGAAGGAGGAGCATAGGAAATAATAGCTAAAGGGTGGAGGTAATGAACTTTTTGAGGTGATGAGTTATTCTACAATCGAGTCTGGTAATGGTTGCACATATCTGTGAATATGCTAAAAACCACTGAATTGTATTCTTTAAAATGGGCGAACTGTATGATATAAAAATACAATTCAATTACAACTGAATTAAACTCAATAAAGCTGTTGTTGAAATATATATCTGGGTTAAAGCTGAATGTCCACTTTGGAGGACAGTAGACAGGACGGAAGGTAGGATACAGAAGGAATAACAGAGCTGAAGTCAAGCCTTGTGGCCTAGACTTGACAGTAAGGAAACACAAGGTCATGGCTGTGGTCCACAGGTTGGTTTCCTCATTGAACCACCCTCTTTGGAGGTCCAGGTCACAGCAGCAGGGTCATGGAAGTTTCTTCTACCTCATGCCGAGTGAAAATTCCTTCCCCGCCCTCCACCCCTCCCCCAGGCAACTGAATCTTTGTTGGGGGCCTGACTTAGGAAGGATTTTGATTAGCGTAAAGGATCATACAGGTGGAGGAAGAGGAGTGAATCATGTCTTAGAAACCTGGGGTTATTAAGCAGGCTGCAGGGCCCTGGACTGGCCTCTCCAGCAGGAACACATTAACATGCAGATCTGGCAGAACGGTTTCCCCTCAGCCTTGCAACAACACCTCCTGCCTGATTCCTATCCAAAATTCTAATTAATAGGAATTCATATTTTCACACAGCTCTGGCAGTTTGAATATGCAAGTGCCTATTCAATGCTCCAAAGACCCCAAGCACCCTTTCAACGCACATGGCTCTCTATACAAGGGCTCCTGAAATGCGGACGCTGTCTCCTTCACTGTCACCATCCGAAGAACGTGGCAGCTGCACTCCCCAAAGCCAGCAAAGTGGGTTCTGTGCACAGAAGACATGCCTCAGCTCCCATCCACCATCTGCCTGGTTGGTGGGTGTGCAGCCTCAGCTCAGACAGACAGCTGCCCCTGACAATGGGGGAAACAGCAGCACTTCCTCCGCGCCTTTGGCAACAAGAAAAAAAAAATTCTGCAGAAAGAATATGTAAAATTGCTGCAAATTTTGGATGCAACTGCTATTATGCCTCCTCACAGCTAAATGATCACACTCAGTAGGATGGGTTCTGTTTAGCAACTGTAACAATTAGGCACATTTATACAGAATAAGACACTAACAAGGCTAAAAGACTATTGTCCTGGACAAAGGGTTCCTCTCATATGCTCTTCCATAATAAATGATACCTTTAAAAAAAATGCTCTTTCAAAACCCTTCTTTTAAGGAAAATGACTGTCACTAATTATTTTGTTGTGAGCACAAATAAAAATTACTTTCTTCAAAAATTCTAACTCTAAATAAATTAGTCAAAAAGATGTACTCAATTAATTCTTTATTAAGGGTGTTGTAAAATCTAAGTGATTGTTCTTGGGTGCTACATAATAAAGTTAGGCAGTTCCAGGAAAACATTTATCACTTAGCTAAGTAATTAGAGTATTTACTTAGAAAAGCTTCTATAAGTTAAAAAAAAAGACTCAAGAATTATTTATACAAGTCAAGTCTCTGAAGAAAAGGGAAAATACACACAAATAGAACTATAAAGATCACATCTCTTTTAAGGAATAAAGCACCCAAATTTTCTTGTCTGAGACCCTGCAGTTATCCCTCAGCTGCCCAAGCTCAGGTGTCCCCTTCCTGATCACCCCACAACTTCATCAATGCGCAACTGCTTCAGTGATGTTCACAGAGTTGTGAACGTTAGTTCTTTAGTTAAAATAACTCAGATTTTTTTGGACAAAGCACATCCTAGAAGAAATGTCACATAATCCAAAATGGTAAACTTTTGGGGGACTGCTCTATGACAGATTATTCAAATCAGTTAGAATTATGTTCAATTGTGGGTAAAAAAGAAACTCTTTAGGATTCGCAACTAACAATGGCTTAAACAATATAGAAGCTTATTTCTCTTGCATGTAAAAGAATAGGGAAGTGGGAATCCAGAACTGCTTTGATGGCTTCATGTCATTGGCAGGGAGCTGGCCTCCTCTTATTAAGCTGCTGCTGTAATATCGTCAACATGTCCCACCTCATAGTGCAAAATGGCTGCTCAAATTCCAGCCAGCTTATCTCCATTACAGCCAGCCAAAGGAGGAAGGGAAGAAGAACATGACCATTCCTTTTAAGGCCACCCCCTGGAAGCTGCACACAACATTCCACTGACCAGACTTCAATGGTCCTAGTAACTGCAACAAGGGCTAGAAAATGCAGTCTTTATTCTAGGCATCCATGTGCCTAGCTATTACTAAGGAAGAAGGGGAGAAAGGATATTGGGAAACAAATTGCTCTCCCTCTCACAGCATCTGAGAAGTAAACTGCTGCTAACCATGAGGCCCCACCCTGCAATAACTTAGGGTTTCATTATTATTGCTGGACACGTGGTTCAGCAGAAATTGAAGGGTAAGGGTCACCTGCAGTCAACACACTAACGGCAGTATCCCCCCAGACCAGGGAGGAGCAAACTGTCTTTGAAGGCCTGGATAGGAAGTGTCTTACGCGCTGCGGGCCATTCAATCTCTGCTTCAACTATTCAACTCTGCCATCATAGCACAAAAGAAGCCATAGAAGATGCATCAACAAATGGGTGCTGCTGCGTTCCAGTCAAACTTTACCAAAAATGCCAACAACTGCTCCAGACCACTGGTCTCCTTACAACTACTGATTGTGTACCTCTACAAAAAAATGTTTGAGCAACTCATTTATTTATGTTTATTTATGAAACACATATGTAATACTGTACTAACATATGTACATAGAATCAAAGGGGGAGGTTTAAAATATGTAAGTAGAACTCCCTCATATTTTCTTCCCATGCCCCAAAGGACTGTCTTGTACACCCCACTTAGGGTGACCACACTGGTCAGCCTGACATTTGCAGGCGCTGTTTATTGAGCGCCACTGTGTGCCAACATTCTGCCTGGACCTCAGGACACAACAACTGATTAACCATATCCCTGACCTAAGGGAGCTGGAGTCCTAGGAAAATGGGAGAGATATTTAGGCAAACCCTGTGATGCTCTGTCCAGATTTCCCTTACAGGAAGAGCTGTTGCAGCAATGGTTAGGAGTGTTGTGGACAGATAGGGATCAGCGCCCAGGGCCTGCTCAGCAGTAGGGAGCCGCACCCATGTCCAACGACTGATTGCTGTGTGGGTATAAAGGCCATCTCCGGAGCTCCCTTGGGGTCAGCCAAGCTGTCCCTGGCCTGCCTGGGCCTGCCCTCTTCCTCTGCTCACTCAAGCTTCCTCTCCCCTTCTTGCCAAAAGCACGGATGCCAAGGGGACTCAGACGTGTTAACATGTCCGTGACAGACATATAACAACAGTGTAACGAAGTCTTTCAAGTGCATTCTGTTAGAATTTAGGGAGGGCACAGATAATGGCTGCTCCCTTTGGCCAGGGGCACCTCAGTCTACTTGTATGTATGGGCAGGGGAGGCAAGGAGAATGGATGTGGCAGAGGGAAAGTCATTTTTTAAAACTTCTTCAGGATGGTTTAGCCTCAAACCAAGTCTTAAACAATCCCTGGTGTTTGCCAGGATGGGGAGAGAAAGAGAAGAGCATTCCTGGCAAAGGAAGAAGCATGAGCACCAACTGACAAAACCACATGGCACGTTTGGAGAACCTGCAAATTTATGTTAGGTCTAGATCACAAATAACTAAAGTAACAGAGGCCAGCTGATGGTGTTTCTAACGACATTCTAATGAGTTTGGACTGTATGCCCCAGGTTCTTGCTACTAGTACTGTGTTCCCTGGACCAGTAACAGCAGCATCACCTGAGAGCTCATTCCAACTGCAGAAACTCAAGCCCCATCCGCAGACCTACTGAATCAGAATCTGCATTTTTTTTTTTTTTTTTTTTTGCTGCGGTACGCGGGCCTCTCACTGTTGTGGCCTCTCCCGTTGCGGAGCACAGGCTCCGGACGCGCAGGCTCAGCGGCCATGGCTCACGGGCCCAGCCGCTCCGCGGCATGTGGGATCTTCCCGGACCGGGGCACGAACCCGTGTCCCCTGCATCGGCAGGCGGACTCTCAACCACTGCGCCACCAGGGAAGCCCGAGAATCTGCATTTTAACAAGCTCCCCAGGTGATTTGTGAGCACATAATATAATTTGAGTAGCATGGTTCTAGGCGACTGACACCTAAAGTGTAGTGCACAAAACCGTCTACTAGGGGTGTGGGAAGAAAATAGTGAAATATCTATTATTATTAATCTTATCTCATCCTTTAAAAAATCTATTTTGGCATATTTATATGCTATATAATGTATCAGTACAACACTACCTGCATATAATTTATAAATAAATACATACATAAATCAGGAGTGCATTTGGAAGACCATTTGGTCTCAGATACATTTGGAGACCCCCCCACACACTCTCTGGGCAATAGGAAGGCACTGAAGGCTTTTATGCTGAGAGGGTCATGATCAGGTTTACTGCTCAACAGATTACCTGGAAGCCAGTGGCATGGTAAGCTGACTGGAGGAGGGCAAGACAGGAGGTGGGGAGATATGTTAGGGTGGTTCTTTTTAGATTTTTTGGTTAGGAAAGATTTTTTTAGACTATTTTTAAAAGCAGGTTTTAGGTTCACAGCAAAATTGAGAGGGAGATACAGAGATTTTCCATATGTTCCCTGCCCCAGATGCATTAACTTCCCCGTTATCCACATCACTCCCCAGAGTGGTACATTTGTTACAACTGACAAACACATCATTATCACTTAGAGTCCATAGTTTACGTTAGGGTTCACTATTGGTGTTGTACATTCCATGGGTTTAGACAAATGTGTAATGACATGTATCCTTTATTATAATATCATACAGAGTATTTTTCACTACTCTAAAATCCTCTGTGCTCTGCCTATTCATCCCTCACCCCACCTGCCAACACCCTGAAACCACTGATCTTTTCTCTGTATCCATAATTTCTCCTTTTCCAGAATGTCATGTAGTTGGAATCAGATTGGTAAAATGCACTTAAGTTTCTTTCTTGGTTTGGTAACTCATTTCTTTTTAGCACTAAATAATATTCCATTGTCTGGATGTATTACAGTTTATTGATCCATTCATCTACTGAAGGACATCTTGGTTGCTTCCAAGTTTTGGTAATTATGAATAAAGCTGCTATAAACATTCGTGTGCAGGCTTTTGTGTGGATATAAGTTTTCAGCTCCTTTGGGTAAATACCAAGGAGCACGATTGCTGGATCATATGCTAAAAGTATGTTTAGTTTTGTAAGAAATTGCCAGACTGTCTTTCAAAGTGGCTGTACTATTTTGCATTTCCACCAGCAATGTAGGAGAATTCCTGTTGTTCCACATCTTTGCCAGCATTTGGTGTTATCGGTGTGCCAGATTTTGGCCATTCTAATAGGTGTGTGGCGCTATCTCATTCTTATTTTAATTTGCATTTCCCTGATAACATATGATGTGGAGATCTTTTCGTATACTTATTTGCCATCTGTACATCTTCTTTGGTGAGTTGTCTGCTAAGGTCTTTGGCCTATTTTTTAATCGGGTTGTTTTTCTTATTGTCGAGTTTTAAGATTTCTTTGAATATTTTGAATAATAGTCCTTCATCAGATGTGTCTTTTGCAAATATTTTCTCCTAGTCTATGGTTTGTCTTCTCATTCTCTTGACATTGTCTTTCACAGAGCAGAAGTTTTTAATTTTAATGAAGCCATCTTATTGATTATTTCTTTCATAGATCATGTCTCTGGTGTTGTATCTAAAAAGTCATCACCATACCAAAGGCCATGTAAGTTTTCTCCTATGTTATTTTCTGAGAGTTTTATAATTTGCATTTTACATTTAGATCAGTGATCCATTTCGTGTTAATTTTTGTGAAGGGTATAAGTTTTGTGTCCAGATTCATTTTTTTACATGTGGATGTCCAGTTGTCCCAACACCATATTTGAAAGACTACCTTTGCTCCACTGAATTGCCTTTGATCCTTGTCAAGATCATTGACTATATTTATGGGGGTCTATTTCTGGGTTTTCAGTTCTGTTCCCTTGACTTGTTTGTCTATTCTTTCACCAATACTACATTTCTTGATTATTATAGCTTTAAAGTGTCTCTAAGTTCAGTAGTGTTAGCTTTCCAACTTTGTTCTTCTCCTTCAATATTGTGTTGGCTATTCTGGGTCTTCTGAATCTCCATATAAACTTCAGAATCAGTTTGTTACTATCCATAAAATAACTTGCTGGGATTTTGAAAGGGATTGATTTAATCTATAAATCAATTTGGGAAGAGGTAACATCCTGACCATATTGAGTCTTTCTATGCATGAACATAGAATATCTCTCCATTTATTTAGTTCTTCGATTTCATTCTTCAGAATTTTGTAGTTTTACTCATATAGGTCTTGTACATGTTTTGTTAGATTTATATCTAGGTATTTTATTTTGGAGGGTGCTAATGTAAATGGTACTGCGTTTTTAATTTCAAATTCCATTGTTCATTGTTTGGCTTCTGTATATAAACCTGGTATTCTGCAACCTTGTTATAATTGCTTATTAGTTCCAGGAGATTTTTTTTTGTCAATTCTTTAGGCATAACGATTAACATAGGTAATCATGTCACTTGCAAACAAAGACTATTTTATTACTTCCTTCCCAATAAGTACACTTTTTATTTCCTTTCTTCACCTTATTGTATTAGCAAGGACTTCCAGTATGATACTGAAAAGCTGTGGTAAGAGGAAACATCCTTGCCTTGTACCTGATCTTTTTTTTTTAATTATTATTTTTATTTTTGGCTGTGTTGGGTCTTCGTTGTGGTGCACGGGCTTCTCACTGCAGTGGCTTCTCTTGTTGCGGAGCACGGGCTCTAGGCACGTGGGCTTCAGTGGCTGTGACACGCAGGCTCAGTAGTTGTGGCTCGCGGGTTCTAGAGCACAGGCTCAGTAGCTGTGGCGCACGGGCTTAGTTGCTCTGCGGCATGTGGGATCTTCCCGGACTAGGGCTCGAACCCGTGTCCTCTGCATTGGCAGGCGGATTCTTAACCCCTGGGCCACCAGGGAAGTCCCTGTACCTGATCTTAATGGGGAAACTAAGTCTCTCACCATCAAGTACGATGTCAGCTGTAGGTTTTTTTGTAGATAGCTCCTCAACTTTATTAAGTTGAGAAATTTCCCCTCTATTCCTAGTTTACTGAGACCTGTTAGGTTTTTACATACAACAACTAGAATTGGAAACCTGTCCCACATGAAGGGAAAGGAGGCTTCAGACTCTCAGTGTTCATTTGGAGAAAGAAGTCTACGGCAGGAGAGCCTCGGTGCTCTTTAATGGACAGTGAGCCTCCCATGGGAGCTGTGGGACTTCTTTCAAGCGAGCTAGATCACAGCAGGTTACCAGGTCTCCCTCAGAAATCTGCTTCAAAACTTCAATTTGCCTGCCTAAGAGTCAAGGACAGAGTACTGACCTGATTGCTTCACCCCATCGTTGCTGTGTAGTTTTGCACCATAACTTCACCATCTCCCTTCTCACTTCTCCTGGAGGTTATTCCTGACCTGAGAGAGCTCTCTAATGCTCCTGGCCATAGTTCAACAGCTGCCACAGGCAATGAGAAACATCCCATGAAGCAGTCCCAGAGCTCAAATCTCTGCCCCTAGCTCCTCCCTCTTGGTAGAAGTTCAAACACATTCAAGGATGAATCTACTCCCATTACTTAGATTAAGGGGATCAGGGAACTGTGTTTCTTACCAGTTTCTTGCCCCATCCCATATGCCAGCCTCCACATGTTGCTTTTGAATATTCTAAATGTTCCTAGGCTAAAGCCAAAGATTAATCTAAACAGGGTGATAACCACTATGGCCCAGACACCCACCGACTGGAATGGATACCAGCCTGGCTGGGACAGAGCCTGGCAGCCCCCCGTTAAGGCAGGCATTAGTCCTTTGGCTGCTGGATGGCGGAGCAATCTGGAGACCTAAGGGAGGGACCTGAGGGGGCCACAGAGGGAGCTCCAGGGAGGACTTTTTACCAACAAGTGAGCAAATATTTCAATGTTGTAACAACCAGTACAGCCATTCTGGTGTATACCAGTTGAATGAGGGGCCTAAGTAGATGGATAACATTTGGCTGTTTTACTAAAGTTTTTCCCCATCTTCTCTCTTATGCATGAGACAGAAGGTGCCCCGGACCACAACCCACTGGGAGCTTTGCTCCCTGGAGAGATTACTAAAGAAACTAAATACACACATAACTGCAGAACCTTTCTTAGAAGTGTTATCTGAGCAAAATGGCGCTATCTTAAAAATCATAATGCCACCCTCACCATACTCTAAAGATCTTGACTCCAGCTAGCACTGAATAAATGTACATTTTTTTCATCCTAATTGTTTTCAGACCACCGACTAGAATTACAGCATGAAAAGGCCGCTGTCATGTTCAGTATACATTTTTAATAGACATCTTTAAACATTTAGACAAAATATTATTTTTAAATGGCAATTCTTTAACTGGTAAATGTAATTATCTCACTTTAAAGAAAAAAAAAGCTGACAATCAAAATATTCTGTCACTGCTTTACCGAAGCACCTAAAATATCTTTTCAGCAAATGAAATGATTCTTTATTTTATGCTTTTAAAAATGCATTAGGGTAATTGCTCTGCAACAAATCACCTTCTCTGCTCCAAGCTCGACTGCCACATCCCTCACGTGTCCATCAACTGTGCACATTGTCATGATCTCTTGATGATCACCTGGGGTGAATCCCCCAACAGCATGTTTATAAGAGTATTCAGTTGAGCAATCTGCAAAATAATTATATTTCAATGGAGATACTATGCTGTGAAAAAAAATCTATTATATGTCTAGTGCTAAATGAAGCAGTTATAGAACCAAGGCACATTTATTGGTGCTTCCAATCAAAGCAAATAACTTTTGCAAGCTGATCATTCCATTGTTTTCTTGCAATTTTAATTTGCTTCCTTAATAACAAAAGTATACTTTTCAACCAGCAGTCGTCACTTTACTTCTGAATGAACAAAACACTAGATCTTTTTTTAAAAAAACAATTCCTGGTTTACCATCTCCATATGGTTGGAATCTATTTTCCCAAAGTCCTATGGTTAAAAAAAAAAAAAAAATTGTACAGAAGTTAGTCTCTTTACAAAGGTTGTCTCAAAGCCCACATTTTCCTTAAGTCCAAAGAGGGACTAAGGGACCCTTAACCCTATCTGTTGGTGGCAGAAGAGTTGAGGAACTTTTGCTCCGATGCACTTCATTTGTTCTTTTGTAAAGTTTAAGGTTCAAACCCGAGAAGGTTCTTTGTAGGCTTCAAGTTGAATGCATCCTGCTTTCTTTCAACATGCAGTCATCACCACTGCAACAGCGAGAGCCCCGAGCTTACCTCTTAGGATCAGATTTCAAACCATACATTTGTATTTCCAGAAAATGTTGAGTACATAAAGAAATCACGCTTTTAAGCTTCCAAATGTAATAAAAAGCCTTAGACTTTCACCGTACCTCAGCAAGCCTGACCACAAACACTGTGACATAGAGTATTGATGAATTTCTCACGAGCATAATAGTTCACATTTCCTGAAGTCTCCCTATGTGCCAGGTCCTCCTTTAAGTGCTCTTAAGGCTCCCCTCCTCTAATACTCACAACAATCCTATGAAATATAGTCTCTGAGTAGCCCGTTTCACAGATGGGGAAGCTAAGGCTAGAGAGATAAAGTAACTTGCCCAACGATCTAGCCAGTTTTCCTAGATGTCCTCTGTCAGTGCTCAAAAGATGTTGACCCACAGCCCCACACCTGCTTAAGAAAGTCTTCTCCCACAAAGAAACATTTCAAGTCCTCACCCACATCCCAGTGGTCCTCCAAATCTGAGTGCTGGTCAGAGTCACTTGAACAGCCAAGTCCACCACATAATGAAGATGCAGGGAATGGAGGTCCCAGGATCTCAGGGTATCCTTTTCTCTAAGGCTCAACAAGCACTAGCCCGAGAGAAAGTTCATTCCTCCTCCTCCCGCTTTCAACCTTATTTGCAGAAAAGACCCATTTGAAATCCTATCCAAACCTCACGGTAGGATTTCCCTTTCTGATATCTGCCTGTTTTCAAGCAGGAAGTGCGACTAATCACAGCACTGTGATCGGAAGAGCTTACAGAGGGCTCTTGGCCTGGCTCTGATTACACCGCACTCCTTCAGCGCCAGCCAGCCGCTGCCCCAGGAGGATGCTCCGTCTCCACTTCACCCCCAAACCTGGCACGAAGGCCCCAGAAGGGGGAGAGGGTGCGTTCCAGCTTCTGGCCGCCGCAGGACAAAGCCACTGACGGCGCCGCTTGCTCTACCCTCTCCACCTCCCACTCCTGCCCTCCAGCCGTCCTGCTCTACACGCTTGTTATCAGGAAGCCTGTACCATCTATAAGGGACTGATTATTACTGCCGAGAAATAATAGTGATATGCACTCAGAACTGAGCAAGTTAAAAAAAAAAAAAAAAAGGGCAGTTATTTACTCCAGGGGAAAAAAAGGTAGTTTGAGGAAAAATGATTATATTACACTTATTGACTAGATAGTGAACAATATTCACCCAGTCCTAACGATGTAAACACGAATATTAATTGAACAAAAACTGCGATATCTAAGGGTTGAAGGTGAGAAGGGAGAGAGGTAAATTAGAGAGCTAAATCGTCATCTACCGCAAGAGAAAGTCAAGCGGAAAGGACTGAAGCGTGAAGTAACAGTGTGAGCACAGGATCAGGAAATAAGGGGGTAAACACCGGAAGAAACAGTTTAAAAAATTGAAAGTGGTCGCCTCTGGAGGAAAAGATTAGAGGTGGGAGGAAGAAGGCAGAGGCCTCCTGCTCTTTGTTCTAAGCCTTTCTCCTTGGTTAACTATGTGCATGTATTGCCTTAATAAAACATAAGTTAAGTTAAAGATATAATCAAATGAGATACTGTTTGTAAGTGACTCCGGCGCCTGGAACACCGCGCGCACACACTAAGGCTGATGGCGCAGCTGCTCCTGCGCTGTCCCTACTTCACGGCCAGCCCGTGTGCAGAATCTCCCACTCCCCGTGAACGTTTTGTGTTCATACTACGCATGATGACTGCTTCTGGCGTTCTGTCTCAGGCTTTCCTTCCACTTCCATCACACTGCCTTCCTGCTGCCACTTGCTTCTGGCTCTCCTGTCTGCTGCCCCCTCCGCCTAGAAGGCTTGCCTCCCAGATGTTCTCACCTACTCCCCCTTCAGGACCTCTCAAAGTCACCCCCCAACAGAGGCCTTCCTCCGCCATCCTAGCTAAAATAGCACTTGTGATCCTCTTTAGTCTCTCCCCTCGCCCTACCGTATCTCATTCACAGCACTTGTCACTACCTGAAGTATCTGCTCACCTACCCATTCCCTCTCTCTCAAATGAATATCAGCTTCCAAAGGGCAAGGACTGTCTTCACTGATGTGTCCCCAGCACTGGAACCAGGCCTAGTAGGTATTTAAGTGGATAGAAGGCTGAATGGGTGGGAAGATGGGTGAATAAATAAATGAAAGCTGGTTTGGAGGTTCTAGCAGGAGCTCCCCTGACTGAAGAATGGTCCACCTGTATCAGAGGAGGTCATCCTTGTAGACTGGGCATGTGGGAGGGACACACACAGAGCAGTGAGGAAGGGGACACCGCCTAGCCAACCAGAGCAGCCTGACATCCACTGAGTGAGCGAACGAATGCTCTCAGCCTATGAAAGGGTCTCAGCCTATGGCTTGTGCGGTCCTTGTGTTAAGATGACTTCCAGGTGGACCCACGTTATTTCCAGAGATTGCTGCCTCTGTCCTTATCTCTGCTTTACCCATCAAAGCCTGGCATGCCCGTCCCTTCCCCTCCTGCCTCGTCACATTTCTTCCAACTGCAGGTCTCCATCTCTCAGGAAGAAACCTACTTGGAGCTTCTTCAACTGATGAGGTCAAAACATATTTTGCATAGTCAGATAGCTTTCATAAGTTCTGGACATCAGGTTTCCAAGAGCACAGAACAAGGACAGCTACTAGAGTGACATAATAATGAATGCAAATGCACTTGACAGAGAAAAAGCCCCAGGAAATTTCACTGTTGTCTGTCTCATTTGTACTCATGGGATTTTAATTTTTGGAGGTAACAGAGTGGCAACACAGAGAGGCGAGTGCCATTGAAAGATTTTTATCACTTACATTTCCCGAGACGCCCACCGCGTCTTGCAGCACCACACACAGCGAAGAAACAGAAGCAGGCTCAAGGGGAAAGCCCAGGCGAGGGCCTTTGTTGTGTTTTCCACAGGAAAGGCAGAGCAGGGTAAACAGCTTGAAGGATTTGCTAGTTGGAACTCTGTGGGTGCTCTCTGGTCTATTGGGGTGGTCTCTAGCTGTCTGGGACCTTCTCGTGGGTGACTTACGGCAGGGAGAATATTGGCTTGATATGTGAGAATTAGGTAATAAGGAGGGTCAGAGCATGGGCTCTGGATTGATGGAGAGATAAACTGTGGCCCTTAGTTTGGCCCTGCAATTAATGGGTGCCAAATAGACAGCCACGGAATCTAAGAAACAGTCAGAACCTCAGCACCCATAATATTAACAGGTCTTTCCTTTCCTTGGCCAAAAGTAGATACTGCAGCTAAGGAGAGAGTGGGCGACTAACAGATTCTAGACTTACCAGTCTCCTGAAGAAGTCTTTAAAAATGTGCTTTGTGCAGTCTACTGATTTCTGTCAGCACCAAAAATTATCTTTAAAAAACATTTAGTGTCATTAACAAATCAAAATCTTTAACAATTCATATCTCTACAATTCTTTTAACAAAAACCAGATATACTACTGTAACTTATAAGATTCAGAAACTTCCAATGAGATATCATCTCACACCGGTCAGAATGGTCAACATCAAAAAATCGACAAACAATAAATGCTGGAGAGGGTGTGGAGAAAAGGGAACACTCTTGCACTGCTGGTGGGAATGTAAATTGATACAGCCACTATGGAGAACAGTATGGAGGTTCCTTAAAAAACTACAAATAGAACTACCATACGACCCCGCAATCCCACTACTGGGCATATACCCTGAGAAAACCATAATTCAAAAAGAGTCATGTACCAAAATGTTCATTGCAGCTCTATTTAAGATAGCCAGGACATGGAAGCAACCTAAGTGTCCATCAACAGATGAATGGATAAAGAAGATGTGGCACATATATACAATGGAATATTACTCAGCCATAAAAAGAAATGAAACTGAGTTATTTGTGACCACCTAGAGGGGTGGGATAGGGAGGGTGGAAGGGAGGGAGACGCAAGAGGGAAGAGATATGGGAACATATGTATATGTATAACTGATTCACTTTGTTGTAAAGCAGAAACTAACACACCATTGTAAAACAGTTATACTCCAATAAAGATGTTAAAAAAAAAAAAAAGATTCAGAAACTTCCAGTAGACAGCAAGGAAAGGTAAAAAAAAATCCAAACTAAGATGCTCTTTAGAAATTGGTAGGCTTTTATTTTACCAGTAACATTAGAAACATCCATTCTAGAATCAGAAAAAAAACTTTTCTCAAATTAATAAAAATTAATAACCTCAAATCATAAATAGGTGATTGGACCCCTCTCTAATTCACACACCACATCAATATGGATTGTGAAATTGAAAAAAAAGTTGACGTATCATGATTTGGTTTAAAGATGAATGTAAATCCCCCCACCCCTGATGATGTTAAAATATTGTTAGGAAAGCTTAATATCTCCACGATCAAGTATCTCTGTTCTAGGTGGTATCAGCAACGTTCAGAAACTTCCACCGAGCCTTACTTCTATCCCAGTGTAACTTCCCATCCTTGAAAAACGATGCCAAATAAACCAACATGCATTTATGTACTGTGAGTGCCTTGAAGGTTATACATCTTTTGGTCCTTATCTAGGAGACACAGCAGAGCCACAAGATCATAAGATATGGACCAAGTAACATGTATGAAATGATGAGAGAAAAATTAAGAATTTAACTGGGTTGAACCAACTAAATCAGGGACCAGGTGGGCTACAATACCACAACAAAATTTCCCAGAGAAAGAAGTCTCAGGGACTCCCCTGGCAGTCCAGCGGTTAAGACCCTGTACTTCCACTGCAGGGGGCACGGGTTTGACCCCTGGTCGGGGAATTGAGATCCCACATGCCGCGCGGTGCGGCCAAAAAGCAAAGAAAGGAAAAAAAAGTCTCAGACCGGGACTCAGTGACTGGATAGGCCCGAGGGAAATGGAGGACAAAGCTGTCATTTTCCCAGGTGCAAAAAAGTATGACTGAAGGGAGAGGCACAGAAGCCAGAATGCAGTGAGTCAGACGAAGTGTTGGCTTGTATGGTCATAAGGAGCTACAGAGGGATTTAGATGGAAGGAATGGCTTATTAAAAGCAGTATTTGGGGGCAGGTGGTGTGAGGTATGTGCCATTGCACAGGAGGCTCTTAGAAGAATCCGGGCATAAGACCGTAGGCCACAGGGAAAAGGACAACCCCTGGAGATATTTTAAAGAGAGAAATGGCCCAGTATTCTAAGTGAGGGGGGCAATACCATGTGGAGGTTAAGAGCATGGGCCAGGGCCAAAGGGAAAAAAAAAGGGGGGAATTTCCTGGCTCTCCAGTGGTTAGGACTTGGCACTTTCACTGCTGGGGCCCAGGTTCAATCCCTGGTCGGGAAGATACTGCAAGCCTCATGCGCCGGCCAGGGGTTTCTGGAGACCTGTCCCTCCACTTATGACTGAATGACCTTGGGCACACTGATTAGTTCTTTCACCTGAGACATGGAACAAGGATGCCTGCCTGCCAAGGACTGTTGTGAGGATTAAAGGCCTGGAAACATGTTAGCACAGTGTCTGGGGCATAGTAAGTGTCCAATAAATGGACAATAGTATTTTTGATTATTTAAATTTTAAAATTATCATTAAGAGAGAAGACTCACTGATAATTTCCACATTTCTCACCGAGGGATACCACAGACAGAACCGGGAGAGAAAGGCTCCATTGGGAGGTGAGCAGCAAGTCCCAATAACCTGAGACTTAAGCTGAGTTCACGTGGATAGCGAACATTCTGGTGGAGGTCCCTACAAAGTGAAAACCCAGCAGTTCATATCTAAGCACACAAATAAAATTCAGAAATGAAAGGTACGCTTCAGGAAACAAAATATTAGGGAAATTGCTAAATTTTACTTCCAAAGCCTGTTTCTTGTATGACTTTGCTGAAAAGAAAACTAACAATTCTTTGGAAAGCATATATTTTGTTCAGTGATTAAAAGAAAAAAACAGGGGCTTCCCTGGTGGCGCAGTGGTTGCGCGTCCGCCTGCCGATGCAGGGGAACCGGGTTCGCGCCCCGGTCTGGGAGGATCCCACATGCCGCGGAGCGGCTGGGCCCGTGAGCCATGGCCGCTGGGCCTGCGCGACCGGAGCCTGTGCTCCGCAACGGGAGAGGCCACAGCAGAGGGAGGCCCGCATACCACAAAAAGAAAAAAACAGAAAACAAACAAATAAAACATGAAGGGCACTCGAGTTGAAAAACGGAGAAAGAAAAGTTTCTGATATTTGATCATCTGGTCCTGAAATTGACCATACTTAGAACAAACAATTGAATGATTTCTATTTTTTCTGCATGTGTTTCTCCATCTCTGGCCTTCTATAATAAAAGTTTGCAATAGTCAATTCTCAATTAACTTTGTTAATGGAGAGGAGCAGTGACATAGATAAAAACAAACTACAGATAACACAAAAATGATTTACTGCCACTCATAGGTTCCCCTCAACCCCCAGCCTCCCATCTTCTCAAAGCCCTCCAATCAGCGCCTTCAGACCCCCAATGTGTGGTGTCAGAAGGAGACTGTGGGTCACATAGATAATCTACTCAAGGGTAATGGATTTGACTACAATTTAGCATTGATTAATTATAGGGTCCAATTTTAATTCAGTGCTATTCGCTAACTAATTAGATAAGGTTTTTCTATGTCCTATTTTTGGCACAGAAAATTCTAAGCGTAGGTACTTTAAAATTAGCAGCGCTGTTGAGATTTAATAACTATTTATCTCCAACCTCACAATGAGCACTGCTCAAAGGTCAGGAGACCTAGGTTCTTCCCGGTCCTACCTGTGACAGGGGCTTTGCTACACCAGCTGATACATTCACTTCTCTGAACTGTTTCCTCATTTATAAAGTGGGGTTGGACAAGGTGGATGTTTGAGGCTGCCTCCAGGGCTACCATTCTTGTTGAGGTCATCCTTATGATGCATACCTTGTTTATAACATGTTTGCCCTTGGACCTATACTCATAAATTTATGGCACTGGTTCTTATCCAGGGGAAATTTTCCCCCCAGGAAACACGTGGCAATGTCTGGAAACATTTTTAGTGTCAGGACTGGGAGGGAGAAGGTGATACTGGCATCTAGTGCGTAAGAAGCCAGCGACGCTGCTAAACACTGTATCAGTACGAGGCTCAGGACAGTCCTCTACAACAGAGAATCATCTGGTCCAGAATGTTAATAGTGTCGAGGTTGAAAAACCCTAATACATAGGAAGGTATTCTGACATAGGTCAGTGGTCTAGGAATTGCCCTATTTTGGAAGAGGAACAGAAGTTTAAATTATAGGATAATAGAATATTACATTGGAACTGACTACTGAAGCACCAACGATTCTATAAATACGAAATTCCAAAGTGAGGTACCACATCGCCTCATGGAAATTTCAAAGAGCATTATTAAAAGCTGGATACGCAGCCCTAAAATCTGCAAGGAGGCCATAAAAGGGTTGCAAGTGTAGATATTGGTGGAGCGTTTGTAAAAGGAACTCTTTTGCAGACAGCCACTGCCCTGTGTGACTCTTAATCCCATCCTACAGCGAAAGAGCTAAATTGTAGCCTTTTTTTTTTCGCGGTACGCGGGCCTCTCACTGTTGTGGCCTCTCACTGTTGTGGCCTCTCCCGTTGCGGAGCACAGGCTCCGGACGCGCAGGCTCAGCGGCCGTGGCTCACGGGCCTAGCCGCTCCGCGGCATGTGGGATTCTCCCGGACCGGGAGATGCAGGGACACGAACCCGTGTCCCCTGCATCGGCAGGCGGACTCTCAACCACTGCGCCACCAGGGAAGCCCCTGGAGCCATTTAAAATTCTGCCCCCAGAGAGCCTCCCGGGAGCAATGAGGTTCCAAACTCTCTGTGGAGTGGAAAGTTCAGAAAACGAGGAATAAGAAGAGAGCACAGCTAGAGGATAGTATGTATGGCCCATCTTCCGGGACTGCTGTTGGAGGGACCCTGCAGGGGAAGCTCTGAAGAGCACAAACACCCTTATGAGAAAAAGGTTCACTTTTAAGCATCTGCCAGGCCCAGATGGTGCCAAGCTAGCTCACAAACATACCATTCAAGTAAGCACTTCCCTGTACCCTTTTCCTTCCAGCCTCCCTGTGCTCTGACCCCAGAGGAGTCTGAAGCTTAGAAAGTAGAGAAAGAGAAAAAAAAGCCATTGGCACTTCCTTCCCCAAAGGCAGGTGAAGAACAGCCTATGGGTGGGATAAGAGAAGTCTTACCTTTTAATGTGTGTTGAAACACTGATTAATACATCCAACTGGAATTCTATTTCTAATCAAGATTGTGTATTTTGGCTTAGGCTGATAGTAGGTACGACTTTCCATTCCTTAAGTAACAAGAACATTCCTGGAGGATGTCAGAACTTTCAACCAACAAAAGAGAAAAACCCCTCTATTAAATAAATTTTAGAAAGCACTGGAAGTAAAAAATATGTTTCATTCCATTACATCTTACTGGTCACACTTGTTCATATACTAGTTATATACACAAACTTCCATTTTCCTTCCTTTAGAAATGTAGTCAAGATTCCTTATAAACTCTGCTTACAGGGAAAAAAA
Organism: Physeter macrocephalus; assembly: GCF_002837175.3. Classification (NCBI taxonomy): domain Eukaryota; kingdom Metazoa; phylum Chordata; class Mammalia; order Artiodactyla; family Physeteridae; genus Physeter; species Physeter macrocephalus. The sequence continues at coordinate 79,032,799 of NC_041215.1, forward strand.
CACCCTTGCTACATATTCTCTTTTTAACTCTACTAGAAATATCAAATTTCCTGAGTTCAAAAAAATATAATTTTGGGGTTCCTATGAGTTTTGAATCCTGTTTATTAAACTTTGTACTCTGAGAGGAAAAAATTCTTACCTGTCATTAGACACAAAGTTCTCCAAAGATTATACACTCCAGAGATTATGCACTCAGCTATGAGTTCTCCCAGTACCTGTAGACTAACTTTGATGATCTCAAATTTTCAAGATTTGAGTTTAATAACATTGTCAGATATTTTGAAAGGATGCCTTTTCAGCTATTGACATACATTAAATATGTTAACTATTTTGTTAACTACAGGTTCCTGATTCACTTAAAAGCCATAGAATCCAGAATGTCATCTTAAATTTGCATGGACCTGAAATAATTTCTCCTGGGTGTCTTCAAAGGCACAATAGAGAGGTTTAAAATTGGTAGAAATGTCATGCAAAGATGGAAAAACAGTTTTGTATTTATTTAATTGTATACCGCAAGTAAGTCTTCACCTAGAGATTTTTTCAAATTAAATATTATTGTTTCTTTTCTTTATACTTCCCTTTATATGATTATAACTAAAGAGAAAGAAGAATAATCAAAGCCTTTAGAATATTTCCCAGGGCCCCTGATCCTCTAAAAGTGAGGTCGATAGACCAGTAGGTTCAGCAGGACCTGGAAGCTCATTAGATACAGAATTTCAGGCTCTGCCCCAGATCTACTGAATCTGAACCTACATTTTACAATATTTCTAGGTGATTCTCGCAGACATTAAAATTTGAGGACTGAGCTAAGCCACCGTGGAAGAGGCCTGTGATGATACTGGATAACAATTCAACCCAAGACAATTAAGTGGAAATAACCCAGTTAGGATGAATTTCTTTAGATTCAAAAAATAAATCCACAGTAGAAGCAAAGTAAATCCTTGGAATGAAAATCCATTTTAATCCAAAGAGAGTGCTGCCAGAGACATTTCACAAAGTGCCATCTGTAACCATAAGCAACTGATTCAGTGGAAATACAGATTGGACTCAGTGTGTAACTCCCAAAACTGTGTTGGCCAGCTATTGTGTAGAACTCACAATATTCCTAATAATCCTGTCTGACTAATAATTGTGAACATTTTTTGTGTCCTCTTTTTTTGGCCTATCTTATGACTTCCTAAACTCATGGACAAGATTGGGAAGATAGGAGGAAAAATATTGTCCCAATGCATATTTTTCTTTTTATGCTGTTTGGGTGATACCTGCACCAGTGGTTCTCACTCTTTGCTACACATTCTAGAATCAGCTGGAGAACTTTCAAAGATCCCCATACGCAGGCTGTACCCCACACCAATTAAGTCAGAATCTCTGGAGTTGAGACCCAGGCATCAGTAGTTTCTAAAAGTCTCCAGGTGACTACAATGTGCAGCCAGTGGGAGCCAAAGACCTATCCAAGTCAAACTGAAGTTGACAATTACATGGTGGATTCATCAAAAGAAATAGCTAATATTCATAATTTATGCCCCAACTAGATTGGGTGGAGGTTAGGGGTAGTCATCTAAAGTGACACATTACCTTCTCCCCCAACCCAGTGATTTGCCTAGAAAAAAATCAGACCATGTCCCCCCAACCTTAAAACCCATCAAAGTTTCAACTTTGCCCACCTAATAAGTTCCAAGCTCCTTAACCTGGCAACTTAGGCCTTCTGTGGTTTACCCCATGCTAACTCCTCCAGCTTCGCCTCTTGATCTATCTCTAAGCTCCAGCAGCTCTGAACCAGTAACATATTTCCAGATTCCCCAAGCCACTCCAGGCCCTTCAACCTTCGCCCACGCCTTCTTTTCATTTCTTGGACTAGCTAACTCCTGCTCACCATTCAAGACCTCAGCTCAGGTGTCCCTCCTCCCAGAAGCCTTCATTTTGCCCCACCCAACTCCCTTAAAGGTTGCTTTCAGTGGGGCTCCTTTGTGCTCCAAAGGGAAGGGAATAGCATGTAAACAAGCACAGAGGTAAAAGAGCATGGTATGTTCTGAAAAAAGCAAATAAGCATTTTAAATAGATGCAGGAGAGAGATGTAGTGCAAAAGAGATGGGAGTCCCAAATAACCAACCACCTCGTTTCCATTACAAGGCAGGTACACACAGCCAGGTGATGACAGGCTCTCTAAATCATGAGAACTTGGGTGAAAAAGGAACCCAAGCCAGTAAAAGGGAGAATTTTCTCTGTTGAAACTATAAAAACTGCATTCATTACAAATTTAATTTTAAAACTTACTGAAGAAAGATGAATTCCTAAACTCTGAATGATAAATAGACTTTATATGATTCTATCTGTAACTACTATCTAATCACTTTTACAACCCTCAGACTTTGATGAAGTTTCAGAACAATTTTGGGTTATTTTTGGTGTGAATAGTCCAGGAACCTCCTAGCCTGTGTTATTCTCATCAGACCTATGAATTTTTTTTTAAAAGAGAGTTATCATAACCATATGGCCCCTAAAATAATAACAATAAAGCCACCCAGCTAGATTACAAATGGTGCCAGGGTCATGTGGACTGTTTCCAGTGCTGTTTCTTTTGCCTTGTTAGTCACGATATCTTTTTAGTTTCTCTTCCAGGTGGTTCAGTTGAAGGAAAGAAAATAACTAACATTTATTCTGTACCTATTTATATGCCAAACACTGTGTTTAAAGTATTTCTGTATATATCTCTGTATATAATAGTTACAACAACCTTGTGAAATAAGCATTATTATTTACCTCTTGCAAATGAAGAAACTGAAGCTCGGGAAGCTTAAGTAAGCTGCCCAAGATCATACAATTGGTAAGATACTAATAAGTTCCATAAAGCTGCATCTTTATTCACAAAATAACAATGACAATAATACAATTAAAGGGAAAAGGAAACAAAGACTCAAAGCTTATGCCAAGCCCAAAGCAAACATAGCAAAGTGTATACAAGTAGCTAACAGTGTCATTTCTCTGCACAAAGTACTAGAATTCAACAAACTGCTCTTAAGGATACCAGCTAATCTTTGACTGCCAATACTAAACTAACAGAAGGCTCTCGTGTTTGTATTTCTTCATCAAGGAACAAAATTTCCGACATAGAGCAAAGGAAGAAATAAAGCACAAGGCCGAGAATATTCTAAGAAAATGTTAAAAACACAGCTGTTTTTCAATGTTGTGTGTGTGTGTATGATCTCAGATATCAGACTTTTTCTCCTCATCTAAAATCATATTATTATCAGACTACTTCCTTCCTAGAAACTGCTTTTTACTGATAAAATCTGAACTTACAAATCAGCTTCGGAAGGATGTGTTAAAGATTCAGACCACAGCATTCCAAAATACCTCCTCCATCACCCAAACACAAGTTCCAATGTACAGGTGTTTCAAAAGTGGATCTTTCTTACCGCTTAGCTACACTTTAAGAAATGGAAGGAAACCTCATTTGGAGCCTCAGAAGAAGGAATCACTTGTAAAAAAAAAAAAATAAACATATATCTCAACTTGTAATTTCAGTGCAGCTTGACCTTTCAGTGCTGATGTGGCCTATTTGTGGTGGTGACTCTATTATGTGCATGAGTCAATTAATATCTTCTGGATATAATATCATACTCCATTCACCACATTAAGAGCTTAGCAGCTGAAAACTCCAGATACACTGAGGTTGCCTGGCTAAAAAACACTGACTGTTTTTGGATAGAATGTCCTAAAAATATCAATTAAACCTATCTGCTCTGTTGTGTCATTTAAAGCTTCTGTTTCCTTATTTATTTTCATTTTGGATGATCTGTCAATTGGTGTAAGTGAGGTGTTAAAGTCCCCCACTATTATTGTGTTACTGTCAATTTCCTCTTTTATAGCTGTTAGCAGTTGCCTTATGTATTGAGGTGCTCCTATGTTGGGTGCATATAT
>NC_041215.1:79037006-79037534 GCF_002837175.3 Physeter macrocephalus
CATGACCATTTTCTTAATTGTTTTGGGTTTGTTTTTGTAGGTCCTTTTCTTCTCTTGTGTTTCCCACTTAGAGAAGTTCCTTTAGCATTTGTTGCAGAGCTGGTTTGGTGGTGCTGAATTCTCTTAGCTTTTGCTTGTCTGTAAAGCTTTTGATTTCTCCATCAAATCTGAATGAGATCCTTGCCAGGTAGAGTAATCTTGATTGTAGGTTCTTCCCTTTCATCACTTTAAGTATATCATGCCACACCCTTCTGACTTGTAGAGTTTCTGCTGAGAAATCAGCTGTTAACCTTATGGGAGTTCCCTTGTATGTTATTTGTCGTTTTTCCCTTGCTGCTTTCAATAATTTTTCTTTGTCTTTAATTTTTGCCAGTTTGATTACTATGTGTCTCAGCGTGTTTCTCCTTGGGTTTACCCTGTATGGGACTCTCTGGGCTTCCTGACTTGGGTGGCTCTTTCTTTTCCCATATTAGGGAAGTTTTCGACTATAATCTCTTCAAATATTTTCTCTGGTCCTTTCTCTCTCTC
>NC_041215.1:79037564-79047599 GCF_002837175.3 Physeter macrocephalus
TTCCCCAGCAGTGAATTCCACCATTCTGTCTTCCAGGTCACTTATCCGTTCTTCTGCCTCAGTTATTCTGCTATTGATTCCTTCTAGTGGATCTTACAGGATTAAAATGAGAATCATACTCTGGAGCTACCAACAATAAACACATGTTAAAAATAACAACCTCACAGCAACAGAAATCATACCCAAGATTTAATAGAAGATCAGTCAAGGAGCTACTAACCCCTAATCTGAGGTCCCTATTTGTTCATCAAGGTTCACCATCATTTGCTCCCATCTTAGCCTTAAGGAAAATAAACTAGCATAAAATAAAATAGGGACTTCCCCGGTGGTCCAGCAATAAACAATTCCCCTTTCAATCAACCTGGGTTTGATCCCTGGTCCGGGAACTAAGACCCAACATGCTGCGAGGCAACTAAGCCTGTGCGCCACAACTACTGAGCCCACATGCTCTGGAGCCCGCGCACTGCAACTAGAGAGAGAAAACCCGCATGCCACAACTAGGGAGAAGCCTGCGTGCCACAACGAAAGATCCCACATGCTGCAAATAAGACCCGACACAGCCAAAAATTTTAAAATAAAATAAAAAAACCCACAGTGTATAAATAAAATAAAATAAAATAAAATAAAATGTTCCTGATTACCTCATGATACCCAAGGAGACCACAACACTTCCATGTTGCATTAAAGAGGCTTTTTCCAAGGTCAATGTAAGCTTTACTACATAGATTGTGTTTATATATAAGATACAAGCACTTTTTAAACTGTCTGAAAATACTGGTAATCTGAAAACTATGACTTGCTTAAAATCATACACTCTGTGATGTCTTTTCAATAGTCCCTGTGATCTTCTAATATGGGGACGTGGTTTTTACCAAGCTAACCACCAGCCTTGAAATACCTAATGATGCCCTGAGACTGGAGGGAATCATTCCAAATTGCTCTAAATTGAACTTCCCATGGTAAGAACAAAGGGTGACACTTAAGGCCAACAGCCATGGACCTTGGGGGTCCAATTTTCGACTCAGGATTCCAGTCGTGGGAACTTCAGGATTTTAAAGTACAGTATCTTAACCTGGTATGCAGAGTGAACTTGCCCGTTTACCCAGAGAAAGAGCCTGTGTGGTGGTTTTGTGATTTTCCTAAGATTTCCCTTCTTTGCTAGAAGCTGGAGATCTCCAGACTAGAGATGGAGCTAAGTGGGAAAACGGCCAAGGCACTGCCCCCCATGTCATCATTTATCCAGACTCCTCCTAAATTTCTAAATGTTCTCCTTAAAGATAAGCTACCTCATTCTCAAAATGCATGTCAGCTCTCTATGCTAGACCTATTATAGCAAATCATGAATGATAGAGGAAATCAATTTCCCTCTAGGAAGAATCACACTTTATTAGGATATTTTCTGGTTGCAAGAAATAGAAATCCATTTGAACTAGCTTAAGCAAAGGAAATGTGTATTATAAGAATTCTGCGCTATCTTGAGGAATTGAAGAGTTGTTAAACAGCCAAGCTTCAGAAAGGGCAAGAAGCAGAAATTAGAACATTTTAGGGAACCCTGAAAGTCTTCTTTCCATCTCTAATCATCAGCTTCCTTCTTCTGTTTCCCAGTCTTCATGGTAGAAAATGGTCATCACCAGAACTTCCCTCGTTGATGTGCTCTCCTCCATTCGAGGCAGCATCCAGACCTATGTACTCTTGCCGCTAATTCCATTTTTCCAAGAAAGGAATCGATTGACTTAGTTTGGATAAGGTGCCCAACTCAAACAATCACTTGTGGCCAAGAGGAGGTGTCACTTGTTCAAACATGGCTGCTCCCACTGAAACAATGGGTTGGAGGGACATGACAGAATAGAGTTGACAAATTTAGAAAATAATAATACAGGATGCCCAGTCAAATTTGAGATCACATAAATAACAAAAAAAATTTTTTTAGTATAAGTATGTCCTATGCAGGACACTAGTATACAGTGTGATGTTAATAGATATTGCATAGAAATAGTTTCCGTGATTAAAAAGGTTTGGAAAACATTGGGTAACATCTATCAACTCAGCGGGCACTGTAACTCTCTAAGTGGGGACATGAGGTGGACAGTGTTTCCCCAACTTATCTGACTTTGAAAAAGTCACCAAATACCTAGTGTTGCTCAGAAGCCAGTCTGAGAAATGCTGACTTAAGGCAAATATATCAAGAAAGATGAATTATGAAAATTAGCAACCACTTATGGATGTCTTGATGTTAAGTCACACAAGAGTTCCCAACAATTCTGAAGGTAGGCCAATGGAAATCTGCACCATCAATAAAACGCACGCTAAGGTCTTGAGCCTGCGTCCATGAGTCCTAGCCCTGATCATTTCTCCTTTTATTCTCCATTATCACAATGACTTAAACCTACACCAAATTTTACAGTTGTTTGATTATTTTATTGAGGCCATTTCAGCCCCTTTTCATAACGCTTCTAGACCATTCCTAATACCTGCATCCCCTACCAAAATAACTACTCTATTTACATATTACATTATGATCCAGAAAGTTCATGTTACATTATGATCCAGAAAGTTCTGATTGTGGCCAGTGAAAACTGCCTATAAGAAATGACAACAAGTCATGCCAGCAACAGATGAGTAGCCAAAGGCTATTTTTCCCAATCATACAACTTACCTTCTTGAAACTGCCGTCTCTTCAGCACCTTTTGACCTTACCCTTGAATCATTTACTGTCTCTTCTTCTGGCCTCTTGACTTCTCTGCTGCCTACTCTCATTCAGAATTTTTGTCAGTCCCCTCAATCCGTTAACATACCCTTCCATGATAGGTCCTTCTGGGGGTTCTGACATGCCTCCAAAGACAGAAAACACAAACATAATCCTGTTTGAAACACCTCTACCATGTGCACCCTCTTGAACTTGGATGTACCAGTTGTCAAAATGTATATGTGTCATGAAGCAAGTATGAAAAAAAAAAAATCACAGCTTAAAAGTTGTCCTAGGTTATAAGATCTACAAGGACCCAGTATGAGTGACTTAACCAGGGTTGATTGGAAACTTAAATGCTGACTGGATATCTGATGATATTAAAACTTTTAAATATTTGATATTTTAAAAAGTCGTGTTTTTAAATGTGTTAGTGGGCTTTGCAGTTTTGTTAAGAATAAATAGGGGAAAGGAAGAGGAAAAAAAGGGAGAGTGCCTTAACTGCTATGAAAAAATATGTCATCTGGAGTTTGCTTCAAAATAATACAGGCGAGAGGGAATGGATGAGAGTGTAGACGGGGCAAGGCTGGCTGGGGGTTCATGGGTGTTCTAGTGGGGTGATGGGTACTTGGGAGAGGGCGTCCATTATACTATTCTGTTTATTTTTGTATATGTTCAAAATGATCCATAATAAAATATTTTAAATAAATAAATAGGGCTATTTGATGAGGAGAACCTGGGGCTAGAAAGTGGGAATTATGGGACCAGTCCTGCCACAGATCCTGGACTGGAAACTGAAAGAAAGCTTGAGGGATTACCTTCTTGTCCATTGTTCTGGGATTCATCCTGTAGAGTATTTACAGTACAAAAGAACTGGTGGTGGCCCTCACCCAAAACTACAGAGATGTTTCTGTTCTGGGGAGATCCCTTTGCTCTGGCTGCTCACCAGCTGGGCATGGGTGTTCACTCCCCATGTTGGGGAATTTGCACCAGGTCTTGATTTTTGCTGGTGCAGTCACCCAAGGAGTAGATGTCAAGTACTGAGCGTTTTTCATTTGTTCTCTGTGGAAACCTCTGTTTCCCTCCATGGGCTTGCCAAGATGCTGGCTGTTGCTCTGAGGCCGAGTTTTCTGCCCTTCTCATGCGAGCCCTCTGGGTTGCTATTCTCTTGGCTGCTCTTCTTTCTCTCGTGCTGAGATGACAAGAGGTGCTCTTCAAACCCTAGCAGAAGAGTGCCTTTCTGAGAAGAGCATGAGCTCCAAGCAGAACCACCCCTCAGAAAGCAAAGACATGACAGTTCCTGTGGGACAGTTTTCAACAGCCCGCGGCAGCAGCAAGTGGGACTACCAAGGGCCGACGTCACGTGCTCTACAGAAACACAAGCTCTGAGGGGAATTCTGGCTCACGGTCAGAAGGAATTCGTGACCTGCTTACAGGATAGGTGTTTGGGGGACATATCAGTGCTTTCACGGAAAGAGATGACTTCTTGGATCGGTCTAGGCTCTTAGCTTCAAACCCCAGGAACCAATTCTGGCAGATGTAAGCAAGGTAAGAATTTACTGAAAAGATGTGTTGGTAGCTCAGATTCTCCAGGAAAACTAAAAAGCCACATTGACAATACAGGTTGGAACAGGGGAAACGATGTTTCCAGTGTCATGGCTAAAACCCACTGCCCTGTTCCTAAACACTGAGAACCACCACCGCTGTCAACAGACCGGCCCTCGATGCTGCTTCTTCAGCTCAATAGCTCCAGAGCCAGGTCCAACCCAGGGGCATCCAATTGGCTGGGCCAGGGATCTGCCCATACCTCACCTCTAGGAAAGGATGGGGAAGGAGCATCCGGCCTTTCCTATCTCCCCACTGGCTTCCACGGGAGGTGTCATCACAGTGAAGTGTACATTTCACATGTGTTCCCTTATGATCCAGAACAGCTGAACCCATATGCCCTTCAGATGTGGAAGATTTGAACCCCAAACCAATGCAGAAGAAGTCACCTTCGGGGCTCTGCCAAAGAAGAGCTGCTGAAGCGGGGGAAGGTCTCCTTGTGAGGAAGAAATTAGGGGGCGAGAATGAGAACACAGCCGTGCCTTGTCTCCGCCTCACCTCTGGACTTCTAACCTTTGCACTCAGTGTTTATTACACACTCATTTTTAATTAAAAAAGAAAAAAGACTCATTGAAAAGAAAATGATGAATGAAGAGAGGAAATGGACTATGGTGGCCACCTGCCATTTTTAATCCCTTTACCAAAATATAGAGGGAATAAAAGATATTTACTAACCCTGAAAAACTGCCCAAGAGCCTAGACCCTTTGGAATTTGCCTTTCTGGATTTGGGAAGAGGATCCCCAACATAGCCAGAGAGCAGAGTGGCAGCACAGATTCTGGGCAACACACATCCGCACGCTCCTCTGCCATCTGCTGCCGGTCCAGTGGACACCACCCTCGCACACAGCCTGGACGCAGTTATTGTAATGAGTCTGTGCTCACTTTGCAAGAGTGTCAAGACTTAAAATCAAGCCTGAACTCTTCCTCTGAAATATCATAGTTCTGTAATATGAACAGTTCACAGATGGAATAATCCATGATTGTATCTTGGACTACTTCAGAATTAAACGTACAGATTTGGGATAGTGAAGCAAACCTGAACTGCCTCCTTCCAAATACCATCTTCATTCATATCAATGATCACTGCCTTCCATGCCTGCATTTATAAATCTACTTGACCCCCCTGCCCGACACGTGTAATTTGCCATGCAGTATATTGCCTTAGTGTTGCTCAAGGCTGTGATGGCGTGATCTCACTTCCCTTAATTGAGGGCACTTGTTTTCCCTTTGCCAGTGAGGAGAGCAATTGGAAATCCTGCTGAATCCACAGTTCCTCTTACAGCCTGAGTTGGAAGTTACAGCCATTTGCTTTTTCATAGTATGCTTTCCAGGAATAAGCCAGCTGCCTGCTAATGTGAAACATCATCTCGATGGGCCCAGGCCTGCACTATTGGTAAATAAAACATCTGATCATACCTAGGAAGCTATCAAAGACTAGTAGGGTCAGGTCAAAAGGACTCAGGTGCTAACTTGAATAGGCTCCCCTGACCAAAGTGGACACAACTTAAGGGTAAAAGAGAATAATAACAGCAAGAGATTGAAATTATTTACAATCCGTAAATTATAGTGATAGTAAAAAAAATCACCATGACTTAGTCGCATTTGGAGGAGGCTGGGGAACAAACTCATTATTTTGAAAACTGATGAACAAAGGTAAAGAATTGAGCACTTATGCCATTTTTCCCATATAAATGATAATCAAACAGTAGACAAGGGAAATTTTCTCTTTATAGAAGTACTCCAGCTGAAAAATAAAGGATAATTAGTGGAATAAGAAAATTATCACTTTGCAACTTCTAATAGATAAATGAATCAAGGCAATAATCATTGGTGGGTGCTCACATCACAGAAAGACAGACCGTCATACACCATGAGCCTCCTCGTGGAACCCACCACTATCTACAAAGTAGTCTTGCCAAGAAAAAAAAAAAAAAAGGATCAACCCTGGCAGCATCCAAGTGGGACAACCTTCTGGGAATGGGAACACAATGTGAAGTAGACAGCTCTTTCAAAATGTGTTCTTGCCAAAAAATGTTGAACTCCGGTCCAATCAAGCCTTTAGATTTCCAGTTTACAGGAAAGCCCGTCTGCCCACATTGCAAGTCCTTCACTGAGAGGGGATCTGCACAGCACACCTGTAAGTCTACCTCAGCCACTACTGGTACTGCTAGGATCCACAATTTCATGTATGTTCTGAAAGTAGCTCCTCTGGGATTCCAGTGGACCACTCTTCCTGCAGGAAACTACAGCCTCCAGTGCTGTAGCTAGCCTCAGGACCACAAATGACTCTCATCTTCACTCTCCTCTACTAACCATTTTAGATTCAACTCACCCTCAGCCTGCATCTCCACTGAGCCCAGTGGCTTATCTGAGGGGTGAGTGGTGTGACCAGGACCCTCATACCTGATAGGTCTAAGTTGCCACTCTTGGCCGTTCACCATCAAACTTGGAAAAGGAGTACCCAAGACCCACCCCAGTGGACCACCTGGGGGGCAAGCACATCCATCACATTCTTTTAGCCATCTCATCATTCTCTGCATGTCAGGATCCCCTGGCTATCCACTTTGACCTTGCCACTGATTGCAATTACAATAATTACATCCATGAAAATTCAAGATTTGGGAGGTTATCAGCCTCAGTGTCCTCGTCCTGGTAGTCAGGGTCCCATTCTTTCCTAACTGGGGCCCTGACCTTGATATAACAGTCCTACCTTGGTCAGGAGATCTCATCTTTGGAGCTCAGTTACTCTGATGATTATGTCTTGGGCCTGGTCCACAGCTCTCTCGGCCCTCCAGTCGTAGGAGTTGAGAGTTCTCCTGGTTTTGGTGCAAGATAGCCTTTTACTCCTGTATTAATCAGCCACTGAATGTGGGCTGCCCTGGGAAGGGGCATGACCTTAGTGAGGTAGCCCTCTACTCCTGAGGCAATGCTAAGGGGCTGACAGCTAAGGCTATGTGCCAGCAGCACTCCCAGCAGCCAGGGCAACAAGTCCCTTGAAAGAGCATCTTGGGGTGCATCTCACTGTCCTCCACAGTCCTCTTCCCTTAAGCCTGTTTGGTTTTCCCCTAGATGTAAGTGTGCAGTAAAGAAATATATCTGGACTTTGTTGTTTATATTAAATATTTGTTCCTTCAGGCACACAAACTCAACTTACAAATATATGCCTAAGAAATCTCATCACAGAAATGTCACTTTTTTCAACAATTTACTTTTCTTTTCTTTTCTTTTTTTCTTTGTGATTCACGCCGCGCATCTCGCGGGATCTTAGTTCCCCAACTAGGGATTAAACCCAGGCCACCGCAGTGAAAGTACCGAGTCTTAATCCCTGGACCACCAGGGAATTCCCAGCAATTTACTTTTCATCACTATTTTAAAATTTAAACAATTTAAAGGGAATTGGACATAATATAATCAATAATATAATATATATTATATATAATATAATGAGTGCATATAGATGTTTATTATGATTGCCATGTGCTGGGCACACTGAGCGCTTAGCTAATGTGTGAGAACAGATTTATTCATTGGATGTTTTTACTAGCCCTTCCGGAATCTTTTCTCATTTAAGAACCCCAATACTCTACCATTTAAAAATCATCCTGAAAGAGCCGCTTCAGAGGATGCAGCACCATCATCCTCACTTGACAGCTTCAGAGTGCTGACATCATCCTTTAAATATAAAGCAATCACTGGATTCAACAGATGTGCAAAGCTTGCTCTCTGATGGAGACTTTCAAGATACTTGCAGTGAATGGCAAATCGGCCTCACGATCTGCCAGAAACCTAACCCCATGGGCTGACAGCAAAGTGTTTCCCTTGGGAATGTACCTTCCACTTACCTGGAAAAATGCAGCTTCCTCCTAGTGGAGGAGGAAGAAGACAGCTGGCAGGAGGTAGCCATTCTAGACACACCAGCAGCTTAGGCACATCCCACAGAGGGGAGGAGGTTAAAGTTGGGCCAGCGTCCACTTCTGATACAATTGTCTCTAACCCTGGAGAACGCATGTACACTGTGGAGCATTAGCATGGCTGAATTCGATCTTGGTGGGGTTGTAGGTGAGCAGTGCTGTTTTCAGAGATGGGTGTGTCTGCTTACTTTAGGTAGTCATTGTGAGCAACTGGTTAAATGTAAGTCACTGTCTTGATGCTTCTTGGCTTCAGGACCCTCTCTTCCCCACCACGACCCATTGGTCTGCTTAGCTGAGTGTCTTGTGCTGATCATATTGGTTGTCTGTGTAATTCTTCACCCTCTTACTGACATATATAAGTATGTCAACCATTGTGTATCCAGACTTCCTTCTCACAACATTCTAACCTCATCTTCCCAGAGCACTTCACCCTTTCTTCTACCTCTTGCATAAGGGAAAATGCTGTCCCCAGTGTTCCATCTTTTCTACACTTTTGTCACCTGTTCTTCTTCTTGAGGACCTCATAAATGATTGTCAATTTCCTTTTGTCTTAAACGAAGGAGTTGTATTAAAATTATCTTTAACGTTCCTTTTAGCTCTAAAGTTCTGTGATGCTATAAGTTTTAATCATTCTTTTGCCCTGACACTCTCATTATCTGAAGCTGTTACTTTCTTAGTTCATGGAATCCTTCATAGTTGGGGTTATAGCATACTTCTGTAATTCAAGCACAATATTTATAACAGGAGTCATTTTGCAGATACAATGTAAAATGTATAAATATGTGATTAGAAGATTGTAGGGTAATGGGGTATAATCTGATGATTTTAATGTATCATACAGCATTTTACAATATTGCTACACAATATAATGTATATTTTATGAGTTCTTGACAGCATTTTAAAAATCTTCTGACACTGCTTTTCAGGTGGTTTAAGATGTTCATTAACTCTTTACTACTTCAGAATAATCTTTACTAAGTGAAACATCTACCCTCAAATCAGACTATTTTTATCCAAATGATGTGTTTCTGCAGCACGTTAATAGGTGCTCCATAGAAAAGGATTTTATAATCAAATAAATGTTGGGAAAGGCTGGGTTAAATACAGTTAAATAGGTTTTCAACTGCAGGACATCTGAGAACCTTTTATGAACTTTGAAAGGAACCCCTTTCCAAACCTTTTTTCACCCAAACACTGTTTAAAATCTTATGAAGTACTATTCAGTGAAATACAGGTTGGGAAAAGCTGCCCTATCCTTACTTGAGACATACTTTGTGTTCTAATCTAGAAACGTATTTAAACTAATAAAGGAGAAAAAGGATACCTTTTGAGATTTTTTCTCTTTGCCTTTCTTTGCCTGATCTGAAGTAGAAGGAGTCTCATCCTGACCATGTCTCTGGATGCTTCTTCCAAGTGCTGCTTTTTTATTTAATCTGTTGGAACTAAATCTATGACCAGAGGTAGAGATGGGGGGCGGGAAAGAAGAAGGAAGTAAATATGAGAAAATGCTTCCACCGAGTTCCTTTCATGTGAAAAGTGATGTTGAAAACTAGGCTAGTATCGTAAGCAAATACTTTTTATTTAAGAAAGCATTTATGAGTCTTTTTCCCCCTCTTAGAGTGTACCTTATTAGCGAAAATGATAATACAACTATTCTAAAGATTACTAAGTTGATTTTGAACAATTCATGAACATTCTTTAAACAAAAAAAGCTGGATGTCCTCTAAGTTGTTTTTTTTTTTCTGTACTTTACTTTTTTTTTAACATCTTTATTGGAGTATAATTTCTTTACACTGTTGTGTTAGTTTCTGCTGTATAACAAAGTGAATCAG
>NC_041215.1:79047696-79048030 GCF_002837175.3 Physeter macrocephalus
CCCATATCTCTTCCCTCTTGCATCTCCCTCCCTCCCACCCTCCGTATCCCATTCCTCTAGGTGGTCACAAAGCACTGAGCTGATCTCCCTGTGCTATGTGGCTGCTTCCCACTAGCTATCTATTTTACATTTGGTAGTGTATATATGTCCATGCCACTCTCTCACTTTGTCCCAGCTTACCCTTCCGCCTCCCTGTGTCCTCAAGTCCATTCTCTAGTAGGTCTGCGTCTACTCCCATCCTGTCCCTAGGTTCTTCATGACCATTTTTTTTTTAAGATTCCATATATATGTGTTAGCATACAGTATTTGTTTTTCTCTTTCTGACTTACTTCAC
>NC_041215.1:79048084-79109910 GCF_002837175.3 Physeter macrocephalus
CAGGAGTGGGATTGCTGGGTCATATGGTAGTTCTATTTTTAATTTTCTAAGGCACCTCCATACTGTTCTCCAGAGTGGTTGTATCAATCCACATTCCCACCAATAGTGCAAGAGGGTTCCCTTTTCTCCACACCCTCTCCAGCATTTATTGTTTGTAGATTTTTTGATGTTGGCCATTCTGACCGGTGTGAGGTGATACCTCACTGTGGTTTTGATTTGCATTTCTCTAATGATTAGTGATGTTGAGCATCCTTTCATGTGTTTGTTGGCAATCTGTATATCTTCTTTGGAGAAATTTCTCCTATAAGTTTTTACAGGATGTAATTTATTTAAGCTTTACTTTCATGTGCTTCTTCTTTCAGCATTTCCACATGCCCTCCTCCAGACAAGAAAGAGTTAACATTCTGCAATTCTCACCCCACACCTCTTCTGAAATTCCAGAGGCAACTTAACTTACTTTGGAAAGAGAGGATAGTTCTTAAGATTCCCAACATCCAACTGGCTCTGAAGCCATATTTTTCTTCACGATTAGTACTCATTTTTTCCTTTTATCCAACAAACAAGACAAAGAGACAATTTGGAAATGGTCTCTGCCCTCAAGGGGCTTAGAGTCTAACCAGACAAGCCCCACTTGAGATTAGAGGGTACATAAAAGGGGGTTACCAAGTGGGCTTCTTGAGGGTGGTGAAACTTGGGCTGAATCTTTCAGTGTTTGCTTAGTAGACCAAGTAAAGCAAATGCATTCACGAGAGAGGGCACAGCCTGAGGAATCTCACAGAAACTGTAACATCCTGACACTGTTTGGGAACAGCAACTTGTTCCCAGGACTGGGGCATAGAGCAAGGCAGAGCTGGTGAGAGAGGCAGGTGGGGTCGCATGATGCAGGGATTCAACTTTATCCTATAAACTACAGGGAGTCATCCAAGAGTGTAAAGCAGGGGAGACAAATTAAG
This sequence comes from Physeter macrocephalus, assembly GCF_002837175.3. NCBI lineage: Eukaryota > Metazoa > Chordata > Mammalia > Artiodactyla > Physeteridae > Physeter > Physeter macrocephalus. The sequence continues at coordinate 79,049,038 of NC_041215.1, forward strand.
TTTTCCATGCAGTACAATTAATGTAGTACTATGTGGAGGACAGATTTGAGGGCACCATGCTGTAGAGAGAGGGAGGTCAAAGGGAGGGCATGAGGATGCAGGAGAGGGATGGCAAGGGCATGAATCATGGAGGTGGCAGTGGGGCTGGAGAGGAGATGGATACAAGAAATACCAAGGAGGTACAACAGATGGAATGCGTTCTCTGTTTTGATATGCATGTGGAGGGAGGTCTGAGGTTTCCAGCTTCGCTGACTGGGAAGATTGTGGCATCTCTCACCAAGTTAAGGAACCCAGGAGGAACAGCCAGTGTTACAGGGGCAAGAGGGAGGGGAAGGATATAAGGAATTAATTTGTGTATTTCTGAGTGTAAAGGGCCTGTGAGACATCCAGGTGGAAGTGACAAGAGAGGAACTGGATATGTGGAACTGAAGGTTAAGAGAGGTCTGGGGTGGAAAAAGTGATTCTAGAACTCTTGTGTAGCTGGGTGGCTGGGTGAGGATTCTATCCTACTAACAGAATATTCTGACTATAATGCTATAAAGTTAGAAGTAAATAACAAAGAATAATTTCCATATATTTAGACATTTAAATTTTTTTTCAAAATTTTCAAAATAATTCATGGGTCAAAGATGGATAACATAGCAGAAATTAGAACTGAAAGATAATGAAAACACTATGTATCAAAAATTATATATCAAAATACAACTTTGTATCAAAAATAATGCTAAAGTAATATTTGGAGAGAAATTTTATAGTATTAAATGAATATATTAGATAAGAAGAAAGATTTAAAGTTACTGAGCTAAGAATCCAAATCAATAAATTAGGAGACAAAAACAAAAACAAGATAAAACAAAAGCTTTAACTCAGGGAAAATAGAAGAAAATAAATGTAAGAGCAAAATTAATGAAATAAATAACAAAACAAAGAAATAACAAAAACAATCAAAGAAATAAAAAGCCAGATTATTAAAAAGACTAATAAAATAAACAAATTTCCTGTATGATGGATAAGAAAAGAATCCTGGCACAAATAAGGTATTAGGAATGGACAAATACCAGGAATGTCCAAAAAGAACACCTATATACAGTGATTTGCAAATAAGAATTTCATACAAATAACATTGAAAATTAAACAAAATAATTTCCCCCAAAAAAACTTTATGAAATGGACTAAAAAAAGAAAAAAAAATCTATAGACCTAGAACAATTACATAATTTGACTAGTTTAAGCACACACATAGACACATACACAAATATCATTCCTATATATCACCAACAGTCAATTAGACAAAGTAATTTTTTTCTAGACAAAGTAATTTTTAAAAATACATATTGCAAAAGCAACAAAGCATTTAAGATATCTAGGAATAAATCTAATAAAAGATATACAAGGGAAAGTTATATAACTCTAATAAATGATATAAAGAAAAACTATACAACATATACCGTGTTCACAAAAAAAAAAAAGAAGACTCCATAGGTAAAGACGACGGTTCTCCCCAATTTATTCTAGAAATTCAATGTACTTCTAATCAAAATCTAAAAGAGTATTTCACATAATTTGGTGATCTTGAAATTCAGGTAGAAGAGTGAAGAACAAAGAATAGCCAAGAAAATTTAAACAATAAACATAGAGTCACCCTATAGGAAAGATTATTATAAAACTATAATATTTAAATCAGTGCAAGTAAAGACAAATGAAAAGAAAGAAGGCCTAGAAACAGACCCACATAAGAAAGAAAATCCAAAGTGGGACTACAAGTCAATGGGAACAGGATGGATTACTCAATAAATGGGTCTAAGACCACGGGCTATAAAATTAGATTCCTACCTCACCCCGTAGATGGGCTAAAGGCCCATAGATAAAAACTGAGACTAGACTTTTAGATGCAAACACAGGATACGTTTATGGCATCAGGATAAGGAAAAATTTCTTAAATGAAAAGCCAAACAATGTATAAAGGGAGACACTGTTAGATCTGACTACATTAAAATTAAAAATTTTTATGACTGAAAAATGCCATAAACAATGTGAGAAGACAAGCCACAGAACAGAAAGAGATGTTTGTTTCCCAAGGTATTAATGTCCTGGATATGTACAGAATGTCTACAAATTGCTAAGAAAAATATGAACAACCCAAAAAAAAAAAAAAGACACAGGAGATGAACAGGAACTGCACAAAAGAGAATATTCAAATGCCCAATACACGTAAGAAAATATGCTCAACCTCATCTAAACTAAGGGACATGAAAATTTAAAACATCATAATAATAAAATACCATTTCAATCTATCAGATTGGCAAAAATTAATAAATCTTTTCTTTCTTTTTTGGGGGGGGATTTATTCCATCTTTGTTGTGCATCAGGGCGTACATGATAAACACAGGTCACCCTCACTAGCCACTCATCTGCTGTCCTTCTCTGGTGAACAATTTCTGTAGGAAATTCTAAATTTAGCCCAAGAGATCAGGATCAAGAAGGGAAGGAAAAAAAAAAAGGCCGAAGCCACGTCACCATCCTGCTATATCTCTATCTTTTTTTCTTTTTTTGCGGTACGCGGGCCTCTCACCGCTGTGGCCTCTCCCGTTGCGGAGCACAGGCTCCGGACGCGCAGGCTCAGCGGCCATGGTTCACGGGCCCAGCCGCTCCGCGGCACGTGGGATCTTCCCGGACCGGGGCACGGACCCGTGTCCCCTGCATCGGCAGGCGGACTCTCAACCACTGCGCCACCAGGGAAGCCGCTATATCTCTATCTTAAAATCAACACCTGCGTGTGACAGTCCCATGCAGGAGACATGGGGCTCTGCTAGGGAAATCACTTGTTCTGCTAATGAATTTTTTTTCCCCCATAAAAGGACACCTGGCTCCCTGATACAGATGTGGAATTATAGAATGTCTCGAGGACTAAGCACAAGCCTGTTGCTTTCCAACAAGGTTATAAACCCATTCCTTGCTTCAGTACACTTTTTTTCATACACTCAAAAGTTGTTCTAAAACTCCAGAAACGTGAGTACCTTTGTCACATCCTGAGCACTGAAACACCACCCAGTGAGCTTCCTGCCGGCAGACACAGGCCTTGACAAACCAGTCCCTCCCTGGAAGTCCTGAGACTCGGCACTGTCAGAAGGTTGCAGGTTCATGCGGAGTTTGTACATGTGATTGAGCGCTTGCATGAGGAAAGCCCCGCTGGTGTTGATCTCCGTCAAGGTCAGGTTATCCAGCTTGGCATATGCCTCCTGCTGTCTCATGAAGCTGTTGGCAGACACCCGGAGCTTGGCTATAGGAGTGTCCCGCACGTCCTTGATCAGGGTCCAGATCTCATCTGCTTTCAGGATGTAGCCCGAAGCGTGATTTAACAGGAGTTTGATGAGCTCCATGTAGTAAGGGCTGGGCATAGGAGTAAAAGTTTCTTCATTTCATTCATGACCCCTAATCTTCTCCAACTTTTCCACGTCCATCCACTGGGGCTGGTGGGGCAGGTGGTGAGCAGCCGACACTTCTGTCTCTGTTTCAGGTTGATCGCCAGCCACAGAGGCACCTGCACTGGTAAGCCGGGGTTGAAAGGCCCCAGGCCACCCTCGATGAGGTGGATCTTGTCCAGACTGAAGTTCAGGATTATGGTGACCAGATCCTATTCGGCCAGAAACTCCACCTCAGCCGCGACCATGGCTGCGCCCACAGCCAGCCCGAGACTCGCCAAAAATTAACAAATCTTATCATATCAGGTATGTAGGCATAGATGTGCAGACAAAGAAATTCATCATGCTGCTTTCTGTAGTATAAATTGGCATAAATATCTTGTAGAACAATTTGGCAATACCCAGTAAACATGAAGCTGTGACTACCCTGTGAGCAGCAATCTGCTTTTCAGGAATCTCATAGAGAAAACACGAGCTCACGTGGATGTGAAGATGTCTATTATATAAGAACGAATGGAAACAAACTATCAATTGGGTAAATGGAAAGTAGTTTATTCAAACACTTGAACACAAAGAGCTGCTAAAATAAATGATTTACATCTACATATTTCAACATGGATAAATCTCAAGTATATAATTTTGAGTTAAAAAAAAAGCAAGTTGTAGAAAATGTGTTCAATATGATGCCATTTATTTAAAACTTAAAAAACCCATAGGACAATACTCTATGTTGTCTTTTTGATATATACAGATGTAGAAAGTACACCACGTCGGGGAATAATACTGGCTACAGCAGGTGCTGGCAGGACCCCACCCATATTCCCTCCAAGCACATTATTCCTGAACCCTGCAGCTTCTTAGTGCAAACACCTTCCACTCTACCTGAAGGCTGGAGGAGAATGCTCAGCCCCTCGCGGGGCAGGCCTGAATACCAAGGAGTCTACAACCAACGACAAAGGGAGCTGATGGGTAAACACCCCAGCTACCTTAGCCCTCAGATGGAAAAACTCTGAGGCGTGTCTACACAGGACCCCAAAGTCCTTTATGGGATTGAGCCCCAGTTGCCCACAGGATAACGGGCTCATCAGCACACTGCATTAACTTCTTTTCCTTCCCAGTATCACTTCCCCACTCCACAATTCTCAGATAAACTGCTTGCACTCAAATCCTTGCCTCTGGATCTGCTTCTAGAGGAACTCATGCTAAGATGCTTACCACCATCAGGAGACGGGCTAGCGCATTATTCCTGAACCCTGCAGCTTCTTAGTGCAAACACCTTCCACTCTACCTGAAGGCTGGAGGAGAATGCTCAGCCCCTCGCGGGGCAGGCCTGAATACCAAGGAGTCTACAACCAACGACAAAGGGAGCTGATGGGTAAACACCCCAGCTTCCTTAGCCCTCAGATGGAAAAACTCTGAGGCTTGTCTACACAGGCCCCCAAAGTCCTTTATGGGATTGAGCCCCAGTTGCCCACAGGATAACGGGCTCATCAGCACACTGCATTAACTTCTTTTCCTTCCCAGTATCACTTCCCCACTCCACAATTCTCAGATAAACTGCTTGCACTCAAATCCTTGCCTCTGGATCTGCTTCTAGAGGAACTCATACTAAGATGCTTACCACCATCAGGAGATGGGCTACCTCTGCAAAAGGAAGAAGAGGGAAGAGATTGGGGGTACATTTTCATTGTATTCATCATGATTTACTTATTTTAAAAACCTGAAGCAAATATTAGCAAAATGGTAGGGTGGTGGATTCATAAATCTTATTTTATTTGGTATATTTTCTGGGTTTTAAAGTGTTTCATATTTAAGAATTAAAAAATTATAATATAGTAAAGACTTACTAAATCTGAGATAAGCAGTTGGAACACTAGTTCTGTATTTAATTAGACCCTGCCAGGGCCATCTCTAAGGTGTTTGAGGTCTCAGGCAACTATTTTTCATTTTGATTTTAAAATGTATAGGGCTTCCCTGGTGGCGCAGTGGTTGAGAGTCCGCCTGCCGATGCAGGGGACACAGGTTTGTGCCCCGGTCCGGGAGGATCCCACATGCCGCGGAGCGGCTGGGCCTGTGAGCCATGGCCGCTGAGCCTGCGCGTCCGGAGCCTGTGCTCAGCAACGGGAGAGGCCACAACAGTGAGAGGCCTGCGTACCGCAAAAAAAAATAATAATAATAAAATTTAAAAAAATAAAATAAAAATAAAAATGTATATAAAATTCATGAACCTTCCAAAATATACAAGCAGCTCATGCAGCTCAATATCAAAAAAACAGACAACCCAAACAGCAATCCCACTCCTGAGCATATACCCTGAAAAAACCATCATTCAAAAAGAGACATGGGCTTCCCTGGTGGCGCAGAGGTTAAGAATACGCCTGCCAACACAGGGGACACAGGTTCGAGCCCTGGTCCAGGAAGATCCCACATGCTACGGAGCAACTAAGCCCGTGCGCCACAACTACTGAGCCTGCGCTCTAGAGCCTGCGAGCCACAACTACTGAGCCGCGTGCCACAATTACTGAAGCCCGCTTGCCTAGAGCCCGTACTCTGCAACCAGAGAAGCCAGTGCAATGAGAAGCCCATGCACTGCAACGAAGAGTAGCCCCTGCTCGCTCGCAACGGGAGAGGCTGCAACAGTGAGAGGCCTGCGTACCGCAAAAAAATAAAATAAAATAAAATTTTAAAAAAATAAAAATAAAAATGTATATAAAATTCATGGACCTGCCGGAGAAAAGGGAACCCTCTTGCACTATTGGTGGGAATGTAAATTAATACAGCCACTATGGAGAACAGTATGGAGGTTCCTTAAAAAACTAAAAATAAAACTACCATATGAAACAGCAATCCCACTCCTGAGCATATACCCTGAAAAAACCATCATTCAAAAAGAGACATGGGCTTCCCTGGTGGTGCAGTGCTTAAGAATACGCCTGCCAATGCAGGGAACACAGGTCCTGGTCCAGGAAGATCCCACATGCCACGGAGCAACTAAGCCCGTGTGCCACAACTACTGAGCCTGTGCTCTAGAGCCTGCGAGCCACAACTACTGAGCCGCGTGCCACAATTACTGAAGCCCGCTTGCCTAGAGCCTGTACTCTGCAACCAGAGAAGCCAGTGCAATGAGAAGTCCATGCACTGCAACGAAGAGTAGCCCCTGCTCGCTACAACTAGAGAAAGCCCGCACGCAGTAACGAAGACCCAATGCAGCCAAAAATAAATAAATAAATTTATTTTAAAAAAAAAAGAGAGAGACGTACCACAATGTTCATTGCAGCACTATTTACAATAGCCAGGACAGGGAAGCAACTTAAGAATTATACTCCAATAAAGATGTTAAAAAAAAAATTCATGGGCCCACGTGAAGCAAAGTGATTTATCAATGACAATTTAGAATAATAGGTAGAGAGGAGCTATTTTTGTGTTTGTTATTGTCCATCAGGGCATGGGAAGATTTGATTCATCATAGTGTCAGGCACCATCTATTCCTATCAGATTCAGACACCATCTCTTTGTGTTCTTTATTGTTAATTGCACTGGACCTAGATAATTTTGTGCCTCCCATGCATAAAGAAAGGTAGCAATGATGTTATTACAATGCATGGCTCTTCAGAACCTGCTTGTGGTTTGCAGTTCCCTAATACCATTTATTTAATTCTGGTTACAGCATCACTCAGGAACCCATTAGTTCAAGGAATGTCCATCACCTGTCCAGCATGGCTCAAGATGGATCAGGGAAAGCATGGCATTGCCACACCCATCCAAGGCAAGAGACATAGGTTGGAAGGGCCCCTGGTATAGGAAACAATAGGCTCAAAAATCCTTGGAGAAAAAGTGAGTCTCCTTGAGGACTGCCTGACACGTGGCACAGAGCCCATGAAAGATACCGGGTGCCCCCCCGGGGTCCAGCAGTGGGGTCACATGGACTAAAGGATGCCTGCCACCACTCCTGCCGCCTTCAGGTGCATGGGCCAGAGGTAGTACCATGGTCGGAGCCAAGTCACACAGCTCAAGTCCAGAGGGTCAGCAGTGGACCACCAGTAATCCAGCACCCAGAACTCATCCTCCTTCAGTGACCTGAACAAGCCCCAATTCAGCACCATTCTGGCAGCCAATCTCACAGGATCCAATGAAAGAAATGCTGCACCACCAGCAGGAGAAAACTGCTGCCAGGACACCCTCGTGGAGCCAGAGCTGAGCCACAGGACCCACAGACACAAGGCCCAGAGCTCCTCGAGGCAACAGCAAGGGTAGAGGGTCAGAGAGAAACAGAAGCCCCCCAGAGTCCTGGTCCTGGCTCACAGCAGCACTGCCAGCCCACTGGCCTCAGATACCACAGGGGGACCGTGAAATTTTTGAGGAAGGCACCTAAAACCCAAGGCACCCTAAGTGTGGGGTACGGGGCAGAGGGCCATTTGTCCCTGTCTAAGGGTAGAACAGTAACTCACCTCACAGATCTCTACCTGTTTCATGTGTATCCATTTGGTATTCACCCTTGATCGGGAATTCTTTAAAGAGAAGGATTACATCACAAACGTTTTCTGTGTCGGTCACAGACCCCAGCACTATGCTAGATTCATACCTGAGGCCCAGTGGGTAACTGCAGACCCAGGGACTGGCTGAATTGTTTCCCTGGAAGCAGAGTCAGAGAAATGCTGGCTTAGGGGGGGTAACATTTGCGGAAACACCACACAAGAAGCTGATGTTGCATCATTAAATTTCCCCTTTGCGTGAACCTTCTGGTCTGGTGTGCAATCATCAAACAGCCTCTTGTATGACAGCTAGGACTCCTGCTGTTCCATCCATATGCTTCTACACTAACATTCTGAAATATCCTTTTAGCAATGCCAAAGAATATGGATGTTATCTTGTAGCCTAGAATCTTTTTAATACTCTGAAAAATTGTTTTCTGTATCTATGTCCTAATAATATATCTCATCATCTTTTTGCAACGAGTGTATGTTTCTGTGTATGTGTGTGTGTGTGTGTGTGTGTGTATCTGTGTGTATTTCTTCCACTGGCTTTCATGGGAAAACACTGAAACAATTAATTGCTCTACCCAGGCTTCTACTTCTCTTTCTCTCTCCTGCTCTCAATCTTCTGGCCAATTTAGCCTTTCCCTCCTGTTTTGCCATTTCACAGTGAAACGGCAGTGTTTCCACTTTTGAGTGTCATTTCATTACATTTCTAAAGCAACAATCCTGCATCCCCAAATTAACTCTTGTCTGGCGGGAAGTGTAAATGGCTTATGAACGCATAACGCACTTCGTCAAAAAAAAAAAATCCTCACTGTAATGTATATTTCCTTCTTGTTGTGCTTTGGGGCATCAATTAATGTCAAAAGCCTGACAATCCCCTGAACACATCCCTTTGACTACTGATACTGGTGTGACATTTCCTGACATGTGGGCAATGTTTTCTACACGTGGCTCACTCCTCTTGCCCTTGATTTCCATGACACTCTTGTACTTGTTTCCTATTCCCTTCTCCTTCTGGGGACAAAGAGTGTAACAGAAGTGGGTTCTTCACAGACTATAAACCCCATGGTATTTCTTTCTCTTTTTCTTTCTTTCTTTCTCTCTCTCTCCTTTTTCATAAGAAACTTACTCAAACTTGAAAAATAGTAGAACAGTACTATTTCAACCCTTTCTCCTACATTCTCCTAGTTATTCAGTGGTTAGGTTTTTAAAGAAAGTCTTCACCCTCTAAGCTTCCAAAAATGACAAGTTCAGAATAAGAGGCCAAGATTTTCTTAGTTTTTTTAAAAAAAATAGACTATATGTAACAAAAAGGACTTCCATTTTCAAAGGATATACATGGAATACTCTCCAAGAACAGAAACTGAGACTAAGCAGACCCACCCTGAGTCAGTTAGACAGGGTAGGGTTGAACGCTAGGAAAATAAGCCTGAATCACTTTCCTGTACGCATAGACAGAAATTGTGCCGGGGTGGAAACAGAGAGAGGAGTTCAGAGAGGAGTTATAGGGAAATCGTATAGTCTGGGTTCACGGGGGACCACAGGCAGCATTTCTTGTTCTAAAGGCCCTACCGGCCGCTGGCATTCTGGAAAACCCTTAGAGAGAGCCCCCTGTGTGAGGGTACTCGAGTATTCTGCCCTCATGCCTGCATCCTCTCTTGTTCTTCCTAGTTGGAACGTCAGTGGTAACTTCAGTCACAAAAGCATAACTGATGCCCAGTGGGAAAATCTAACATATACTTTTAGAACATAGAATTGTTTACTCACTGTGCAGCCCTACACATCTTGAGATGGATGGAAAACACAAACCAGTCAGAAGGAAACCAAAGGGAAACGCCACTACAAATAAATGGGGAGATTTTTCTTGCATCCCTACAGAATTTGTGTGAGGAAAAAAAAAATTGCTTGTTTATAGAAATTTGACCTTAAAACCTCAAAACAAAGAAAGATGCAATTTGAAAGAAATGCCTTTTTCTTAGATTTTAAAAATAATTATTAGCTTTTCTTTTTTTAAAAAAAATTATTTATTTATTTTATTTATTATTTTTGTTTATTTATTTATTAGTTTTGGCTGTGTTGGGTCTTCGTTGCTGTGCGCGGGCTTTCTCTAGTTGCCGCGAGCACGGGCTACTCTTTGTTGTAGTGCACGGGCCTCTCACTGCGGTGGCCTCCCCCATTAATGGGGAGATTTTTCTTGCATCCCTACAGAATTTGTGTGAGGAAAAAAAAAATTGCTTGTTTATAGAAATTTGACCTTAAAACCTCAAAACAAAGAAAGATGCAATTTGAAAGAAATGCCTTTTTCTTAGATTTTAAAAATAATTATTAGCTTTTCTTTTTTTAAAAAAAATTATTTATTTATTTTATTTATTATTTTTGTTTATTTATTTATTAGTTTTGGCTGTGTTGGGTCTTCGTTGCTGTGCGCGGGCTTTCTCTAGTTGCCGTGAGCACGGGCTACTCTTTGTTGCGGTGCACGGGCCTCTCACTGCGGTGGCCTCCCCCGTTGCAGAGCACGGGCTCTAGAGTGCGCAGGCTTCAGTAGATGTGGCGTGTGGGCTCAGTAGTTGTGGCTCGTGGGCTCTAGAGCGCAGTCTCAGCAGTTGTGGCGTACGGGCCTAGTTGCTCCGCAGCATGTGGGATCTTCCCGGACCAGGGCTCGAACCCGTGTCCCCTGTATTGGCAGGCGGATTCTTAACCACTGCACCACCAGGGAAGCCCTTTTTCTTAGATTTTTTTTAATGTCAGTTTTGTAAATGGGTCAAGCCAAAGTGAGCTAAGAGATCAGTAAAATGACTTTTTCTTTCCTCCTAAGAATCAGCTTAGTCCCACTATTCTTTATCATGCTAGGGTCTTACCCTAGATAAAAATATAGTTGCTCTTAAGATAAACTTGGGGGAGAGGGAGGATGGGGACCTAGAAGGATTATGGTGTTAAAACTTCAAAGCCTTTTGCTATTAAGCACAAATTCTAATTATCATTTAAAGGATACTCTGGAAAAACCCTTCCAAAACCAAATCAGGAGAGACATCCAAGGCAGCAAAAGACATCCCCATTGGCAGTCCAAAAAGGATTAGAAGCAAACCCAAGAAAAATCTACATGATGACAAATTGCTCCAGTGTCTTCACCTTTAAGCCCCAGTTAAACACTCCTGACTATGAAATGGCAATTTTGTAAGACGGAAACATTTTCTGAGCTCTAATAAAACATTTCTTCCCTGCTTTCTCTAAATTAATAAATCTAAGAAGAGGCCTCAAAAGTTTTATCAGGGTAGCATTTCTACAAATATAACCCTGGCAACAGCTCCTGGGGTCCCAGGTCAGACGAAGCCCAATATTATCCTCGAACACTTTTATGCTTTGATATTCCCCAGCACTCAGCTACCTGGAGTGCATCTACATAAATCAGCGGAGAAAAAAAGAATTCTAATAACAGTAAGAACTGCATCCTATTCGGTGATTGAAAACTGCAACTGTGTTTTCCAATCTGTTTGCAATGACAGAGTGTCATGATGTGGAATGAAAACCCGTGGATTATAGTCCCGGTGCTCATATGCTTATGAGGTCCTGTTTGCATCAAACCTAAAGATGACTTGATTTTTAACCTGCCTTGTGAGCTGAAAGACACGATGCATTTATTCAAGGAGAGTTCTGTAGAGGTGAAGCAGGTGATCCACGGAGACTCTACCGTAACTTTTCCCCAACTGCCGTTCATTAAACATGTTCCATCTCATGAACCATGACTCATTTCATTTTTAAGTACTCTTTTATTTCCTTTAAATTTATTTAAAACTTTATTAGATTCAACTGGCACCATCCTGACAGACAGCCCACATTCATTTTAAAACTTCCCAGCAGAGAAGCATAAAACATTTAAAATCTATATTTGATCTGACAACAGCAGCACAGTGTTTGAATTAGAAACAGATTAGACATAATTGAAGATAAAGAGGATGCAAGCACCACTCCCATTTTGGTGAAGTGGGCTTTAAATTATCAGATTCATCCAGAATACATTACCGAGAAACATTGAATTGTTATCTTTAGACAGCCTTTTCTAAGAGTTTACAATTTCTCAGTTCAGTGAAGCTTACCGCCAGCTTGTTATCAGAAAAAAAAACAAAATATCATTCGGTTCAGAGCACACAACTGATCTCACCTCAAAAAGTACACATTTCCTCCTGATAACAGACACTTCATTGGACGGCCAAGAGGGTACTTCACACACAATCTTTTCAGGTCCTTCCACTTCCTAGGTAATTCCTGAGGAGGCTACAAACAGGCATTGTTTACCAACAGGGCTCCCTGCCAAGCCTGCCTCCATCTTTAATTAAACATCCCACAGGACACACACCCTCACTCACACCTGCATGGCCACGCACATGCATGTGCACGTGCGTGTGCGTGCCACGTGTGTGTGCGTGCATGCACGTGCAAGAGTGTGTACACACATGCACGATCTTGGCTTTGCCAGAGTCCTTCCACCATTCTCATTAGTAATGGAGCTGCACTTCTTCCCGGTGTCTCGTCGTCGCAGAAAGACTTCAGAAAGGAGTCAGGGAGGTCAGGAAAGTAAGTAAAGGGAGGTTTTATGTAAGTGATAGTACCCTCCCGAGGTGAGAGCAGGCCGTCTCAGGTGAGTAGCTGCCCTGAGTTTCTTTGGCAAACCGGTTATGTGGGGCGTACAAATGAAGGGGAGGAAGATTCACTGGGGAGGGAGGGGTTTGGGGTTAGTAGCCCCTGATTTTCACCCCAGCACCACCTTCCCGAGGGGAAAAGGATTCTTGTCCTCATTTAGCTTTGATCGGAAGTGTCATGGCATCGGTGCCTGATGGGTACTTCTTATCTGCAAGGCTAATTGTATCGTAATGAGAGAATACCGAGCAAAAGGTTACATTCGGACACTGGAGATTCCCGCCTTTTCCCATCTTTCTTTGTCTCCAGGACACTTATCACCCCAAAATGTGTGGCTTCCTATCAGTGCAGAGGTTCCTGCTTTTTCTCTGTCTGCCCATGGACCCCTGCTGTTTACAAGATGTGTGGTTTCCTGCCATCTAGCCCCTGCCCCCCCTTTTTTTTGCTCATATTTAGCTACCTGCCTACTGCAACATTCACCCCTCAAGGAGCCTGGACCCTTAAAATCTTTTAAGAGACAAAGGGCGGATGGTCCGCCTTCTGTAACTGCTTCAAGCTGAGCACGCGGGTCCAGATCTCCTTGCTGTCTGTCAGAGATAGGGGTCTCGGGGTTGTGTACAGTGGCGGAGGTGGAGAGTGGGGAGTAGAAAGAGGCAGCAACCTGTCCAGCAGGTGTTGATGGTCCCCTTCTTCAGGCGGGATGGGTTGAAATCCCTGGCATAGCATCATTTGAAGTAGGAATTGTTGTGTTCTAGAAGATAGAAATTCAACTAGGTAGTTAAAAATACAAGGACCAAAGAGAAGGATGAGAAGTATAGTGCCTATGGGACCTAGAAATGGAAGAAGCCAAGTATATACTGGGCATCACCCCTTAACGATCTCAGCCCATTCTTGCTTCTCTTGATTATACCTGATTATACCAGGCTCTCAGACAGCCTGGCCATCCTGAGAACACTGAGTCCAGTTGCTTGGAGAGATATGCCACTGGTCGTGGAATTGGCCCTACTTTTTGGGTGAGAACTCCCAGGGCAAGTCCCTGTTTTTCTGAGGTAGAGTAAAGGTCTTGTTAAGATCTGGGATCCCTAGGGCTGGGGCGCTAATTAGGGCAGTCTTAATCTGATCAAATGCTGTTTGGAAATTCCCTGTCCAATCTAGGGGTTCCATGTCCAATCCCTTCGAGGCCTCATACTATGGTTTTGCCATGAGACCAAACCTGGGGATCCAAATCCTACAAAATCCAACCATTCCTTAGAAGGCTCTGAGCTGTTTCTTTGTTTGTGGTAGTTCTAAGTAAAGGATTGCCTCCTTATGCTGGGTCGCAAGGGCACGCTTCCCTGGGCTTGGAACGTGTCCCAGGTAAGTAACTCTCTGGGAGGAAATTTGGGCTTTCCGTGAGGATACTTTCTATCCCTTGGAGCCCAGGAAATTGAGGACCTGTACGGTGTTTTGGTCTGAAGCTTCCTTTGAGGGGCTGCAGGTAAGGAGGTCGCCTACATATTTTAATAATGGCCCCGTCTCTAATTTTTGTTCCCTTAGCTCCTTAGCTAGGGCATTGCCAAACAGGTGTGGGCTGTCCTAGAATCCCTGAGGAAGGACAGTCCAGGTATATTATTGGGTTTCATTTGTGTCTGGGTCAGTCCATTCGAAAGCAAAAAGGTATTGAGAATCAGGGTAAACAGGTGTACAGAAGAAGGCATCTTTAAGATCAAGGACCGTAAACCAGGCTGTGTCCTCTGGGATCTGAGTAAGGATTATGTATGAGTTGGGAACGATTGGGTGAAGGGGAATTACAGCTTCATTTATGATTCGGAGATCTTGAACCGTTCTATAATCCCCATTTGGTTTGAGGACAGGTAGGATTGGAGTATTACAGGCAGATTGGCATGGCACCAAAAGCCCATGTGTGATAAATTTTGTGATTAGGGATTGGAGGCCTTGTCGAGTCACTGGTTTTATGGGGTATTGGCGCCTGGACGGGATATTATTAGTTTCCTTTAAGGTGATTTTATAGGAGTGATAAACTTTGCCTTCCCTGGGATTCCCTGGGTTTCCCTGATCCCAGACCTGTGGATCTATAAATTTTTCAATTTCCAGTGGAATATTTTGGGCTGGACTGTCCATGCCTTGTATAATACATAGTCCAGCCAAAAACACTCCTTGGCTTTGGTTTTCAGGGAGAGTAACAGTCGCCCCCAAGGCTGAGAGAAAATCCTTTCCAAATAACGGGCTGGGGCATTCAGGCATGACAAGAAACTTGTGAGTTATAAGGGTCTTTCCCCAGGTGTGAGTTAGGGGGGTGGTGAATGTTTTAGTTTTAGACCTCCTTCTACCACAACAACAGAGCAGGCTTCAGGGGCAATGGGCCCAGCGTGAGAAGTCAGGACAGAGTAAATGGCTGCCGTGTCCACTAGAAACTGGACAAGCTTAGCTGCCATGTCAATAGTCACCCAACAGTTCCTCCCATGTGATGATGACTGTCTTTTGGGGAGCCTTGGGAGGTCTTGGGTCCCATCAGTCAACCACTGCCATGACTGGCGTGGGGGAACTTCCTCGCTCCCTTTGGAGCTGGGGGCATTCCCTCCTCCGGTAGCCCATCTTCTTGCAGAGCAGGCATGGCGTCTTGAGTGTAGGCTGGGACCTGTTTCCTGGGCATTCCTTGCTCCGGTGTTCAGGGATCCCACAGCTAAAACAGGCTCCCCTTCCTGGAGGATGTCTTCTGGGAGTACTTTTGGGATAACCAGGAGGTGGGTTAGGTCTTGTCATGATGGCTGCCAAAAGCCTGACTTGTTGTCGTTCCTTCCTTAAGTCACGCTGTTCCTGCCTTTCCTCCTCAGGCTGGTCTCTATGGTTGAAGATCCTGAAGGCTGTGTCAATAAGAAGGTTGAGAGGAGTTTGGGGCCCCATGGCAAGCTTTTGAAGCTTTCGACAGATGTCAGTGGCTGATTGGCTAATGAAGTGGGTTGCAAATACGATGTGTCCCTCGAAAGTTTTTGGGTCTACATTCCTATACTTTCTGAGGGCCTCTACCAATCGGGCCTGAAATGGAGCTGGATTTTCATCTTGGCCTTGGGTGATCTCTTTAACCTTATCATAGTCAACAGGTTTAATTATGCGTTGTTTCATCCCTTCAATGAAGCAAAGGATACCAGTTTGGCCTGGCTGATAGTCCAAATTAGGATCCATTAGAGGCACTGATGTCATGCCCACAGGGTAGTGATGTTGTTGGGCAACGTGTAATCCATTAGCATATGTTTGAGCCTGTGTCCAAATACACTGATGTCTTTTCCTCAGTGGTGCAGCAGTGGGAAAGGACAATATTTACGTTCTTCCAAGTAAGGTCAAAGGAGAGAGTTAGTCCCTGGAATTCTTCCGTGAACTGGCTAGGGTCCTCCGAGAATCAGCCTAAGCAAGTGCAGCACTGGTTGAGGTTGGACAAAGAAAAAGGGGTGTGGACTCGGGTAACTCCCTGAGGCCCACCTACTACTTCCTGAATGGGGCAAAGAAGCTCTGGCTGCACTTCTGGTACGGAAGGGTAAAGAGGCTTATAGGGCAGGGGAGAGGCTGAAGATGGTGAAGGAGTGTTGGGACATGATCTTCTGTCTGGGGCTCATGTTCCTCCAGAGATGCCACTAGAGAGGGCTTTGTAGAGCGTAAATGGGTCCCAGTTGGCAAGGTTCCCTAACATAGGACTTGCATAGCTCCGGGTTCTCTCTTAGGGCCATAAAAGCCTGAACATAAGGAACTCCTGTCCATTTTCCCTGCCTTTTGAAAAAGATGTCTAACCGTAGGATAGTATTAGAGTTGAGGCTCCCATTTTTTGGCCAGGCCTCATCGTCCTCAAGTTTATATTGGGGCCAGGCTGTGTTACAAAAGAAAATGAGCTTTTTTCATTTTAAAGAATCTAGAGAAAACCTGTCCCAGTGACTCAGAACGCACCCAAGGGGTGAGTCCTTGGGGATGGAGGAGGTGTTTCCCATCTTTCCTTCAGGGACAGGATGATCCTGTACCAGAGAGGAGCATCAGTATTAGGAGGTCCCATGGGGGCTCCCTAAGACAGGACTGGTTCCAGGCGTCCCCACCCACCTAGCCCTGTCAACCCTAGCCAAAATGGAGGCTAGCTACTCCCCCATAAGGCAGTCCCGCTGGCCCCAGTGTTCTTGGGCCTGTGTCCAATCATGGTGTCCACGGTACCCAGGATGAGTGACCTTCCTGAAGGCTTCTCTATAGACTCTATAGATTAACCCCTGTGTTCCAGGGTATGTTCCCCTGGAATGGACATCCTCATAGTTCTAGGACCTATTTAAGTCCCAGCTTTCTTTTCTCTAAAATGGTGGTAAGTTTCTGAAAACAGGCACTGAACGTTGAAAGAGATGGTTTGTGGAAAAGCCTCTCTTTTCCCTTCCCTTTTGTGGGCGGTGCCACTCTCCCCGCCACCCCTTCCCACACATGCTCCATCCAGTGGGCGCCCTAATGGCTTTTAACTGCTCAAACCACGCCCACATTTCTGCAGCAATAGGTCTGAAAATGGGACAGACAATAAGAAAGAGAAAGGGAGAGAGTGAGAGAGAGATGGTGGGAAGTAAGGCAGGGCGTCTCAAGCCCAAAGGAAGTGAGAGGCTAAGTCCAAAAAGGTGACAGACAATAAGAAAGCACAATAGAGAAAGAGTAAGGGAGAGACTGTGAGAGAGAGAGTAATGGCGGGAAGTAAAGCAGTGCCTCTCGGAAGTAAAAGTGCAAGGGAGGCGAGACGCTGAGGCTTACCGAACTCTCCTGGCTGAGTCTCCAAGATGTTCCCAGTGAAAGGTTCTTGACTCATCACAGAAAGAATTCAGAAACGAGACAGGGAGGTCAGGAAAGTAAGTAAAGTGAGGATATTTTAAGCAATAGTACCCTCCCGAGATGAGAGTGGGCCGTCTCAGGTGAGTAGCTGCACTGAGTTTCTTTGGCAAACCGGTTATGTGGGGCGTACAAATGAAGGGGAGGAAGGTTCATTGCGGAGGGAGGGGTTTGAGGGTTGTATTCCCTGATTTTCATCCCAGCACCACCTTCCTGAGGAAACGAGACAGGGAGGTCAGGAAAGTAAGTAAAGTGAGGATATTTTAAGCAAGAGTACCCTCCCGAGATGAGAGTGGGCCGTCTCAGGTGAGTAGCTGCCCTGAGTTTCTTTGGCAAACCGGTTATGTGGGGCGTACAAATGAAGGGGAGGAAGATTCATTGCGGAGGGAGGGGTTTGAGGGTTGTATTCCCTGATTTTCATCCCAGCACCACCTTCCTGAGGGGAGAAGGATTCTTGTCCTTATTTAGCTTTGATCGGAAGTGTCATGGCATCGGTGCCTGATGGGTACTTCTTATCTGCAAGGCTAATTTTATTGTAATGAGAGCATAATGAGCGAAAGGTTACATTCGGACACAGGAGAGTCCCGCCTTTTCCCACCTTTTTTTGTGTGCCTCCAGGACACTTATCACCCCAAAATGTATGGTTTTCTATCAGTCTGGAGGTTCCTGCTTTTCTTTGTCTGCCCATGGACCCATGCTGTTTACAAGATGTGTGGTTTCCTGCCATCTGGTCCCTACCTCCCTTTCTCTGGTCATATCTAGCTACCTGCCTGCTGTAACACACTCATTATACAAAGAAAATTTGCTACATTTAACTAATGAAAGTTAAATAAGTTAGGTTTGGGTACAATAGCTTGCTATGTTTGCAGGGGGTGGTTTGTTTTCACAAACAAAATCAGACTTTGGAACATAAGTCAGACTAACAAAACCAGAAAAACAATTCTAGTAAGATGAGAATAACAGTGTGAATCTGTCTAGGTTACTTTCTTCTCATTCAATATATTTTTACTAATTTTCAATGTAAGACATATAAATACTCCTATAAAGCATTAAATCTCAAGTTTTTTAAAGACAAAAATAAGGAAAGAGGAAAGGAGAAGAAATGTTGAATTATTTTGGAAAAACTGAGGGTCCAGCTAGATTGTGAAAAGCTCAGAGCCCTTTCAGTTAAGCCAAATCTTGAACTTTAATTTTCATTCCAAAAATTTCCAGTGTAAGAAAGCAATGATTTTTGAAAAAAAATCTTGAAACCTGAAAAACTTGAAGTACTTTGTGATTCCCAAGTAATTTAAATTAGATCATCAAGATTTAAATCAGGGAGAATCTTCAAGATGTAAGGGTTAGTCTGTGTGTGTGCAGGAGGTATAGGTATGTGTGCGTGAGAGTGTGTGTGTGTTTGTGTGTGTGTCCACGCGTGCATACTATTAAGAAAGCTGGTTAGGCTGAAAGTCAGAAAGTACTTTTTAACTGCATAATTCCTAGAAGGCAGCCTTCTAAGATAGGAAAGAACAGAGATTTGGGAGTCAGACAGACCCATATTTAAATAATAATGCTTGGTGACTGAACACAGGCAAATTACTGGACCTGATTCTTCCTCAAGTGAGGAAAATACCTCCTTCCAGGCTGCCAAGGTTTAAATGAGGCCACATCTGTTAAAAAGCTTCATACTGTGCAAGCTCTAATTTAGAACCTAAAACCTTATGTCCTGCCCACAGAATGTTAAAAATTGGGGTTGTTTCCCTCAAATGCACTTTGAATAATAAAAATACCCAAGTGATGATGAAACGAAAAACACATTTTACAATACACGTTTACGCAACACAAATGATTTTAAAAACATGTATTTAAAATGTAAATGCAGAGCTATCAGAGCTCTTCCTTTTCAGAGAGTTTGCCCGATGAGCTGAACCAGGGGAACTTTCTACAATACAGTGAGTTTGGAAAGTAGACACCTTCCATCCCAGGTAAATCTTGTGGCTGTTAAAGGAGATACTTTGATGGCTCTGACGATTCTGGAATTGTATTTAAATTAGGGTCATTTGTCTGAAACTTTTTCTTAACCTAGCCTATATGCCTAACTGATTATAAAAGTCTTTGGTAAATTGTGGTAAATACTGGGAGAACAATGTCCTTGGCAAATTCATATTCTTAGAAGATTTCTCACTCTTTTATTTCAAAAAGTTCTCACTGCTATACCATTGAGTCTAATCATTTCCCTTCTCCAGAATGCTGAAGTTCTACCAAGTTGTTTTCCTTGAAGAACCAAAATATCCTTTGTTCTCCCTGACAGCATATTCCTTTGATGTCTCTGGGAGTCTGTTCCTCAGCAATGGAAAATATCATAATCATAATCATAATAATGCTCTTGCCAATCTGATACTTAGTTTTAGACACAGAAATTTGCTGCATCCAATCATGCATCCATGCAAGCAAGCCCTTCCACCTCAGAAGCCATTCCATCACATTTTCTTATCACTGCAGATTGCACCCTCCTAAGCACTCTTAGCTTCCTTCAACCGTTTTCTCTGCCCTTTAAAATTGAGCTCTCAGGCAAATGCAGCAATTTGAAACTGCAGGCTAGCCCAGCCATTTTCATAGCTAACTCATGTTGCCTCAAATATCATGCTTTATTTCCATAGGGATGTGTTTTCTTAATGTTTTTATTTTCTCTTTTTTGTACCGTATTTCCTCTTCTTAAGTCTGTCAAAGAGTAAAAATCATTTCAAAATTTGAAGCAACTTTGCAGGAAAGAGAGAAATCCTGTGATACAGATTCACTCTGATGGCAGTCGCAGAATCATTTCCAACTAGGATGCACCCTCTGAGTTTTTATCAGAGTCAAAGTAGCCCTGATTATGACATGAGAATGGATCACAGTCACAAATCAGGTGGCCATAATCTGAGTGCATCTGGGAGCTTTAATTTCTTTTAAAGTAGTATTTTGCTATTTTATGGGTGACAAGCAAATTTTGCATTCAAGAGAAGAAAATGGAATTTGTTTTTTAGAGAAGACCCTCCATTTAGCTGGGAGTGACCACTCTGATGAGCCCTTTTAGTCATGTAAATATCATGTGAAAGCTTACCCAGTGTTCTCGGGAAGACCCTGAGGTAGAGAAGTGACCCAAAGGCCAGGGCTTCAGCATGAGAGGTTGAGTATCCTGTTTATAATGTCAGTTGGGCTTCTCAGCAGCACTGTTCTCTGTGGAGTCTCAGCAGACTATCCCCCATACCCAGATTTAGACCACCTACAGCCTGGGAGATCTTGTGTCTTTTGGATTCCAGGCATTTTCTTGTGGGAGGCTGGGACCTGAGGCTGAACTCTCAGGGATTTACAGATCATATCTCCTCCTCTCCTGACTCTGGTGACACAATGAAGACCCTGGGTTATAGCCTTGGTACCAGCCCAGCCTGGATGGGAAGTGTCCCCAACAGGGTATTACCCACAGCTGAATGAGTCCATCATCATAGGGAAATGCATGGTGAACTCTCATTGGGGCCATGGGAAGTCCTTCTGGAAGAAAGGGATCTGCCCCACTGTCAATCACCCAGAAGCAGGAAATGAGTGGGCATGCACTGGAGGATGGCAGGACAGGTTCTCTCTGGAACTGGGTGTTGATTGGACTCCAGGTTGGAACGCCTGGGAATTCCCATTGTAGAGGTTGAGCTGCCCCCACCATTGGGATGCCTGTGGGGATTAGGAAGGAAGATGTTTGGCTTGTGGGCTTTAGGAGTGGCCCCTGCTGATGCTGTGAACCACTCTGTGTTCACAAGCCTGACCGAGTTACTCAGAGGAGAAGTAAGGAGGGCAACGGTCCCTCCCCAAGGCTAGAATAGGCATGCGCTGGAGGTGGGCTGGGAAAAGGCAGGTGAGCTCATCAAAGTGGCTATCCCTTGGGAATCATCAGTAGTATGGGCAGATTCTGGCATCAGGACAAGAAGGCTGAACAGAAAGAAAAACTAGAGGGACTTGTTCTCATGAACACTTCTATCTGGTTATCAGCAGCCCAGATTCCTGGGCAGTTCACAGTGATAACTGAGAAGATACTTTGAGGGGCCTTCATTTCTGGAAAGAAGGCCCGTGGGAGCTCATGTTGTAATAATCTGGGTAGAAAAGGATGGGTTATTTCATGTTGTCACAAAATGGTCAAGCAGTAGACAGATGGGCTGAGTTTTAACAATTACTATGGGGTCTATTTGTGACATGAAAGGTACTAAAATCAGATCACCTGTAAAAGACAGACAAGAAATACTTATTCCTTTTTCCTTCTCTCCAAATTCAGATAGATCTCCTTTTCTGAGATTTAAGAGTGGAACCAAAACGTCTCTA
Organism: Physeter macrocephalus; assembly: GCF_002837175.3. NCBI lineage: Eukaryota > Metazoa > Chordata > Mammalia > Artiodactyla > Physeteridae > Physeter > Physeter macrocephalus. The sequence goes on from NC_041215.1 coordinate 79,070,735, forward strand.
CCCAAAGGAATATGATAGTATGTCCAGACAAAGAATTAATAATGTCCTAGTGCATGTAGTAGAAAATTTATGACATATCTTTATTGGCACTTCTAATCCCTGGAAGTACAGTGCTCTTACCCTGAGTGTAGCCACTCACAAATGAAGGCGTGCTGTGGGTCATAGTACACTGTCCTTTCACAGATCCTTTCACAGTAGAAAGCCAGATTCACCAAATATTTTTTGTACCAATACCTTTCACCAGTGAAGAAGAGCTAAGTGTAATACTTAGCTTTGAGAATGGAAGTATAAATAGAATGTTCAGCCACAAAAGATATACACCTTCCCAAAGACAGGGATATAAGGGAGATAAACTGCTAATATCCTTCCCTTCTCCATGACTCAGTGAGTCTATTGCTGATTCTACAGCATCTCTGCTTAATTCTGATTTTTCACAGCTAATACAAAGTCAGGTGTGAGTCAATAGCAGCCAGAAACAGGATTTGCTAGAAATGAGGCCTCAGATCTAGAAGCACAACTCTATCTAGCTCCCCTTCCATTCTCTCAGTTTCAATAAAATTTTGTATGATTCTCAAGCTCTATAGTATTTACCCCTACATAACAGTTAGATTCATTTAAAGTGAGATATGGTTTTCAACTTGAGTCCTCTTTAGGCCATTTGTGGATGAGCTTTGCATAATTCAGGGGGAAAAATGTTCAACATATTGAACGAGTTTGACAAAAAGACACATAGCTTGATTCAATTTTTATTTATTGGTTTTACAGCTTTATTGAGGTATAATTGACATACAATAAACTGCACCTATTTAAAATTTGCAATTTAATAAATTTTAATTGATGTATATACCCATGAAACCATCACCATAATCAAGATAATAAACATGACTATCACCCTCCCAGATTGCCTCCTTTGTTTGACTCAATTTTTAACCAAGGAGAATATACCCACAAGGTCTTTCCTATACTCCCTGCCTCAGAAAGTCAAATTGCCAAGAAATCGATTTCTGAGCCTTATTTGGCTTTTATTTGGACAAGCTGAATAAATACATGCAATTTGTTGACAATGCATTCGTGAGAGTACAAGAAATCTGTCTTTAAATTGCATCTTCAAAGAAGACATTTCCATAGTAAACTCTATTTGTCCCAGGAAGTATTAGACTACTTGAAAGAGGGAAATTGAAAAGTAAGCAATCATACTTTGAAAGGTCCCTGGTTTTCATGTCTTACAGGTCTGCAAATTTCTCAGAAGCTAAACTTGAGAAAACAACAGATTTCTGACATGGGCATTACAGCTTCCGCCCTGCCTCAGACTCAGTGATGGAGGTGAAACCCCAACCTTGAGTTTTATGTTGGGGGAACCACATTTCCAACTGGCTTCTAGTTAAATGTTATTTAAGAATTGTTTGATAAAAAATATTACTGTTCCAGATAAAATAATGTCAATAGCAATGTTGATAATATGATAAAATGATTTTTTCCTTCTACGGTCTCTGCCTCAGTTGGAGTCCAATTTTCCTGGCTCTGCTGCTACTAACCATGAGTGCCCCTAGGTAAGACATTTAACATCTCCAAGACTCAGCTTCCTTGTCTATAAAATGGGATTCATGATAAGATAGGGTTTCCTTGAGGATGGGATAATATAATAGATATTTAATGTTAGCTATTATTGTATATGTATTGCTTTTGCTAATTGTGCTATAGGCTAGAAATGAAAGAGAAAAACCTCAAATTTCAGGGTTGCTGACATTCTGGAGCAAGTATTTACTACCCATCAATCTTTAGTGGACCTGGCTATCTTCTGGTGGTACCTGGACACCTGCCTATGGCCAAGAGGTAACCTGCTCTCTGGATCATTTTGGTTTAGGGAGAGAAGGAAGGGGCACTCACTGCCAGGGATGAAAGTTCCTCCCAAAACTCAGCTTCCTGAGGATGGAAGTAGCCCCACCTTTCCCTGGAAGACCTCGATATTACAGTACAGTACTCATGTTCTCTGCAAGGCCCCAAGGAAGCAGTTCTCTAAGTTTGACGTGGTCCCATGGGGGTCCAGCCTGTCCTTTGTAAACAGCCCTGAAAAAAAGGAAAGAGTTCCAGTTGGAACAGCTCTCTTGAAATGTTGTTTCACATTGTAAATTATAATCACTAAAAAGTGTCCATCTTAGTTCTGGAGATTATCCTAAGGAAATTCTCCAAAATGAGAAACAATAAAAAAAAAAATACATAGACTATACCTCAAAAAAAAAGGTAAGTATACCCAACACAGAGGCTAACAGTGAAAAATTCAAAAACATAATGCAATATCTAAAATTCTGGCACATCCATGGGCTAGGATATAATGCAGGAGTTAAAAATTATGTAGAAATGGAAAATGTTTCTGCTGTAATATTAAGTTAAAAAACATTTGATTTATTGCACATAAAATCTAACTTCATAAAAGTACATATAATATGAGCAAATGAAAGCAGTTATGTTAATAGAGTAGGTGATATTTTTCTCTTATTTTCCAGACTTTCTATAATGTTTTCTTATTGCATTTTTTTAACTGTATAAAAGGGTAGCTTCCCAGATAGCTTCAAAAGAAACTGTGAAGTCCAGGATCTTTTCTACAGTAAAGAAAGTTGTGTGCAAGTACTTGCATGATGTGTGAGTGTTATTGTTTTGTGGACTTTTTTGCTTCATCATGGGTGGGTAGGGGGGCTGTCATGCCAGAGTTTGCCTGGTAACCAAAAAGAATCCCTCAGGGGAAGCATCTCAGTTGTAAGAGATTTGTAACTGTAAATATGGCAGTTAAAAGGTAACCAGAAAAAGGGGAGCCTGGCAGATCTGGCTCCAGGCCAAAACGGAGGTAGTTTTGTATGGTGTAGAGAAAAAATGGCTGTGGGGTATTACAGATCTGTGTTCAACTCTGTGACCTTGGGACAACCAATACTAGTGCAATTCAAGTTACTTAACTTATCTGAACCTCAACTTCTTCATCTGTGAGATGTTAGTAATTATGATTATCCTCCCCCAGAAAGCTCTAGTGAGAACTTTAGTTTGGTTTACTGTACTAGTTTCTGGGGATAAAATAATGAATAAGATACCAGCCTTGCTCTCAAGGAACAGACATGGGAAGAGCATTCTAAGCAGAGGGTGAGGCATAAGTAAAGACGAGAAGAGTGAGATCCCCGTGTTGTGGACAATTACTAGCACATCAGTATCATACGGTACCGCAGAGCTAGAAAACTATAGAGGTAGGGAGGAGACAGACTGATATGTCCCGTACCATTAACTTTCCCCTGAATATAACAGAGAACCACTAAAGGATTTTGTGCAGGAGAGTTGGAACCTTTTTTTTCATTGATGTAAACAGTCCTATGAAGGATAAGGTTCAAGGCACAGAAATCAAGTGAGAGGCCATTGGGTGGTCCAGTGAGAGACGATGACCGAATGGGTCCCATCTCCTCCCTACTTGTCCCCACCACAGACCCAACAGCCGCCCCAGACTGGTGAGTGGTTAGTAGCAGCCTTGACTACTCACTCTCACATCCCACATCCTTTCACTCAGCAAATGCTCTAGTTGGTCCCACCTCTAGCTTATAGCCAGAATCCAGTGATTTCTTGCCATTTCCACTGTTTAGCACTCTGGTTGATATACGCCAGTATCATCTCTTGCCTGGAATACTGCAGTAGCACCCTAACCATTCTCCCTGATTCTGCTTCTCCCTCTTCAGGCTTCCCTCAATACAGCAGCCAGAGGGATCCTTTTAAAACATGGCAATCATGCCATTCCTCTCCCCAAAACTCCCCAGTGCCCCTTTATCTCTCCCTTGCTTCCTTTTCTTCTTTTCATCTTCTACTTCTAGGTGACTAGTAGATAAATATATGTTAAAGGAATGATTAAATGGTGAAAGTCATGATCTAAGTGGTAGAAGAGGGAAATAGTGGAAAAAAGATAATTTTGAACATGATGTTGGAGGTGAAATTGACCAGATTCAATAACTGGCGAAATGTTTAGAATGACGAGTTAGGACAACTCGCAGGTGTCTCACCTGGGCACCTGGATGGGTTGGTGGTGCCATAAGTTGAGCAAGGGAGAGAGGCGGTGAAGCAGGCATGAGGCATGGAACATCCTGAGTGAGAGGGCCCTGGTGGGGGCACAAATGCATGCATCCGGTGGACAGCTGGGGACAGAGGTCACCAATGTCCCTTCTGCCCAACCAGATTTACCATTGCCTGGGTTCCACATGATAATGGAGAGGGGCAAAATCCAGATCAGAAAGTCTCAAACTTCAGGGTACATAAGAATACCCCCAGGGATGCTTACTCAAAATCCAGATTTCCTGCTCTGTTGATTCTGATTCAGTAAGAGCTGCAGGGAGCCCAGGAATCTGTATTTTATCTAGGGCCCAGGGGATTCTGATGCAGGTGACCTGCAGGCCATACTTTAAGAAACGACGGCCTTGATCTTCTCTCTCACTTTGGTCCCCTTCATTGCTCCCAGCTGACTGAAAAATATATTTACATTCCTATCATTTTTTAAAACCTGGATGTTGTCAGATGGAAACACCAACACCTGAGTAACACATAAACTGCATTATTTGCATGTATTTGATAAGGAATTTTATGATAACATTATATGTCATAATTATATTATAGAATGCAGTAGCAGATTCCAGTGAGTTACACATATTTATGTTAAAAGCAGTATTTAGGGCTATTATATTGTTTGTTGAATTGTAATTTCATTAAGTATAGGAACCTATAATGGATTAAATTCAGAAACAGTGAAGTTTTACAGTGGTTCCCCTTGAAAAGTGTTAAAGAATATGGGGTTTGTATTGTTCTGTTGAGTTCCAGTTAGAGACTAAACACAATAGGGAATTAGTTGCAATTTGGCTTGCACAACCCTCTTTGGGTTTGTTCCACCCTCTCCTCCAAACCTACCACCTTCATTAATCACTTGCTCCGGTCTCCCTGGGCCTAATCCCCCACCTCCCAGACATCCTCAGCTTCTCTCTGCTATGCTCCCCATTCATTGAAAAATACCTCTCATTTTCTCAGAGCCTCAGGGGTCCAACTTCAGTTTGATTTTTCAGAGTGTCCTAACAGGTTCAACATTAGATGACGACCCTGGTTAGGGAAAGCAAGGCCCGTGTATCAACAACATCACCTGCAGCATCACCTGCAGCATCACCTGCAGCATCACCTGCAGCATCTGCAGCATCAGCAGCACCTGGCAACTCTTTGGGCCTGCAGACTCTCCGACCACACCCAATGCAAACTTACTGAATCAGGATCCGCCTTTAAACAAGATCCCCAGGTGATTCCTCTGCACCTTCAAGTTTGAGACACTCGCTCAAAAGTCTAGAGTAGACCAGCTTTCCAGATGAGGAAACCAAGACCCAAAGAGGTGAGCTCACTGGCCTAGGGCCCTACAACTGGTGGTTAGCAGGGTCATGCTAGAGCGAGAAAGAAGCTTTTACTAGTTTACTAATAGCTACAATTAAGCACCAGCTATGTGCTTTACATGCATTTTCACTTTTAAGCCGCTCAACAACCCCACAATGAGGTTATTAGTGCTCCCACTTTCCCAAGCAGAAACCAAGACTCAGAGACGGAAACTTAGTCAAGGTTAGAGTTAACCAAGGTTCAATACCAGATCTTTCCAACTCCAACTCTATTCTCCCAAAACAGTGCTTTTTATTTCTAACCCTTCAGAAACAAATGGTTGTGATGCCAGTCAATGAGGCTCATGAAAGAATTATTTCTCTGCATTCGGGGTCTGTCCTTGGCCCTCCCAGCCCAGGACCAAAGGGCTCATGAGCTCTTTTTTCTGAAAGAGACTGATTATGTCTTCTTACCTCCACCAGCTCTCTTACTTTTCAAAGTATTTTACATTATTTCCTCCAACTTCCAAGCCTTCACACTGGTGTGGTGGTTAATTTTATGTGTCAACTTGATTGGGCTAAGGGATCCCCAGATAGCTGGTAAGACATTATTTCTGGGTGTGCCTATGAGGGTGTTCCTGGAATAGATTAGCATTGAAATAGTAGACTGAATAAAGAAGATTCCTCCTCACCAGTGTGGGTGGGTGTCATCCAGTAGTTGAGGTCCCAATTGAAATAGTAGACTGAATAAAGAAGATTCCTCCTCACCAGTGTGGGTGAGTGTCATCCAGTAGTTGAGGTCCCAACAGAACAAAAAGGAAGAGTGCAATTTCTTCTCTCGTTTCTTGAGCTGGGACATCCACCTTCAGACTCTAGGACTGATACCAGTGGCCTTCCTGGGTCTCCAGCTTGCAGACTGCAGATCGTGGGACTTCTCAGCCTCCATAACTGTGTGACCCAATTCCAATAATAAATAAAAATTTTTTAAAAAGATTTATTTATTTATTTATTCTTGGCTGCACCGGGTCTTAGTTGCAGCACGCGGGATCTTCATTGAGGCATGTGGGATTGTTTGTTGCAGGGCACGGGCTTCTCTCTAGCAGCCTCCATAACTGTGTGACCCAATTCCAATAATAAATAAAAATTTTTTTAAAAGATTTATTTATTTATTTATTTATTTATTCTTGGCTGCACCGGGTCTTAGTTGCAGCACGCGGGATCTTCATTGAGGCATGTGGGATTGTTTGTTGCAGGGCACGGGCTTCTCTCTAGTTGTGACATTCGGGTTTTCTCTTCTCTAGTTGTGGCAGCAGGCTCCAGGGTGCTTGGGCTCTGTAGTTTGAGGCACACAGGCTGTCTAGTTGAGGTGCGCAAGCTCAGTAGTTGTGGCACATAGGCTTAATTGCCCTGTGGCATGTGGGATCTTTAGTTCCCTGACCAGGGATTGAACCCGCGTCCCTTACATTGTAAGGTGGATTCTTTACCACTGGACCACCAGGGAAATCCCAATAAATAATTTTTTATCCTATTGATTCTGTTTCTTTGGAGAACCCTGACTGATGCAACTGGGCTGAGATGTGTTCCAGTTAACTACAAATTGACTCAGCTGCAGCAGCTCTCATTTGAATGCACAGTTCCATCTTAGAACCAAGGGGAGCCCCACACACCCCTCACTCCACCATACCCATAGGAGGCAGAGGACCCTGTAGAGAGATTGAAATTTGCAGTGAAGATAACTGCACTCCATTTACCTTCCGTGTTGCTCTGGCAAAGTTTTCTTCCATTCAACTTTCCACCGTGGAATTCCTTGAAACAATCCTCACAGCTTCTTCTTGAATGGGCCATCTTATTTTTCATTTTTATACTGACCTTTTTTTTTTTTTTTTTTTTTTTTTTTTTTTTTTTTTGCGGTAGGCGGGCCTCTCACTGTTGTGGCCTCTCCCGTTGCGGGGCACAGGCTCCGGACGCGCAGGCTCAGCGGTCATGGCTCACGGGCCCAGCCGCTCCGCGGCATGCGGGATCTTCCCGGACCGGGGCACGAACCCGTGTCCCCTGCATCGGCAGGTGGACTCTCAACCACTGCGCCACCAGGGAAACCCCTATACTGACCTTTTTAATCCCTTTCTTTTTCATGCTTTCCTCAGTGTTTCCCATTAGCTTTTTTCAAATCCCTGATACTCATGGGCCCATGTTTTTCATCTCTTTTTCTCTGCACCCTAAGTCTTCACCATAGTCCCATTTCTTGGTGATCCAATCTCATGAATATTTCTCATCTCATGTGAAACAATAATTGGGAACAAGCAACTTTAGGGTTATATAATTCCACAGCTTGTGGATCTGTGAATCTGAGGCAAACTTAGCCAAAAAAAAAAAAAAAAAAAAAAAGAAGTGAAAGAAAAAAAAAAAAACAACCCAGCTCCTACAAACAATTTCCAGATTCAAGAATTGAGTTTGAATTCCTAAATAATCCATGATATTCTGGCAACTTGGCCTACCATTCTTCGTTGACTATGAACTTCTACCTTCCTCAGGGCATTTTTCTTCAGGATAAATATTTAATTCAATGTAATATACACGAACAGTTATTTGAAACAAATGAAGTGAGTAAAATGTGATGGTAGAGGGGCCAACAATGGGAAGTGAATATTTTGCTGTCAATTAATAACAATTAATTAATTATTAATTAAATAAATTTAATTAATTAATTTAAAATTACAATTAGATTTTAGAAGCTACTATGTAAATACCACAGTTCCCTCTGCAGCTCTCAGCAAGCTTCCTTCTCAAACCCCCTTCAAATAATCTAGGACACAATTCAGATGCAGGTCTCACAAACACATTTTTTTTTGCGGGCCTCTCACTGTTGCGGCCTCTCCCGTTGCAGAGCACAGGCTCCGGACGCGCAGGCCCAGCGGCCATGGCTCAAGGGCCCAGCTGCTCCGCAGCATGTGGGATCTTCCCGGACCGGGACACGAACCCGTGTTCCCTGCATCGGCAGGCGGACCCTCAACCACTGCGCCACCAGGGAAACCTCTCACAAACACATTTTTAAATCATATGTTCTAATTGATTTTAACATAAGGAGTGATTTCCCTGTTGTTTGTGATATACTTATACACAGAGTGAGGAACTGCCTAATTTATACATGACTGCAAGATAGCGGAAACAGGTAAAATAGGAAGCAAACAGATCCTTTAGTATTTTAGACACAAAACAGATTACTCAGCTGAATTCAACACTTCTTTTTTTATTCAAAACTTACCTGTGTAGAAAAGACATTAGTCTAATGAAGCTTTCCAGATTAGGGCTGAAACCACCTGATGGAAAGCTCAGCTCTTTTAGCCTTTTCATTTCACAAGGGGCAGCAATCCCTCCTCCAAAGGTATCTGCTAATTCTAATACAGATTTTCAACAATTTCAGATATACAGAAGGATGTGGTTACTCACTGTTTGGGACAAACTAGTTTTCACAGAGTAAACTGTCTTTGTGATGTCAATGGTGTTCCTTGAACAGGCCCAGTCCTGAGGCATCATTTCCTCCCTGACCTGAGAATCTCTGTAAACTACTGCTCCTCTGATTACACCCATTTAAGCAGCAACCCTGATAGACCTTTCCTTCTGTATGGATGAGAGCTGAGAGATCTTTGGCTTTATTACTTAGGTTGACCTCTTCCAAAAGAATATAAGCATATAATGGGACAGCAATATAAGATAAAAAGTAATACAGCTATTTTCAGAAATGGGTGCCTGCCAAATTCTTTTCATTTCATGTTATCAAAGCAAAAAGTGAAGTTTTTAAAATGAAAAGTTCCCTGATTGCTATGAATTTATCTCATTGGTTTTGCTTAAGTAATCAATCTAATTTTTTCATATGGTGAAACGAGTATAATCCTCAAGAAGCAAAAATAAAAGTGGGGATTCTTTAATTCTTTTAGTCAGATATCCTCATATTACTCTGTAAAGGACAAAAGTTATCCCTATTTAAAACTCTTTTGTCTGTTTTATTGACCACAACCTTTATGCATTTTACTTCCTACCCTTATATGTCCTCTCCCAAAAAAGCCATATATTTGAAAGAGCATATACTGATTGCATAATTATTACATTGAAACTCCTACAATAGCCCTCTGTGAGGAAATACACTCAGATTAACTCTCTCATGTAAGATCACAGAGCTCAAAAGTGTCCAAGCAAGGATTAGAACCGCTGTTTTCTCCTTCCAAACTCATAGATCTTAGCACTACACCACCAATATCCATCTTCAAAAATATTCTGGAAATACATAGAACATACTTAGGAAATTGAGTTTCCTTTGATTTGCGGTTTGGGGCCCAGTTGGTGAAGAGTGTTATCTACTATCTCTTGGAGGTAGTCCTTTTTTTCTTGAGTCCATATCAGCTGGGCGGATGTAAATCTCTTCTGGAAGCTTTAATTCAGCAGTTAAAATAGTAGAGATTTCAAGGGCTGCCCATAGCCCCCAGTCAGTACTGAATGGGCTGAACCTACCCCTCCCTTCCTCTGCTCAACTTTTTTCCTAGTTCATGAATAAATTGGCCTAACTCAGTTATACTAACATGTAATGTGAGAAAATGCCAACAGTTAATTAGGGATGAGCCTGTGAAAACTTGGGGGAAGCTACATGTTTCAATTATATTAATGAAGACGCAAATGCAATCAAATCAAATGGATAAGCATTGTGTCAAGTTTTTACAGAAGAGAATTGCATTTCACATGCATGAAAGCAACTCTCTTATAACTTACAGAATACGAGACTAAAAATAAGCACACAGGAGAACCATTAAAATACTTATTATTTGAGTTAAATTAGAATTCTGTGAGGATGGTTTCATCAAATGATTTGTGTTATTTTAATTTCCTTTCACAATCAACCAGATTCAAATGACTATATCTGTAGGTTACATGGTTAAGCAGATGCTCCTTAAACATCAAACCTGTTTTTTATAACATTCGTCATTGATTTTTAAAAGGTTTAATATCAGCCTAAAGCTAGCGACTAAATACCCTCTGATTTTTAAAGTTGTCAACTCTTTCGCATAATATTTCATAGATGTTGATCTTAAAGAAAAAAGAGAATATCTCTCAGAGGCAAGAGCTTTATATCTCAAAATATTTTATGATTTAACAGCTGTCCTTGGAATTGAAAAAGATGATGCTAGACTCAGCTAAAATTCAATACCTGTTCTTTAAAGTGTGCTAACAGCAGTGTGGAGTTCTGACACTCATAGTGTGCATGAAATTCTAGTTCTTCAGCACCAAGAAATCACCCATGGAGAAGGAACTGCTTCACAAATTCAATTTTATCACCCATCCATAAGCAGCTGTATTTCTTCAAGTAGCTTTGATATTTGTGAGCATTAATAGTGACCGATTGCTCCCTGCTTGGGATTTCTCGGTGCATTTCCTTTAGCACATCTGAGAGCCATGTGCTTCCCTAATGGGAAAATAAAATTTAAAAAAAAAGTAAGTGGGGCCAGTGATTTCATTTAAAACTAGGAAGAATTAGGGGCTTCTCTGGTGGCGCGGTGGTTGAGAGTCCGCCTGCCGATGCAGGGGACGCGGGTTCGTGCCCTGGTCCGGGAAGATCCCACATGCCGCGGAGCGGCTGGGCCCGTGAGCCATGGCCGCTGAGCCTGCGAGTCCGGAGCCTGTGCTCCGCAACGGGAGAGGCCACAACAGTGAGAGGCCCGCGTAACGCAAAAAAAAAAAAAAAAAAACTAGGAAGAATTAGAGATGGACCAGAAGACAGACTCGCTACCATCCAAAGCCCAACTAGTACGCCACCAAGTTAGTGCAAGAGTTTACGTTACACAGAGTTCTCAAAATGTTGTACATTGGACTTCCCTGGTGGTGCAGTAGTTAAGAATCCGCCTGCCAGTGCAGGGTACACAGGTTAGATCGCTGGTTCTGGAGGAGCCCACGTGCCGTGGAGCAGCTAAGCCTGTGCACCACAACTACTGAGCCTGCGCTCTAGAGCCCACGAGCCACAACTACTGAGCCTGCATGCCACAACTACTGAAGCCTGCACACCCTAGAGCCCGTGGTCCACAACAAGAGAAGCCACCGCAATGAGAAGTGTGCACACCGCAACGAAGAGTAGCTCCCACTGGCTGCAACTAGAGAAAGCCCGCGTGCAGCAAGGAAGACCCAGCGCACCAAAAATAAATAAATAAATTTATTTTTTAAAAAAATTCTGTGCGTTAACTGAATTTTTGTAAAGAGAATCACACTCTCAATATAATAGAGAATCTTGTTATTTAAGGGACTATATCGTAAATCATTCGGTAGAGAATTCTTTTGGAAAGGGAAAAATTACCCCTGTAATGTATCTTTCATGTGGAAATAGAATAATATGGATATACCAGAACCTATGTTAGATTTCTTAAGACCAGAAAAATATGCAACTAAGTCTCTGTGTAAGTGGGAAGTGATTTTTTTTCACCGTAAACATTCATAAACCACAGGAATTAGACACCAACAGAGTGGTAGATAAAAAAAGAAAGCCTTCCCTCTGACAGAATCATCTCCTTATTACCTCAGGAGATCAAGGTAGGCAAGAGTGTCCCAGTTGCCACTATTTCCAAAGCCCCTCTGATGTCTTACTGTAAGCAACCCACACCCTCCTTCCCAGCCCTCAAGCCAGGAGACTGGTACGAGGAAAATGAAGCCAAATGAGAGGTGATTGTCTACGGTTGACCATGGGCATCTTTGCCTTACAGTCCCTACTCTCTCTTGGCTAAATACATACTAAACCAACTAATGTTTATGGTCAATTTTGTATAGTCTTGGTTTCCATTTTCATGCTTGATTCAATATTATGTCATCCTTACAAAGCAAGTTGGGAGAAAAAAGTGATGAGAGACTCAAGTATATTTGGGGGAATAAGCCAGTTACCCTAGAGATTGAATCTTTTGGATTGCTCTTTTTATTTCAAAATATCAATCATTTATCACAACTTGCACACTATATATGCAAGACACTGTGCCAACCATGGTCACATGTCCTTATGATAAAAAGACGTATAAAGAGGTAAAAAATGTATAAAGCAAATCAGAACTATTCAAATAATACAATAAAATGTTAGAAGACAGATAACCTTCAACTAGTGAGGTGTGCGAAGAAAGAGAGTGGAATTCAAGATAGCTCCACGGAGAAGGTGACCTTGGAAAAATAGGTAGGATTTGGACATGCGAACATGAAGGAAAGAGACCTGAATGCAAATTATACTCCAGGAGTTTTGTAGAGTACTTTCACACATATGATTTCATAAAACCCTTACCTTACCTCCATGAAGAAGTTGGAGACTTGTGGCTGATACTTGCTAGAAGTCCCTAATTGCATTTCTTTCCCTTGCAGTTGGGTTGGAATCATGTTACTCAGTCTGGTCAATGGAATGTGGATGGAAGTGAAGGATGCCACTTTCAGGCTTGATCATAAAAGCCATATAATCCTCCACACTTTCTTACTGCTTATCAGCCAGCTGAATGCAAAGAATCCAGCAGAGAACTCCAAGGAGGTCTCAGAATATGACAGCACCACAAATAAAATGCCCTCAAGGAAACCTGAGTCACTGCTTATACTAGAATTCCACTCCTCACCACACACACACACACACACACACACACACACACACACACTCTTGCTCCCTGTGACAGCTGCTTTAGGCTCCATAAGAGCAGGAAATAAACCTCTATTATGCCAAGCAATCAGGATTTGGGGACTGATTATTGTAGCAGCTAGCATTAACTGCCCTGATTGATACAGGGAGTTACTACAACCTTCATTTTATATGGGAGAAAAAACGAATCTCACAGAGAGGAGAGCATGCCTAAGAATACAAGAAAGTAGAAAAGCATGGTACGAAAGCAAAGAAAGTACAAGTTCAGAGCCCTTCATAATCATACCCCCTGCAGTTTTCCAGCAGCCTCTGTAGGACTTGCCATGTTCCCAACATGCCATGCCTATGCTGTACCACTTCTGCTTTTCTGTCCTTTCCTTCTGGAATTCCCTTCCAAACTGTGTCTTCCAAATATGGACTACTTTTTGTATAAGTCATCTCATTGATTGAACCTCAATAATACCGTCCTTATTGCAATGTGATGTGGCAGAAATAGTGACAAACTGGAGCCAGAAGAGAAGGGTGTAGACTTGGGGTTCACCTCTTACGAACACGACCCTGAGCAAATGACCCAAACTTTCTGAGTCTTTTTCCTCTTCTCTAAAATGGATTTAATAACAGTTATTTTACAGGACCATTGTGAAGACAAGGTGAGGGAATAAATGAAAAGGTGTCCCTGGTACACAGAAAATGTAAAATAAAATTTGCTCCATCTATTCTATAGCCCTTTACTATTCTATTCATTTATATCTCCCCATGAAGATGGAAGTCCAGAAGAGCAGAAGCCTCATTTTATTCACCTTTATAGTCTGCATCCAATAAGTAGTAGGTGTTTTAGTTAAAATTAGGTAGAGCTACATTTGACACCGCCCCCGCCGACCCCCCGAAAAAAAGCTTAAATCCACAAGGTTTTTTTCTCTTAAGTAAAAATTCAGAAATAAGAATCCAGGGCTGCTAAGGCAGTTCCACAAATGAGTCAGGATCCCACACTCCTTCCAGCTCTATTCCCTGCCACCCTAAGGATGAGACCCTTGCGAACCTTGTCTAAGATGGCAGGTGGGCTCCAGGTAGCATACTTACACTCCAAGTAGTACAGAGGAGGAGAAAGACATGGCCCTCCCTTAACAGACACTTCCTGGAAGTTGCACGACCACTCTGCTTACCTACCATTGGCCAAAATTTAGTTGTGTGGCCCCACCCAGCTGCACGGGAGGCTGGGAAATGTAGTCTTTAGTTTGTACCTCCATATACCCAAGTAGTATTCAAAGGTTCTGTTATGGAGGAAAAAGACAGGATTTCTTAATGGAGAGACAACTAGCTGTATATCTGCTATACTAAACATATGACTATGCTTTGGGAAGTTGATTCTGGCAGTGATGTGGAACATGGAACCAAGGGGCAAAAGCTAAGAGCAAGGAGAATAGTTGGGATGTTATTACAGTAATACTTACAAAAGTGAACTCTTGCTGAGCGTTTACTAGGTGCCAGCCACTGTGGTAAGCTCTTTACTCACATTAGCTCATTTGCCACTTCAGTTTTTCAAAGCAGCATTATAGTTCAGACTTTAGCAAAACATTTATCCTAACTTGAGGTTGCTGGATGGCTTAAAACAGTAATCATGATATCTCATGATTTTGTGGGTTGGAAATATGGGCTGAGCCAGGCGGTCTCATTTACAGGGCTCTAAATGCTTTATTCACAGCCTGAGCTTAGCTGGGACTGTACCAGAGCACCTACCAGTGGTTTCTCCAGAACAGCAGTGTCAGAGCAATAGGGCTTCTTACATGGCAGCTCAGAGCTGCCAGAGAGAGTACTCCAAGAGACAGAGAGTGGAAGGTCCCACTTTCTTGAGACCTGGGCCCTGACAGTATTCTACTGGCCAAAGTAGTCCCAAAGCCTGACCAGAGTCAGGGGAGAAGGAAAAGACCCCACTTTTCAATGAACGCATATAAAAGTATTTGTAGCCATCTTTAATCTTCCACGGTGCCTTGTACTTAATCAGCATCCAATAATGTTTACTGAGTGGTTCACAGGTTTGGTTTAGTTCTAGACCCTGAAAAAATAATATAACAGGAAGAGATACTGAGTGGAGGATAAGGATTTCAAAAATGAACATGGATTTGGGGCACAGGATCTGATTCTATATTAGGCAAATAAAAATGCAGTTTATTCCAAAACATGAGGGAAGAAAGTTAACCACCATTCTTCCCCATTTCCTATACTTCACCAACAGTTTGAATTGGTTGATTGCTTTTTGGTATTACCTGGGAATTTCTCCAAGATTCAAGCCTGATTACTCCCTTCAGTCCTAGAGACAAGGAAACAAAGCCAGACAAGAGTGAGTTATTGCCTAAATGTAAGCTTCCTTGGCAAGTCTTGGATAATGGAGGTAAAAGGCAGTTGCTGGAAAATGCCCCAGGGAGAGCGCTCACGTGTTGAAAGAAAAGCAGTAGCTGACAGGTGTCTTTTCCAAGGTGTTTAGCAGCTACTCCCTCTGCAAATGAGGCAACGCTCAAGTCTTGATGAGGCGTTCTTTCCTGCTACTGACATTTTTACTGACAGCATGGTTCCAACAAGTTTGGAAAATCACCTCATTGTCATTCAGGACAAGTGGAGCCCCAAATAAAGGAATGGATTTAGAGTTGGTCTTGAAGTTAAAACCATCAGATGCTGGTTCTAATGATACTGATACAAACCCTCAAGCATCCTGGACAACCCACAGAAAACCAAGTAATTGCAACGATGACTCCCATTCATCAAAATCAGACTGGAGTAAGTTCTGCTTGTCCTGATAATGACTTGAAAATGATAAGTTAGTGAAATAAGCACTTAGAAAGACTTTTCCTTTTCACCCAGTTAATTGGTCACGTCATTTGTAAGGGAGCTTTGGCTTTCTTTTTAACTAGCTTTTCACTCCAGCTATTACAAGACTTCCTAGACCATAAATCTTTCTAGGGTACGGCTTGACCACACTACTGTTCAGACAAGTTCTTTAGAAATGAGTTTCACATCCATTCCTGCCATGCCATGCAAGTCCTTTAAAGGCCATGAAAGCAAAAGCTAAACAGATCCAATCCTGTAAGAAGAATAAAAATGGGCTTAAAGGAATTCAGCCTGTGTATCTTATAAAAATCAGTAGTAACCTTTCCAGAAATATGATATATTGAATAATATTTCTACTGTTTTCACTTGAATCCTTAAGGGAAATCTCTATAGTACATTCACTAAAAGAAAATCAATACTTAATGGTTTTTGCTTAGTGAGAATGAAAGGCATGAAAAGTTGCTGCGTTTGTTTACAGGGATGATGAGGTATTATAAGCACATGTAGGAAGGACCGATGCAAATTTAGCAAGTCAGATAATAACTGGACAAATATGACTTTTACCATAATGGTAGTGTTGTTTAAGCATGTGGAGAGCCTTGATTGGCTGACCTGGGAATAACCTTCTCTGACTGTGTAAACAGGATCAAACAAGTAACTTCATTGGCCCTGAATAAGTTATAGAAGTAGTTATCCAGCCTACACCTATGTATAATCAGCTCCTTTGGAAACTTCATCCTTTCTTGCTCATAGAGATGTTCCTTGACCCAAGGTTTGCCCAATGGTAAGTGCAAAACCTTAGAGGACTGTCACCTAAACTAGCTAGAAGCTGCTCAAAATCTTGTGGGATGGAGAACTTAGACCAAGCATTCTTCACTAGCAAGGCAAGCAGACCGCCTAATACATCCATCTCAAGAAAAAGAGGGCATTGCTCAATCAACCTCACTCTCACCAAAGCAGCTCTCCATTGTCCTTGGATTTCTTGACCTAGATGTCCTTGCTCTCAGCTGTGTCCAGATTTACAAGAGATTTTTCCACAGTGCATCAAAACCTGCCAAACCAGACCATGTTGGACACAATGGCATTATGGTCAAGTGCATGGATATGACATGAAATTACATGGGATGGAGCCCAGCTTTGCTAACTCTCTAGCTACTATAACTCAGGGCAAGTTACTATGTTTTACAGATGTTTCCTCATCTGTACAACGAGCAGCATAATGGTTGTGAGGATTATGAGAAACCATATATCTGCATATGGTGAGGGCTGAAGAAATATTACCTGTCATTATTATTATCAATTGCCAGCTAATGTTCTGTACTTTGGTTGCCAAAATGGATAGGGCAGGGAGGTCCTGACTGCAAGATGCTCTTTCACAGCCTAACTCCACTTAGTGACTGAATTCAGGCCCTGACATAAAAAACAGCAATGTTTTTTGTGGGCAATAAACATGAAATATTCTTTTTGCAATCACATTTTTTTACCCACTGAGATAGAAAATAATACCTCACAAAAATAACTTTTTCTAAAGCACATTAAAATCTAATCGTAGTAATACCCGCTGGGCATCCATGTGCTTGTTCCTGTTCCCATACTTAGTACAGTACAGACAAGAACAAAACCAACGCAAAAACTGGGGTGGGAAGGGGCCTCTTCTGAGGTCGTGTCCACTACAAACCATGATTGACAAACTAGTTCAACCAAATTGATGTCTATGACAGGGAGTGAGGTACAGTTTAACAATCCTGCCGGCAGACAGGTTAAACAGGTCTTAATCCATCAACATTCTTTGATTGGAGCTTGAATTGAATATAGATTCAAACTGATTGCTCAGGATGGTTCAGCTCTCCTGAAGCTTTTTGTTCTCACCTACATCTGTCAGAGAAAATGGTCCATATTTACCTCGTGGAGAATTTCTTTTAGGATGTAAGTGTGTCAAAGCTTAGGTTATGTCAGGATCTTTCCACATCTCTAGGTATTGCACTTCCTGGGGAACAGCTGAAACCTACAGACACTCACAGCCTGACTGATTTTAACCCTTCACACTGAGAAGGTGACGTCTCATTATAAATCGGGAGAGATTTCCACCCACCATCTCACACTCTGTGAGAAATATTTACCATCCCCATCAGCCGCTGCCAGCCTTTGAGCTGCTCTGTGAAAAGTGTAAAGGAGTGGGGCAAGGAGAAACGAAATTCAGCTGCCAACCTCTGTAGCAGAAAAGATTTATCCTTTGGAAAATGTAGGCTATCACTGAAGAGATCCACCCCTTAATGGCTTTCAACTCTGCAGAAATTGTTGTCAGGGAGACTGAAGCGGGTGCTTGTCATGCAGAGACCATCTTGTCATCATACTCGCCCGGACGGGAGGACTCGCTATAAGTTACTGGTTTCTACATCCCATTTACCCCAGCTCCGTCAGAACCGATATGCAATCGAACATACAAAAGACCTGATGTTGCCCATTAATGATAGATTCACAAAGTGGGCCAGATGAGCCTCACAATCAACTCCCAAAGAAAGTGCCCAGACATCTCTTCCTGGAAGTGAGATCGTCGGCACAAAATGCTGTGAGTTGTTCCATAGTTGTTCCACTCCCATTCTCTGAATCCCCTATAGCACTCCTTACCCGTACCACACAATTGAGTGCTTGATTATATACTGTCTCGTATTGTTCTCTAATTGTTTCTCCACCCAGATAAGAGGTGGAGTTCCTTAAGATGTATTTTTTTCCTAACATGATTTCTATAATTGTCTGTAGCTGCTTCCCTTAAACCTCTGTCTAGTAATTTTCTCCCATCATGGTATAAACTTCAAATCTACCTAGATGAGGAGAAATAAAAACATTGACCATCTCCCCTCAAAAAAAAAAAAAAAGCAACTAATAGAAAAATACGAATTACCTGCACGCATAATACATACCAAGCAATGGGATCTATGGAAGAAAATATCATAAAGGTAAGAAATTCAATCAACATTTGTCTCATTGGCCACCAAAATACCTCGCTTATTTAGTATGAGAACACACTTACAAAATCTCTTCACTCTGCTGTGTCCTCCTATCCTTTTCAACAGGGAGAGGAAAGTTTCTAAAATAATATGAATGGCAATAACCCAAATCCACCTCTGGATTAAAGTTAGCATTGTATAACCCACACCCATTACTCCCAGAATTGGTTGCTTGGAATGCAATCTGCAGAAACAACTAGGACTTTTGCTTCTAGAAGGAATATATTATCTCTCCCCTCATCGTGGCAAACAAACAACCATTTCAAATATTTTTGGAAAACCAGATGGTTTTCTTTTACTGGGACCCGTCTCGAAGGGCAGAATCGACCTCATTGTGAATTCCTTTTTAAATATGCGGTGGGGCCTGTCATCAGAAATGCTCTCAGCCTTTCCCGGACAACGGTTTACAGCAGCCCTGGCAAGCGTTCCACGTGCCCTGAACGAACAGGCAAGTTGTGCTGGGCGGGGACACTCCCTTGCATCTCCCGGATCATTTCAGGCTGTCACAGACAAGTTTTTGTGAAGTTCAATGCAGGCTATAAAAAGGGAAAAATGGTTTCTTCACAAAACTTTTATGTAACAACTAGAAAAGAAAAAATCCAATGCCACATGGATTCCCTGACCCTCCTTGAAGTTCTCTGTTCTCACAAAGGATTTGTAGACAGGCAGGCAGTCCCTCCAGAATAATGCTCACGTGCCCACCATTAAGCAGAGCCATACGTTTACACATCGCAGAAGAGTGAGGCTTTATGCCATTTTTAAAACTCTTCAAAGAAAGGGGAATCTACAACCTCCTCCAGTTCATGGTTTATCAACAGCTGTATTAGAAAATGATTCTGCGCACTGACAATTCGTGCTTCACCAACATGTGCCCAGATTGTTCTGCCCCATCACCTTCTCTGCCCTCGGGCAGGACCCGGGACAGGACAAAATGAAAATACAAGGCCCCTTGTTAAAAACATTAAGAATTTTAAGATGACAACCGCAGAGCATTAAACCACGAGCAGTGTCCTGTGTGGTCAGCCTCAGGGAAGGCTATGCAGAGGTGTGGCAGTCGCAAGCCCGGTTCAGTCCATCTCTGTCACATTACCTACTCTTTTATAAATTTCCTTATGTGTATTTCTTTGTTTACTCATTTACCATTTGTCTTTCCCATTAGAAAGTAAAGACCATAGATCTTGCCTGTCTTATCCAGCACTGTATCTTCGGCATCTATGCTGGGCACATAGTAGGTATTCAGTTGGCAAGAAGAAGGGGACAGACGGAAGAGGGGAGGGAGGAGATAAAGAGAAGGGAGGGAGAGAGGGACCACTGATTGTAGTTCATCTTCGGTCCTCCCCGAGCAACTCATGTATGTTTAAGTGCCTTATCTCCCCTTGTACTCCTTGGGACCCCAGCTCTATCCTGATGGATAGGGATCAAAGGAAAACCTGGAAGGCGGTGTAACTAACATGACTGAGCGCTTGCTACAAGACCCCCCCCACCCCCCGCTCTGCGCCTGTCCTTTAATACACAGAATCTCCTTTGTTTCAGCTGGAATCTTCTGGTTGAGAGAAGCAGGCCCCCACTACATCCACTGTGAGACCTGGGCTGGACCAGGACAGCACCCGGAGGGGCAGTTACCCCGCCCTCCCACCCCCGTACTTTTGCTTTGGCTGAAGCTCCGCTCTATGGACACCAAGCTTCTCAGATTACCGACAAGGGACTCCCCTCCTAACTCCAGCTTTCACATGGCCTCTTGGCCCCTGACTCCACTTCATGACTTTTCAGCTAAAGAGCCCACCTTCAGCTACCCATCTCAATATCTGTTAGTCCAAATTCCCAAGAGAGGCATCTGAGGGAGCCAGCTATCTTTCCACAACTAGCCAGCCAGGCCTGTGGACTGTCTGCCCTTGGGTCAGGGGTTACTCTTGCCCCAGCCAGCTCGCAGGGGGTGGGGGGAGGTGGAGGCGATCACGTCATGTGATACGTAACTCCGCTGCCCAGGGCGTGTGAGCAGAGTAGTTCCCATGAAGTGGCCTTTGGGGGTTGGGAAGGTAGCTTCTGTGTTCATTTGACAGCAGCACTAGGTCCTTGCAATAACCCTGATGGGGTAGGCGTTATTAGCCCCATCCTACAGGTGCAGAGCCCGAGGACCAGAGATGTCGAGCAGTTGGCTCAAACCCTCACAGCTGATGCGCATGGGTCAGAGGTCAGGCTTAGCCGAGACGGCAAAAGGCCTACACGAAGCCGTCTCCAAACCGAGGAACGAAGCAGAGGGTGGCCCGGCATGCTTTTCACCTCTTCTGAAAAGCAGGGCTGCTTCTTCATACACAAATCCCCCAAAGCTGGCCTATCCGTGAGTATATTTGTTTGCTGGGGCTGCCACAACAAAGTATCACAGGCTGCGCATGGCTTAAACAACGGAAGTCTACTGTGTCACAGTTCTGGAGGCTGGAAGTCCAAAGTCAAGGTACATTCGTCTGTGTATAAATGTCCCCTTTCTATGAGAATGCCAGTCATAAGGAATGAAGCCCCACCCTGAAAAGCTCATTTTAACATCTGTCAAGGTTAAAAAATTTCTCTCCAAATAAGGTCACATGCTAGCTCCTGGGGGTCAGGGCTTCAGCTTATGAATTTTGTCAGGATGCAGTAAGTGAATTGCAACCCTCTCGCTAAGTTCCTGCTTGTTACGCCGTTCCTCACAATCCACTCACCTCCACTGCTGCCGGAGCCGCTGGGGACGGCTTTCTTTGGTGCCAGGAGGGGACGAGGTTCGCTCTTGCTTTTCCTCCTGCCAGCCTAATTTTCCAGCCGTCTCCGCCCTCACCTAACCTCAGGGGAGGCCTCCTTCACATCTCACTGCCCCAGCCTCCTCCTCAGCCCTCACAGAGGGCCTGATGGGCGCCAACGTCAGGTCACTGGTTCAGCCTCTTGACGCAGCAGGGGACGCTCCCATGTGCCTCCGTGCACCCCAGGCCAGGCAGGACCCTCCCTTTGAACAACTATCACCTGCCCTGTTCTATAAGATAAGCAGACTTAAAGTCAAACACAGGTTCAGGAGACAGCCACCCACAAGGTATGAGTTGAGAGTATAGCAATGAGGCTAAAATACATGAGTCGGGGGGTCATTCCCCAAAATCAATGGTACAGGGATCCTGAGTGGGAAGAAGAGATTTAACACTTTTCACATAGATTGGCTAGTGTCACCCTAAATCGTTGACACGGGGTTTGGTGGCAACCTAAAGTTTTTGGTTTAGTGTCACCTGAAGCTTGGTTCAAATCCCTGCTCCACCACTGATTGTATGACACTGGGCAACGTTGTTTTGTTTATTTGTTTTTTTGCGGTACGCGGGCCTCTCACTGTTGCGGCCGCTCCCGTTGCGTGGCACAGGCTCCGGACGCGCAGGCTCAGCGGCCATGGCTCACGGGCCCAGCCGCTCCGCGGCACGTGGGATCTTCCTGGACCGGGGCACGAACCCGTGTCCCCTGCATCGGCAGGCGGACTCTCAACCACTGCGCCACCAGGGAAGCCCTGGGCAACGTTTTTAACCTCTCTGAACTTCAGTTTCTTTATGTATAAAATAGGCATAATGACATCTACTTTGCAGAACTATGTTGAGGATTAAATGAGGTGACATATATAAAATATTAGCATAATACCAGGCAGTTAGTAAACATTCAAAAAGTGGTCATTGCTATTATTATTATCATCATCTCAAATTTTCGCTTAGAACTCATCTTAATAACAAGATTATTTCCTACCACTTCCTAATTTAACTTGCACAACTGTGTAAGAGAATATCAATTGAACTTGAACAAGAAATCTAATGGATGGGTTTGTAAGTCAATAGCCGCTTGTCAATCAATCTATTAAGCAAAGATAATTCAGATTCAGCAAACAACCCCTGGGCATCTGCCATCTACCAGGCATATTTTAAGTTATTGGTAAAACCCTCTTCTTTCTTATGGCTGAATAATATTCCATTATATGTATATACCACATTTTCTTTTTCCATTCATCCACTGATGTACATTTAGGTTGTTTGCATAGACACTTTTTAGTTTACAAAATGCTTTCAAATATGTTATCACGTTTGATCCTCACTAAGGCTGGCAACAGCTCCATTTCCATTTTACAAAAGAGAATATAGAGTCAGAAGGTTAAGTGTCTTGTGGAAAGCTAAAGCCAAGATTAGATATATAGAGATATATATATAAAATCTTCCTGCTGATACTCCACTTTCTCTTATAGCAGTAAACAGGAAGATAGTCTTGAGAAGCCTGCTGGGAGAGGCAAAAAGAAGGCAAGGAAAAAGAAAGGAAAAAAAAAACTGTTCTGCATGAAAAACAAATAGGAGTTTCAGGAAAAGGGGAGAGAGAAGAGTGCACAGCTGAGCAATATGAACAAGTAAATAGATAAACGGTTCTTTAGAAATGGGAATCTCTGGAATTAAAATTGTTAAAGATTTTTGCATTTCTCTGATGTAAACCTCCAAATTCCTAAACCTTTACAAACATCTGCTATGTACCCCAAAATTCTTGTGAGAGTGGGTTTTAGTAAACAGGCTGAAACGTCACTTCAGACCCAAAAGAAAACTCGCGAAAGAGAGTGAGGTGACCCAGACACTGAAGAGTTCAGCAGATGTCAGAGCCGGGCCAGAGGTGACAAGGAAAACAAGCCACGCCCCAGGGTGCCCAGAGAGCTCATTGGAGGCAGAGGTGACTCCTGCTCTCAAGATGGCATTCAATCCAATTTCATTTGCATTTCAGGGGACAAGGAATTACAAAACAATTTGGCACGTTGAGGAAAGATAGGGTCTAAAACCCGTGTCTGATTGCCAGTTGGGGGAAGTTTTCAGTTTGGAGTTTTATTGGCTGGAGATGGGGATGGGAAGGTAATTTGAACAGAATACCTCCTGGCTACACTTCCAAGGAACCTTGAAAGCCCTTGAACTTCTTTACAAGGGAAAGATTAGGCAGATGGCTCTCATGCCCAAGTAATTCTGGACACTATTAAGTGTACAACTTCCCAAGGACTCCTGTGGCCAAATCTGTTTACAAATGCACATAAGCTTGGAGCTGAAAGGATTAGAGCATTGGTTTTCAAATTTTCTTTAGCAATAAATCCTTTTCCTCATACCAACTCTTAACACAGACAGCACAGGAGAATGAGGGCGGGGGGGACACGAAGGCCACCCCCCCAGCCAAAACCGGGGAAGCACTTTTTTAAAACCCCAGACATTTAGGGGGAAAATCAATCTTTCCTGGAAAAGTTTATGTCATGTTAATTTTCTGTTACAACAGAAAAGAAAAATCCTCAAAAACATTGTTTTGACCAATCTAAGGTGGAAAAACATCATTTTGGGTTGGGGAGTGTTGGTGGCGATTGACTAGGAGAGGGGCATGAGGGAACGCTCTGGGGCATTAGTAATTTTTTTATATCTTGTTGGGGGGTTGAGTTACATTTGTCAAAATGCAACAAATGTATATTTCGGATTCATATATTTCATTGATGTAAATGTTATATCCAGTGGGTAAAAAACTATAAACAAATATTGACCTCTAATGATATGCATGTTGAAGCATTCAAGGGGAAGTGTACAGATGTCTGCAAATTACTTTGCAATACATCCAAAACAAAACAAGATGGCTTGATGGATGAAGAGGGATAGGTATGTGACAAAGCAAGGATGGTAAAATGTGAACAGTAGAATCTAGGTGGTTGAGCATACAATTTCAATTGTGCTGTATGCTTAAAATTTTTCCTAACAAAATGTTGGAGAGAAAGAGTCCTTATCTTTTAGAGATACATATTAAATACTTATGGATAAAGTTATACAATATCTGATTCACTTCAAAATAATGTGGAGGAACAAGTGTGAGGGAGCATAGAGGAAATAAGATTGGCCAACAGATCCTAATTGTTGAAACTGGTAGTGGGTACATTGGATGGTCTTAGTCAATTCAAGCTGCTGTAACAAAATACCACAGACAAGGTGGCTTAAACAACAAACCTTCATTCCCCACAGTTCTGGAGGCTGGGAAGTCCAAGATCAAGGGGCTGGCAGATTCAATGTTTGGGGAGAGTCCTCCCTCTCCCTGGTTTGTATATACCATCTTCTCAAAGAGGAAGCAAGCTCTCTCCTGTCTCTTTCTAATCTCCTCATGAGGCTCCACCCTTGTGACCTAATCACCTCCCAAAGACCCCACCTCCAAATGCCATGACTGGGGATTAGACTTTCAACTTATGAATTTTGAAGGGGACACAAACATTCAGTCCACAACAGGAGTTCGTTTTACCATTCTGTCTACTTTTGTGTATATGTGTACAATTTCCATAATAAAAACTTTTTAGAAATGAAAAAAATAATACTGCATTACATATCCTTTTTTAAAGGTTTCTTCTAGTTTATATTTTGTAAATATGATAAACTATTGTGTTAAAAAGCTTTTTAAAAAGCAGCAAATGTTTTACCCCTTATGTCCACTAGAGTAATGGGTCCCCATTTAAAAGATCAAGGTAGCAGACTTCCCTAGTGGCACAGTGGTTAAGAACCCACCTGCCAATGCAGGGGACACGGGTTCGAACCCTGGTCCGTGAAGATCCCACATGCCGCGGAGCAACTAAGCCCGTGCGCCACAACTACTGAGCCTGCGCTTTAGAGCCCATGAGCCACAACTACTGAGCCCATGAGCCACAACTACTGAAGCCCACGCACCTAGAGCCCGTGCACTGCAACAAGAGAAGCCACCGCACTGAGAAGCCCGCTCACCGCAACGAAGAGTAGCCCCCGCTCACCACAACTAGAGAAAGCCCGCGTGCAGCAACGAAGACCCAATGCAGCCAAAAATAAATATAATTAATTAATTTTTTTTTTAAAAAAAGATCAAGGTAGCGATTGTGCTCTCTCATCAAATTCATTTAACTATAATCATGCCTGAAGTGAAGAGCCAGTATCCGTTCTAAAAGGATGTCTCTTGAAGCATCAGTATGGAATTCCAAGTTATGAAATTATACCTGACTCTGGTTCCTGACATAGGTGTCCCCGAAACGAGATAATAAGAAGCTGCTCCTTCGGGTGTGGCTGCCGTGCCAGCTTCTGGAGCACAAGCCCCGGCCACTCCGGCCAGGAAAGAACCCCAGGCCCGGGGACTTCCAGGACTTGCCTGTACAGGAACCCAGGTTTCCTGCGGCCAGAGTCACTGCTCCTACTTGTTTCCACACTGCCTTTCTAGCAAAATGCTAGAACTCTCAAACCAAAAAGAAAAAAGGATCACAGTCTTGCAATTTATCAAAATGAAATTTCTGCTGTATGTTCCCTACGCAACAAAGCTCGATTCAAAGCAACGCCCCCGCATGCTGATGTTTGGCCAAACCAGCTCAGGCTTCACAGTGGGGTCAGAAACATGACAAAGCCCGGCTAGGTTCCCAGATCTTCCATCCTTCCTGCTCTTAAGAAAAGCTCCCTCTCCCCCACTCCTTCCTCTGGGCACTCTCTCCCCCGACTTGAACTTTCCTGTGGTATTTCGAAACTTTCCTTATGAACCTGGACAAAACCCGAACAATCGAGGCCTTGGAAAACTGGAACGTTGTTTCCTGAACAATTTCAAACCTAAAAATAAATGAGTGACCGTGTGTTCTGAGTTCTGGACAAAAGCCCCAAATGTCATTCTTTTGCCCCTGAACTGGTTCACCTGTACCTGTGCAAGGGAGCCCCCCACCTCCCTGGGTGGAAACAGTGCCGGTTATTGTGCTGTGTGTTTTAAGCTTTGGGTATTATTAAAGAGCATTCTCCTAAGGGCAACAGATGTACCTGGATGATGGAGCACAGGGAACAAAGCGAGTGTGTGGAGGGAGTGATGGGCCAGTGGGGACTGGCGGGTTCAGTGTGCACTGGCCGGACAGTAGGCCCTGCCCCTCGGTCTCCCTGAGGCCCAGTCAGCACACTGGTAACAGAGCAGGCAACACGCCCAAAAGCTAGAAGGCCGTGTGGGAGCTGTCACAGGGAGCGGATGTAGGTCAGCCCTTGGAGGTGAGCTGGTACCACACAGTGGCTAAGAGAGAGGGCTCCGGCGCCAGCCCACCTTGGGCTTGGACCTCGGCTCTCACTTCTGGCTGGGTGACCTTGAGGAAGTAACCCGGTTTCTCCAGGTCTCAGTTTCCCCACCTCTAAAGCGGGGATATCACAGCCACGTTGATCAAACACCTCCCACAAGCCAGGTCCTATTCCGAGAGCTTGATGTGCAACCTTCTGGACAACCACCTATGTCGATATATTCGATATGCATGTCCCCATCTTAACTAAGTCAATGTCTAAAGGTCACACAGCTGCTCCGTGGTGGACCCCAGCCACAAGCCAGGCCATCGGACTCCAGAGCCTGCTCCTTTAACCATTAGACTCTCTTACCCCCATTCTGGGGTCATTTTGCAACAATGATTAATCATAAGATCCTCTGGGGGCCCTCCCCCCAAAATGTTATAAAGCAATAGCTGAAGGAGCAGGCCCTAGTCACCTAAGACTGGAACAAGCAGGAACAAGTTCCCCATGGCTCAGTTAGACTCAAACCGAACTGGGAAGAGAGGAGAGGGCCAGGGCCCAGGGGAGGACGTCCAGAGGCTGATGCCACGAGGACCACCGAGAGACACCAAGGGGGGCTGCCAGATCCAGGTAAGAAGGCCAGAAGGGAGTCAAGATCCAGGTAAAGAAGAGCCTTCCACAGGGAGCCCAGTTATTGTCAGGAAATGTGACTGTCAATCCTGGAAATGACACCAACCCCAAATCTAAGAAGTTCAGCTCAGCATCCAACCTGGAGAAGGCTGGACAGAACAATCACCACAGGCAAACCCTGGAGGATTAGCGCAATGCCACCTAGAAGGCGGGTGTAGAAAAGGGGATGAGAAGAAGCTCAGGCCCTTTGTAACTCAGGGTAAAACCTGGAACAATGCACAACTGCTATTTCTTAGTCTACTTTCCTATCCAAATATGTGTTACTTGTGTCAGCTCCCCTGAGAGACTAACAGTAAAAAGCCCTTACAAATGAAAAATATTGTGCATGTATTTCAGTGACAGCAAGGAAGTAGGGTTGACGGAAAAGACACAGCTTGCTTTGAAGACAGCTCCAGGAGAGGGAGAATTTGGAAATGAGAGACAAGTGGGCCAAGCCCCAAGGGCTTGTCGGATAAAAGAACGAACTACGCGGCAGCCCGTTGAGGCTGCCGAGGTGAATGCAGGGTAGCTAGGAGGAGGGCTTGTGTTCTCGGACTCATTATCTAACCCTTTGGTGACACCCACAAGGCCTGGAAGGGTCTGCAGATAAAGCTTAGACCCAGAGAGGAGACAGTCACGGGGCTCTGCTGGCTGAGCACAGCGTGTGGGAGCCCAGGGCAAGGTCTCCACCCTGCTTTACTTTCCCACCAGGTCACCTTGTCATCAACAGTGTCAGCCTCTGATGAGCCTCCATCCTGTCTGCACCTCTATCCTTGTGAGGAGACGTGAAGGGAAAAAGGAGCTCTGAGTCTCTTCAAGAGTAAGAGGAGGTCAGAACTGGGGCCTGTAAAAAGTGAGGGGATGGCCTGGGACCCTAGAAGCTGACCCCGAGAGGGCGACCCACGAAGGGAGCCCGCAGAGAAGGGGTCTCCCGGACTGACCACCCTCCAGGCAGGGCGAGAACCTCCCCTCTGGCACCCAGAGCCCACACCAGCTAATTCTCCTTCAACGCACGGAGAATAGGCACCCTGGTTGGGGAACTAGATCCCGCAAAAGGAGCGGCGCGACCAAAGGGAAAAAAAAGAAAACGCTTTGCAAAGAATGACAATTATGCCAAAGCTACACATTCCAATTTCTGGAATGAGGTATGGAAAAGGACTACATGAAATAAAACATAAAATATGTTGTGACTTGTTTAGCATGTAAAGTGATCATTTTTGTATAACAAATACCAGTCACTTAACACTTTTATAGATGACTTTAAGTCATGTCACATTTCCAAAATGCTCTAGTGAAATAGAAACATTTAAAAAGCATTGCCCGTTACTCTCTTGTTAACAGTGTTGTGCTTGAGACCAATTCCCTGATGAAATATTGAAAACATCAGAAGAAGTGCAGATTTCAATGAGACTTGAGTAAGCCTTCCCAGAACCAACCAAAGATCCATCTATAAAACCTGGCATGCGAGCACTGAGACCCACGCGCAAGCAAAGCAAAACGACGACTCAACCAACGTCAAGTGTTGACTCTGGACCAAGGAAAAGCATCACCTGGGCAGTGATTTTGCCCTCTTGGGGAAAAAGGAAAACAGTTCTGTGCTGACTATCTCTAGAAAATTTCTTTAATGACTAATGTATTTTTACATAAGTTTCCATAGCAATACTGTGGTTCAAATAGAAAAAATAAAAAATTTTTGTACGTCCTACAGGAAATAATTTTTGAGGTTGTGACTATATTTCTGTCCCCAGCCACCAACCAAGCTTATCACCATTACCCTGCCTGGGAAAAGAAGCATACTGTTTTCTATGTAAGAAGATAAGGTATCAGGCTAAGCTAAAAGCAAACTGGACTCCATTTTAACAGAAGGCAATTTAGCATAAAATTCAAGGGTCTGGGCTTTGGAGTCAGAAAACCCTGCCTGTGGACCCTAGTTCCCTCCTAGATGTCAGACCTTGTTTCTCTTTCTGCCTTAGATGCCCCTCCTGTAAAGTGGTCTACCTTGTAGACTCGCTATGAGAAATGAGAGAGATTCTTGGAGCTAACACTTAGGGATCCTCAGTGAGATATTCAGCTTGAACACATGTATTTACCTCATTTCCCTTCTAAAAGAAATGAAACAGATAAAAACTCATGAGGATAAGGACACAGTTATGTACAAAAAAATGTCAACAAAATTCAGGAGATGGAAAGTGGATGGAGGAATGGTATCTGACTCAGCCGAGTCCCTTCAGAGACGGATGACAATGAGGGGCAAACAGAGTTGCTCCCACAAAACCCCAGGAAGACAAAGGTGCTGAAGCCCCAGGGGCCTAGGACCGCGTGGCTAAGGCATGAGGGGGACACGGAACCGAGTGGAAGGCTGAGGCACGGTAGGGTAGATCCCCAGATTCCCTTTTGACCCCAAGCAGCAATCACCTACCATTCTACAGATCAAAGCTATACACCCTGGAGAAATTCAGGCAGAGAGGCATGGAGGATGGAGGGAGCAAGATATAGGACAAAAAATGGGGATTCCATGAACGTCTGCCTGCTGAATGGTGAGACCCCTGGCTCACTGCCCTGTCCTGCTCCTGGATGCTGGCAGCCGGGCACATACTTCCGCCATCCTCCTTCCAACCCCAATCACACCCCAACAAAAGATTCAGGGACTCCTTTATAGAGAAACTGAACAGCTTCAAAGAATAATGCAACATTTGGGGGCCCCCCAACAAAAAAGCCAGCTAGCCACCCAATCACGCTACAGTGAGAAAAAAAGGAAAAAACAAACAAACAAACAAACCAGTTGTCAAGCCTCGTGTGTTTGCTCAGAGGTTCCTATCAGCACTTAACACAACTGTTCTAACCTAGCAGGTTCTCCAAATATTGGTTGAATGGGGAAATCAATAAATCTTAATTGTATTCGGGGGAAAAGGTATGACTGCAAATATTCAACAGAACATATAAACCATCGTTTTCTCTCCGGGAGGGGTCAAAGAGCCAAAGACAGTGAGGTTTCAACTTGAGTTGCTGCTTAAAATATAAACTATAGTTTATATTTCCTTTAATCTGAGTTCTGGTAGAATAAAATATAAGTGTTAACACTATTTACCATTAAGCAACTGGAAACACTGGGGGCAAATATTATAAAATGTGAAAATTTGTTTTCTAAATTGAAGAAAAACCTGATTTTAGAAGAGATGCATAGAGTCTATAGGCAGGTCTTTGGGCAAGAACTCAAATCAGAACCTTCCAATTTTGGAGTTTTCCAGAGGGATGGGCTCACTGGGAAAGCCTTTATTTAGCCAAGAGGAGTGAATGCTCTTCTGTGCTTTTCCTTTTACACCAATCACAGGCATAAACAAACAAAAAGCAACTCCATTTAGGCAGGGTTAGTAGTTTAAGAAGCCCCTCTGCCCAATCTCTTTCCCAGCTGACGTTCACGAGCAATAACCAGTCATAGAATCTTTGCACTTGGAAGTCATCAAGTTCAAACTCGTCGCTTTCCTGAGGAGAAAACTGAGGCGTAAGGAGTAAGTTGTCCAAGTTTACAGCAACCGTCATGGCCGTCAGGGTCTTCAGCCTCCGGCCTGTCACTAGTGGGAGGAGCTGGCCCTCCTCGAAGCCCCAGCCCACCTGGGCTGGCTGTTTGTTGAGACCTGAGAGAGGGGTGACAGCACCCCCTGGGTGCCAAACCAGACAACGTCTGCCCTCAAGCAACTAACATTCTCATGTGAAAGACAGACAATAAACTGGTAAAGAGGTCAGATAACGTCCATTTAGGACAAGCACTATAAGGGGTAAAATAGGCTAATGTAGCAGAAAATAACTGGGGTTGGAGACATGAGGGAGAAGCCTTCTCAGAGGAGGTGAGAACTGAGGTAAGACCTGAGTCGTGAGGCAGAGTCAGCCGTGGAACGATCAGGGGAAGAACTGCAAATGCCTGATGTGGAAACCAGTTCAGCACATTCAAAGCCAGAAGACAGCCGGAGCCTAATGGGAAAAGGTAGGCGAGAAGGTCTGAGATTAGATGGCGGCTAGGGCCATGGATGTCTGTGGCAATGGAGATGGTGAGAAGGACGTATTCTGGAGTGGAGCCGACAGGAATGACCAAAGGAGATGTGGAGACAAGAGAAAGAGAAGAAGCTAGGTAACCCCTTGATTTGTGGATGGTGGTGCCACTTACCAAGATGGGCCACTCCTGGGGGAAAGAACTAACAGGTCTGTGTAGGCGGGTTAAGTGTGAGGTGTTTGTTAGCCATCAAGTACTGGCTGAATTTATTTCCACAGTCTCATCCCGTGCCCCTTTCCCTCCGTCACCACATTCAGCCGCTCTGGAAATCTTTCAGTGCCTCAAACATGCAAAACTCCTTCTTGCCTCTGAGCCCTCACACATGCTGTTCCCTCTACAAGAACTGCGCATGACCTCTCTGTCATCCTTCAGGCCTCAGCTGAAATGTCCTCCCTTCAGCAAGGCCTCTGCTGACCACCCCATCTAAATTAGGACCCCTCTCCTTATGGTCTATTTTAGCGCTCTGTTTCCTTCAAGGTGCTTATGATTTGTAATCATGCATCAGTTTACCTTAATCATCTGTCTTTCCTACTGGAATATAAGTGTTATAGAGACCCAGCACCTAGCACACTGCAAGGCACATAATTAGTGCTCAAGGAAGAGGTGTTAAAGTGAATAGAAGGAAGAACAAAAGATAGGATTGGGGTTGACAAAATTGTACAAGGGCATTCTGGGAAGGGGCTGTGTAGGCAAAAAAGTGAATCAATGAGTGTGATGAGGAGAAAGGCAGGAGACTGGCCTGGCTTCTGGGGCTGCTCTCACCACCCCTCCCAGCCCAGCCCTGTCCCAGCCAATTCAGCTTCAAGGCCCTAAACTGTTCCCTACATACAGCACATGCCACTCAGATGCAAGAGTCCCAGGGATAAAGAAGGAACGAGACTTCGTTTCCTGTGCCCGCTGGCTTCCTAAGGAAGCCTTCACCAAACCTTTCCAAAGGCCAAGAGGGCAGCCCAGTCAGCCCTTGGTGTGAGTTCAAGGTTAGAAGCAAGACTGGAGCTGTGATAAACAACATCACAGAGGCACTATTACCCTGTCCACATTAGGCATTGTAAATTCATGCTCAAAATATCTTGCTACTAAAACAACATTGTAAAGCAACTGTACTCCAATAAAAAAAAATCTTGATAATAGAATTTAACCTGTTTTTAAAACAGACTTTACTTTTGAGAACGGTTTCAGATTTACATTAAATATGAAAAGAGTTATAGATAGTTCCCATATACCCTATACCTAGTTTTCCCTATTATTAACGTCTTACATTAACATGGTACATTCATTACAACTAATGAACCAGTGTTGCTACATTATTTTAAACTAAAGTCCATATTTTATTCAGATTTCCTTAGTTTTAACCAAATGTCCTTTTCCTGTTCCAGGATTCCATCTGGGAGCCCACATTACGTTTAGTCATCCATCAGCTCTCCTTAGGCTCCTCTTGGCTTTGACAGTTTTTCAGACTTTCTTTGTCTTTGACGACTTGCACAGTTTTGAGGAGTTCTTGGCAGTTATTTTGCAGAATGCCCTTCTATTGGGATTATGGGGGTTGGGGAGAAAGACCAGAGGTAGAGTGCTGTTTTCATCACACTGGTATCAAGAGTGCAGACTAGCAACATGACTTATCACTGTTGGCGTTGACCTTGATTATCTGGCTGAGGCGATATCTGTCTAAGGTTACTCTCTCTACTCCCCTTTCCACACTGTGCTCTTTGGAAAGCAGTCACTGTGCACAGCCCACAGTCACGAGCGGGGAGTTAAACTGCTTCCTTCAGGGTGAAGAATCTACATAAATTATTTGGAATTCTTCTGCACAGGACATTTGTGTCCTTCCCTCCGTTTGTTTATTTACCCAATCCTTTATTTATAACAGTATGGACTCTTCGACGTTTATTTATACTTTGGGTTACAATCCAACACTATTTTATCACTCAAAATCTTCCAACTTTGGCCGTCGAAGCTCTCTCAGTGGGTTCCAGTCTCCCTGTGACATGCCCCCAGTCAATGCGGGTTTGGTTTGGTTTGGTTTGGCTTTAAGGACTTTCCTACTCTCTGGCACTGCAAGAATCAACCTGTTTCTTAAATCGTGTCTTCAGCATACCCTGATTTAAGGCAGCCCCAGAAGCAGGTAATTCAAAGGATGTCCCTGCCTTTTTAGCCAAGGGAAGGGACGTTTCTAGACTGTAAGCCTCCTGGGAGCTCACTTTTATGAGGCTTTCGCTTTGCATTTCCACCGGAGGTCATTTGTCAAGTGCCAAAGGGCACAGGAAGCAATGGGATATGAGAGGTGCCAATAAAGGAGTCGGAAAGACTGGGATTAGCTGTGGCCTCCATGCTAGCTGAGTTACCTTAGAGACATCTCTGAACCCTGGAGTCCTCATCTGTTTGTTGCAGGACTTTGTGAAGATGAGAATACACATGAACACCCAGCACAGTGCCGGGCCCAAAGTTGTTGCTTAAAAAATGGATAGCCTCGTAAGAGAAAGTACAAGATAGCAGGTCCACTCAGCAGAGATCCCGGCATTGGAAGGAAGAACAACCAGCTCTCCCATCAGCCAGAGCTCCATCAGTTCAAAACCAAACAAATGACTCATGAATTCTAATCCATTCTTCTACTCTCAGCTTCCCTCCTTCATGCTGGGAGGCCAAATTACAGTATTTTATTATTTTGCCTCTTTACTGTGTACTTTATTTATCTCTTGTTGTGCTGCCTAGTTTTAGGCATTTTTTCAAAAGCCCTACTTGTTCCTACCTGCTATTTGTATTCTTGGTAAAACCACCAATCGCTACAATGTACCTCTCCCAAGCCTCGGGAAGATTTCTATGTTGTATTCTTGCCAAACTGCTAGCTTCATTAATCCGGAACTGAATGCTGAAATTCCACTTACTGTTTTGATTTATATGTTCTCTCAGTATGTTTGTCATTTTCCAGAATCAGAGCTTCTGCTCCTGGATAAGAGGCTGCTCACGATGGCCCCCACCAACTAACCACCAAATGAATAATGGAACAGCTCTTGATAGAATAAAGGTGGGGGGCTTCCCTGGTGGCACAGTGGTTGCGCGTCCGCCTGCCGATGCCGG
This sequence comes from Physeter macrocephalus, assembly GCF_002837175.3. Lineage (NCBI taxonomy): Eukaryota > Metazoa > Chordata > Mammalia > Artiodactyla > Physeteridae > Physeter > Physeter macrocephalus. The sequence goes on from NC_041215.1 coordinate 79,105,381, forward strand.
GGAACCGAGTTCGCGCCCCGGTCTGGGAGGATCCCGCATGCCGCGGAGCGGCTGGGCCCGTGAGCCATGGCCGCTGAGCCTGCGCGTCCGGAGCCTGTGCTCCGCAACGGGAGAGGCCGCAACAGAGGGAGGCCTGCAAACCACACACACAAAAAAAAAAAAAAAAAAAAAAAAAAAAGAATAAAGGTGGGTTGTATCAGACTTCTAAATTGACCTGAAATCAGGAAGAGCAACAGTGCTGCAGTCAGCCATCCTCTGCATATAGAGCATAAGTTGGTGTCTGGCTCTCTTTCACTAAGCTCCAAGAGGTCAAGCCACCTCTGTCTTGTTTACTGCTGTATCCCCACAGTGTAGCACAGCGCCTGACACATATTAGGTGCTAAATCAATACTGAATGAATGAATGGTTTTTGTTTGTTTGTTTGTTTGTTTTGTGGTATGCGGGCCTCCCTCTGTTGTGGCCTCTCCCTTTGCGGAGCACAGGCTCCGGATGCGCAGGCTCATTGGCCATGGCTCACGGGCCCAGCCGCTCCGCGGCATGTGGGATCCTCCCAGACCGGGGCACGAACCCCGTTCCCCTGCATCGGCAGGCGGACGTGCAACCACTGCGCCACCAGGGAAGCCCAATGGGGTTTTTTTAAAAGTAGGTACTCCAGTTTTTCTTTCAGTTCCTAGTAGATACAGAAAAAGTGCTCTTTTCCTTACTCCAAAGGTTGGCTCCATTTTATGTGGCCTACCATGTTCACTGTTTTCTAAACTGTAGTTTGAGTTACAGACTGGGAGGCAGTGCTTCCAGCCAGGGCCCTGGAAAAGACAGAACTAAGATGAATTTGAATAAGAATGCTCTAGTCTAAATGTCTGTGTCCCTTTAAAATTCATATGCTGAAACCTAATCCCCAATGGGATGATATTTGGAGAAGGGGCCTTTGGGCCGGTGATTAGGTCAGAAGGGTGGAGCTCTCATGAATAGGGATACAGAGGGCCAACTGTACTGTGCTATTTTTATGTAAGGGACTTGAGCATCTGCAGATTTTCATATCAGAGGGGACTCCTGGAACCAATCCCCCGTGGTTACCGAGGGATACCTATCACTACAGGGTCTTGTGAAAAAGACCCCAGAGAGCTCCCTCACCCCTTCCACCACATGAGGACACAGTGAGGGGACAGTGGTCTATGATCCAGGAAGCTGGCTCTCACCAGACACTGAATCTGCCAGCACCTTTATCTTGGACTTTCCAGACTCTAGAACTGTGAGAAAGAAATTCGTGTTGTTTATAAACCACGTAGCCTGTGGTATTTTGTTATAGCTCTCACCTCCTTCTCCACTGAATTTTCCCAACCATCCTAACCATACATAACCTTCCAGGCCTGGCCCCTGCCCAACACCAAGATGGACCTCTTCCATGAAGCCTTCTTAGCCCCATTGACTCACCTTCCTTTAAACCTATAGCATGAATGACCCACGAGGTTCCTCCACATGACAGGCATACTTTTTGAAGACACTTCTTGGACTGTCATTTTCTCTCTTATAATCTCACACTTTATGACTATTCCACTTTTCATGTCTTCATATCTTCCCAACTACATTAAAAAATTCCTTGGGACTTCCCTGGTGGTGCAGTGGTTAAGAATCCACCTGCCAATGCAGGGGACATGGGTTTGAGCCGGGAAGATCCCACATGCCGCAGAGCAACTAAGCCCATGCGCCACAACTACTGAGCCTGCGCTCTAGAGCCCGCGAGCCACAACTACTGAGCCCACGTGCCACAACTACTGAAGCCCGCGTGCCTTGAGTCCACGCTCCGCAACAAGAGAAGCCACCGCAATGAGAAGCCCACCCACTGCAGCGAAGAGTAGCCCCCGCTCGCCACAACTAGAGAAAGCCCACGCGCAGCAACGAAGACCCAACACAGTCAAAAATAAATAAATAAAATAAATAACTTTATTTTAAAAAATTCCTTGAGAGCAGAGATTGTCTCATTTCTTTACAGTTCTCTCTGATGCACACCACCTCTGGCACATGGAAAGTTCTGTCTAAAGTCCACCCTTCTAGGCACTAGTTTTAATCACTACATCCCTTCATAAAAAAAGTCAGAGAAAGGAGGATGAGGAGAGAAGTTCAGAGAAAGGAAAGCGAGAGGATGGGGCAAGGCAAAGAACAGGAGAAAATCAAAATACAAAGGATTGAGCCAAGACACGCCCTGACAGGAGGTTAAATTTCGCGGAAATAGAGAGTGGATTAGAAAAGCAGGTGCTGCTAAGGAAGAAAGGACGAAGCATTGTAAACCAACTTAATAACCGCCCCCCCCCACCCCGCGCCCGCAGTGCCTTCCTCATCTGCATTTCACGCTGAATAGTAGGACTCTTTACACAAGCTCCAACTACCTGCCTTGTGCTGGAGTTGTGCTAAGTTAAATACTATTCCAAATAACAGACCCTTAGCCACCTGGAAATCATACAACATAGGTTTTCCAAGCTGGAAGAGCTATAAGAGACCAGTCAAGGTTACAATACTAAACTTAAAGTCCAGTGTCTCCTTTCAAAATATACATGACCCTCTGGAAATGGTATGAAATATCTAGTATAAGCCCATGTAAACCTGTCTCGGAACAAGACATCAATTTCATCAGATTCTTAAAGGGGTCAGGTTGCCAAAAGGTTACAGATCACTCCTCAGGGCTAAGTCCTTGATGTTACAGACCAGAAAGGTTAGCAAGTGGACCCACAGAAACGGGGCCAGGCAGGGAAAGCACCAGAATCCTGACCCAATTCTCCTGACTTCTAGCCGCCACTTTCCCTCCCGCGCTTACACTCCTCCCTCTTTTGTTGTAAAGGGATTTTCTTTGTGACACCATTTGCTCTAACAGGATTTGACCTGTGGCATTCTGGATGCTTTGCTCTGTTACATTTTAAGCGTCTTCCATTTGCCTGCTTTCCTTCATTCACCCTAATGATGCCCACAGAGATGTAATTTTCTCACTTCTCTTTTTCTATTATCACCTTATCTGGCCTTTGCCCACTCTCTTTTCTGCTACACATGGAATGTCTCTGGGTACCCTTTTGTCCTCCCATCCTGATTTTATGAGAAGTATTTATTTCCATGTTTTCTGTATTTGCCTGGATGTATTCTCACAGAGCTGATGGTAAAACTCTTCTGTCTCAGCAGGAAACGATTGCTCACGGCAATTACGCCTGCTGTCTTCCTTTTCATTTTCCTTCAGCTCTTGATGAAATTGTGTTTCCAGAAACCCTATGAATTCTTTCTCCGACTCTTACATAACTCAGTGTATTCAGCCATTTCTTTTCCATATTTTTTTGTTTGTTTGGTTGCGCATTTGGCTCATTTTTCTCTTCAAATAATTTGGTGGCTATTTTATCTTCAGTTTCTCTCACGCTGTAGAGGATTTTCTGCATCCAAATGAATGGCTCAAGATTCAGTCAGATTTGGTTGGTATTTGTATCATTAGCTGCAAAAATGAGTCTATGAACCTGCCAGTTGTTTGTGAGCCTGTTTTGTTGATTTGATGTTTTGGGGCGACTGTTTTTTGTTTACTCTTTTAGGGGGAAGGGATGTTCATTTTGGGTCCAGTCTTAGGGCTAAAGTTTAGAATGTGTTTTTTTGCCCCAAGTTGTATCCTTTATACCTTTAAAGAGTTTGCCCCTTGGGCAAAACTCAACGTGTGTGTGTCTATATGTGTGTATTTTCTGGGAATGATTCTAGAGAATATTTCATTGGGGCTGGAATATGGGTTTCAACATCTTCTCTATAAATAAATCAACACGTGAGGATAAATTCTCAATTCCACTCCCCCTACCCAACCCAGCCCCATGCTCTTGTCCCATCCTACTCTCAAGGTAAGATTCCAACCCTAAAGAGGAGCACCGGCAAAATTAAGTCAGAAATCAGGCCCTTAAATACCACAGGAGGGTTCAGAAGAGGCCAACAGAGTCATAGAAAGGGGTTGGGGATGAGGAGGCGGGCTGGGGGGTTGCAGGAGAAGATAATCCAAGAGCAACTTGGACACCAGACTATTCTTTCTTTGGGCCAAGGGGTTGACTGATAGTAAATGTGCCTTAAGAACAAATGAGACTAATTGATTGTATCTGTTGGGACAAGGAGAGAGAAAATCCATCCTAAGCCCCACTGAATAAGCAAAGGAGTGAAGGAGGGGTAATAGTGAACCTTTGCTATACTTCCTGGCAGGGTAGGACCGATTGTATAAGGAGTTCATGATGATCCCTAGGAAAGGAGTTGGGGGAGGCAGAGGCAGTGAGGCAGGGCCTGACATCCTTAGGGCTTTCTCTACGGGAACCGCTTGCATCCCACTTGTTCTCCTCTGTGTGCGTGGTACCCCAGTGAACCTTGAACCCTGCCAGGGGTGCCATCAGAGTTCGATCAAAGTGGGTTTCCCTGGTGGCGCAGTGGTTGAGAGTCTGCCTGCCGATGCAGGGGACACGGGTTCGTGCCCCGGTCTGGGAAGATCCCACATGCCGCGGAGCGGCTGGGCCCGTGAGCCATGGCCGCTGAGCC
>NC_041215.1:79109945-79146079 GCF_002837175.3 Physeter macrocephalus
AGCCTGCGCGTCCGGAGCCTGTGCTCCGCAGCGGGAGAGGCCACAACAGTGAGAGGCCCGCGTACCACAAAAATAATAATAATAATAATAAAATTAAAAGTTCGATCAAAGTGTAAACTGTATTTTTGCTATAAATGAGAACACATACAGGCAATGCCTGCCAGATAAAATCTTGAGCTGAATGGGTCACAGTATGCAGCCTGGGGTCTGGTACAAATTCCTGCCAGTAGAAGGAAACATGTATAGGGTAATGTCAAGCCAGCCTGGAAGAGAGATCCCATGTTCAACGCAACTCACTAGGCCTCTACCCCTATGAATTTACAAGATGGTGTAGCCCAGCCAGTTAACAACTCTATGCAAACAGCATTTGGTGCTAAAAGAGTCGGCAAATAAATAAGTGATAACTGTTTAAAACATTTTTCAATTTTCTTTTTTTTTTTTCTTTGACCTTCAAGGGTGCTGGCAAAAAATTCAAGTATTCAAAAGGTTGCCGTAGGGCTTCCCTGGTGGCGCAGTGGTTGAGAGTCCGCCTGCCGATGCAGGGGACACGGGTTCGGGTCCCAGTCCGGGAAGATCCCACATGCCGCAGAGCAACTAAGCCCGTGCGCCACAACTACTGAGCCTGCGCTCTAGAGCCCACGAGCCACAACTACTGAAGCCCGCACGCCTTGTGCTCTGCAACAAGAGAAGCCACCGCAGTGAGAAGCCCGCTCTCTGTAACTAGAGAAAGCCCACTTGCAGCAAACAAGACACAACACAGCCAAAAATAAAATAAATAAAATAAATAAATTTATTAAATAAATAAATAAAAATAAATAAGAAAGTGAATTACTTTGTTGATTCCCCATGGCAAAAAGTGAATATTATATCAATTACTTTATGAATAGAAGAATATTAATGATAATATAATCATTGCATTTACTCTATTAAAATGTTAACCACGAGACGTTTTTGAGAAAAGGCAATAAGGACACAATTTTCTAATCTTTCCATCCTTCCAGCTGTTTCCATCGCCTCTGAGCACTCACAGAATGCCCTCACTGCCATGACTTCATTTCTTCCTCCAAGACACCCTGGGAGAAAAGCATATTCATCACCCTCATTTTACACATGAGAAAACTAAGGACAGTGAATTGAAAGCAGAGTGGAAGCTAGAATTAGTTTATTACGTTCAATGCACGGCACAAATGTGGGGAGTTTTTTATACTGTATAACAGAATGTGTCAACATTCAGAAGACGTGCATAGCTCAGTGGACCAATATTTCCCAAACAACCAATGAAAAACAACACAACATCATGCATGGGCAAGAGATCCATTCAAAGTACAAGACCAATCAATGAGTTTTAACAGAATATGAAAAGTTCATTGATCTGTTTTCATATTTCATATTATAACTAACCTTTAAGGAACCACCCATTGTTTAGTTTTAGAGTAGTATCAGAGATTAATGTCCATGATTGTCTGAAAAGGCTGTGACAATGCTGCTTCCTTTTCCAACTACATATCTATGTAAAGTGGGATTTTTTTTCATATACTTCAACTTCAACCAAAACATCCCAACAGATTATATGCAGAAACATAAATGAGAATTCAGTTACCTTTGAATAAACCAGAATTTAAAGAGATTTACAAAGATGTAAAGCAATGCCACTCTTCTCGCTAATTTTTTTTGTTTCAGAAAACAGTTTTGTGGTACGCGGGCCTCTCACTGTTGTGGCCTCTCCCGTTGCGGAGCGCAGGCTCCGGACGCGCAGGCTCAGCGGCCATGGCTCAGGGGCCCAGCCGCTCCGCGGCACGTGGGATCCTCCCAGACCGGGGCACGAACCCGTGTCCCCTGCATCGGCAGGCGGACTCTCAACCACTGCACCACCAGGGAAGCCCTATTACTATTATTTTTAATGAATTAATAAATAATTAATCTTTTTTTAGTTTCTAACATGGTAACTAACTATGGATAGATATAACCCATATAAACATAAATTTCTGGGGTTCTCAATAATTCTTCAAAATGTAAAGAATCCTGACCAAAAAGTATAGAGAAGGCCACTATATCATGATAAAAGATTCACTTCACCAGGAAGATAGAACAAATCTAAATGTGTATACACTTTAAAAAATAGCCCCCCCCAAATATATAAAGCATAGAACTTAGCAAGTCCACTGTCATAATGGAAGGTCTCATCCCACCTAAGTTATTGTTAAGTCACACAGCAAAATGAGTCCAGAGATTCTATCAGTCAGATCTTAGCAGAAAAGTGACGCCACACTCAGATGAGGTGAAGAGAGAGAGTTTAATTAAATATTCACAAGGTGTGGGTGAGGTTCAGGGACCCCAACCAGGGATGGATGCAGAAGCACATCCAGGGCTAGCAACAGGGGCAGCTTACCCCACCTAGGCCTAAAGGACTCGGTCACCAACACAAGTGAGAGCTGTAGCTGAAGGAGATGGTGCCTGACAGGCTCGGTGGCCTTTTCAGAGGACTGCAGTTCTTTGCTGAAATGCCCAAGAAGGAGGGAGCTGGATGAGTTAATATTCTGACCTTTCTCTCTACCTCTTTCCAATCTCCTACCCTCATCCCCACTGGCTGAGCCAAGGAAGCCAGGGGTAGGGAGAGTCCTTGATTTAGTGCATACAGTCAGCCTCCTGCAGCACAAAGCAGGGTGAGGAAACTTAGAAAGAACATCTGGAGGGGCAAAGGAAGAAGAGCCAGCACACACATAGCTGATCTGAACAACATCATTTTTAGGTTTAGTTCACTGGATGCAAATAGAAGCCTGGATCCAACAAGTAAAGAACATACATTCTTCCCAAGTATCCGCATGGGACATTGATAAAAAACTGACCACAATTCTAGGCCAACAAGCAAGTCTCCGCAAATTTCAAAAAAGCCATGTCAAATAGAACCTGCCCTCGGACCACGAAACAATTCAATACTGAGGGATCAGAAGTCAATCACAAAAAGATAGTGGGGGCCGGGGGGGACCTACATATTTGAAACTTTTAAGAACAAATTTCTAATAACTCAAGAAAAAAGTCATGGAAATTTAGACATACTCAGAAATTAATGATAACGAAAACACTACCTATCAAACCTTGTGGATGTAGCAAAAATAGTAAACAGAGAGAGATGTATATCCTTAAATGCTTACGTTAGATAATTTAAAAACCAAAAATTAATGAGCTAAGCATCCAATTTAGGACATTAGAAAAAACAGAAGTTGATAAAAATATAAGTGCAGAAATGAATGAAATGGAAAACAAACACAAAAAAATAGAGATGATCAACAAAGCCAAGTGTTGGTTCTATGAGATTAAAATGAAGAAACTCTTTGTGAAATCAATTTTTAAGAAAGATGAGCAAGCAAGAACACACAAAGTTTCATCTCTGCGTCCCTCTTCATGGCCTCAGTCCCTACATGTCCAACCTCCAGCCATCATTTCTCTTGCTTTATGTGAGCTGAAAGGGCGTATGTGAAATTATAGCCTAAATGAGCAAAGTGCACGGCTGATTAGGTGACCTTACAGCGTCTGTTGAAATTCTTACAGATTCTGCTGCGTCTCTGGGCTTAGCAACAACGGCTCTGGGTTCTGTGCTCCTGGGTCCTGGAGGGCAGGCTTTGCTACCTACATGAGGATTAAAAGAGCAAAAGGGATGCTCAGTGCCTGAAATGGAAAAAGAGTAGAAGTGAAGCTCCTGGGGGGCGGGGTGGGGGGGAGGACAGTGCTGACCTGGGAGGCTAAACAAGCCGAAGACAAACCAGAGACCTGCATCACTATTTTATCTAGAGCCGGCTCTGCAATCAGCTGTTCATGAGGCATGTGAATGAACACCACTGTTCAGGTGGGATATGGGTACTGAAGGGCTCTCCGTGGCTACAGAAAATCTTTTTGCTGTGCTGTTGGGGGAATTTTCTTTGGTTTTTTGTATTTTCCATTTTTCTTCTGCCGCTTTATAATAATACCTTTTCTGCAGGGACCACAAATCCTCTCACAGTGTTCAGGCACCTTTATAAAATGCAGGCCCGTTTACACATCCTATCTCAAGATGTGTGGGCCAGAAAAAAACATCCCCCCAAATCAACCATACCCCAGGGTTTTATATTCATGGAAGACTGTGAACAGCAAAAAGAACCGTGAACCAGGTGCAAAGAGTCATTTCCAGCTTCATAATTCCTGAAGGGAAATGGCATTTCTAAACCTTAGGTGTGGAAATGAAGTTGGCATAGGACAGAGGTGCTATTACACAGGTTAAATAATGCCAACTACACTATAAATTAATAATATCAACACTCTAACTTTGAAATCTATTTATTGTTAATGCATCTCAAACTACAGCTGAATAAACGCTTAAAATGGAAATACAGTGGTTCCTTTCTCTCACATCAAAAGTTGGTTCAAGTCCTTTTCACTCTTGAAATGATTGGTCATTAATAACTAAAATATTCCATGTAGTTGGAGAGAAATCCCTGCATTCCAATTTATTGGAAACTCAATTCAGAATGCAATTGAAAATATCAATATTCTTCATTCAGAGAAACAGCTCCCAAATAACACTTTTATCTCCAACTTTAATTAAAAGAACTGTCTACGAATTGCATGTTCTGTTGCTTTACACACCCATTAAAAAACAGAAATGGACTGAAAGTGATTGATATTATCCTTGCAGTAACGACTTTAAAATTTTCTCACCCTGGTCATTTATAATCACCATAAATAAGTGAAATACTTGTCTCTATTTGTTTAACACCTAAGGAAAGAGACCGCATCTGTTCTCCAGTCATTTCTTCAACATGATAGAACTCTGACTTGAAAAAGAATTTTCTTCTGTTTCAATATCTGGGTATGATGAGATCTCCATGGACGATTATTATTCTTTTGTTTTTCATTTTAAATTTGGATTATTCTTGTATATGCATGAAGTCATATTCCATGCTTTTTAACTCTATGACCCAGAAATCAGAAACACTATTTATAAATAATCTCTGAAATTGCCCAGTAAATACAATACATAATGATTTTACTGTTCCAAGGTTTGCATTATATTGGCATTTGTCCTATTTGTATTCCTACTATCAACCTAAGACATAGATAAGGTAATAAACCTCTAGGCTAAATCTGTTACACAAGACTGTAATTCTTCTGAATTCTTCTTAAGAATTACCATATGCAAAATATGAATGTTTTCTTGTTTCAACCTATTTTTCTTCCTTTGAAACCTGGAAATTATTTTTGTTAAAAATTGTAATGTAATTCCATAAGTCTTACTGCACGCGGGGTACAAGGGGCTCATCTTATTTAAATAAAAACATGGCTCCCATGCAAGAGCAATACTGCATTTTCACCCAAAACTGCATGTAAATGATGTGTAAATGAAGTGCTCGCTGAAGAGGCATTAACGAGCATTAAGAGGGAAGACCAGGAGCTTCCCTGGTGACGCAGTGGTTGAGAATCTGCCTGCCAATGCAGGGGACACAGGTTCGAGCCCTGGTCCGGGAAGATCCCACATGCCACAGAGCAACTAGGCCCGTGAGCCACAACTACTGAGCCTGCGCGTCTGGAGCCCGTGCTCCGCAACAAGAGAAACCGCGATAGTGAGAGGCCCGCGCACCGCGATGAAGAGTGGCCCCCGCTTGCCACAACTAGAGAAAGCCCTCGTACAGAAATGAAGACCCAACACAGCCAAAAATAAATAAATTAATTAGTTAATTAAAAAAAAAAAAAAAAGAGGGAAGACCATAAAACTCCATCATTTCAGTGGTCCCAGCCCAAAGGTGTTTGAGTCGCTTTGACACAACCGAGTGTGACAGCTTCCCAGACATTGTTTCAGGCTGCTGGGTCCAAACTCAGTGGAAAAGAGGGAATGGAAATAAGTCCAGGGAGTCACTGAAGGTTGTAGCCCATGCCCTTGGCTCCAGCTCACAAAGCTGATCACTTTCCCAGACTGGACTGGCTTCCTCCTTGAGGAAGGAGGGCTCTATGTAATTTTACTTTAAGTTAAGTGATGAGCAACAGATAAACCAATCAGTTAACTTTTTGTTTGAGTCCAAATCTTGAGCAATGTTCGCAAGATGCTTCCCAAAGGACAGGAAGTGGTTGCTATCCCTCCTGGAACATCTCAGAGAGAGCAGCCTCTCCAGAGTTGCTACTCCAAACTTTGCCTCACATGCTGAAGGTGTGCAGGGTGAACCCTAATGATTCATCTTCTGCTGTGGGCGTTCAGAATAAAAATCCTCTGCCTTTTGCCAGCCAAAGACTACTATTTGTAGATTTTTCTCCCATAAAGGAGACCCCATACAACAGTCCAATCTCAGTAAGAATGCATCTGATCATATAGGAATACAGATCCAATGCTGTTATGAGATCTCCACATATCCCAGTACCTATCAAGCCTTGAGCATGGTAGATACTCAAAATTATGTCATACAAATCAACCTGAGGCATTTCGTAAATATCAAGGGTGGATATATACCATCCATCCATGTACTTGTGTCCAGTTCCCTAGGCCTGCATTTGCACCATGTCTAGCTGGAGGTGGGAGTGAAATCTATGTACAGAATACAATGTCATCACTCAGTTTGTAAAGAAAATTACCCATAAATTGGCCTCATTAATATCACTCCCCACTGATACCATCAACCCACTGAATGTTCTACTTCTCAGTTATTTTGTTGAAGGAATATATTTTATATCTAATAAGGAAATTAATATCTAAATATTGGGATCAAAGAATATATTTCCAGGAAATAAATAAATATGTATGTACAGGCATACACACACAGACACATGTATATTACACACACACACACACACACACACACACAAACGCTATAGTCATCTGACCTCATGTATTAGTTTATTTTCCAAATAATTGTTTCTTTTCAAAAACAAGTCTTGATTTTTATCATTTTTATGACATTTCTTTTTTAATATGTGAATGCAATAATGTAATTTAAACTTTTCTCAATATTTAGGGTTAACCTTAGAACAAAAGTTAATATTCTGTGGTGTGATGAATTGGGAGATTGGGATTGACATATATAAACTAATATGTATAAAATGGATAACTAATAAGAACCTGCTGTATAAAAATAAATAAAATAAAATTCAAAAAAAAAAAGTTAATGTTCTGTCCTGTAATACAGCGGTACTCTCGGCGCCTGTCAATGTACATAAAACTCTCTTTTTGGAGGGTTACACTGAAAGGCTTCAATCTCGGTGGGGGAGAAGGTGTCTGTTTTTGGTTACGTCTTTGCTTGTTTGGGGAGTTCTGTCTCCTCAAGCGAGAGAACGAGAGACCGTCATCACTTCTCCCTGCTGTCATGCGTCATCTGCCTCTGAGGCTCTTCTTTCCTCCTCAACACATACCCCATGACACCACTGCATCTTCTGATGCTAAATGCTTGTTGGAATGTTCATTCACTCATTTCTTCATCCTACTAGTACTTAATGAGCATCTCCTATGTGCCAGGCACCATCCTGGAGATAGTGTAGAACCTGTTTTCGTGGAACCCACAGACAGTGGGTGCAGATAGACATTAGTCAGAGAATCGCACAAATAAATGCAACATCCCCTCTGAGGAATGAGAGACTCCGATGCAGTGGACAACCCGGAACTGGTCAGGGAGGTCAGAGGAGGCTTCTTTGAGCAAGTGGTGTTTGAGCTGAAATCCGGAAGTGTTGACTCGGTGAGGAAGAGCCTAGAGAGCTTTCCTAGCAGCAGGAAACATGTGTGCAAAACCCCTATGGTCTAAGAGAAGAAAAAGAATCCACAACACAGGACCCCCATGGCCGAGACTCAGGCCTTTCAGTCTCTAGTCTAACAGCAATGGTGGGCAGCTGAGGTACAAGTGAGTGGGGGACAGGTGACAACAAATTTTGCATTTTGGAAACACCACCTTGGCCACAGAATGGAGGATGGTTTGGACGTGGGCAAGTGTGTACATCCAATAGGAGACTGTGGCAGTACATCCAGTGGCTTGGACTAAGGCCTGGACTCCACAGAAATCTATGAACTTGGGTGGAAAAACAATCACTTCTTTACTTTCACCAACTTCTGTTTGAAATTTAATATTTCCTTCCATGATGATTGTAGATAATAAACCACAGTAGTATCAGCAGCATCTGTGACCCTGCAACCAAGAGGAGTCACAGGTGTGTTCAGATCACATTACAGCTGCTGCAGATACATCAAGATACCATTTACGCTCATCACTACTCGAAAATTACTGTACTTGTCAGGCCTGCCACTATATCATATTATACAATGCATTAATAAAGAAGCACATATTTTATTATAATTCAATTTTTAAAATGTTTTGATAACTGCATTTTAACAAAATTAATTTCCTTTGTAATCCTATGTACTTTATTTAATGAATTTCAGTCATTCTGAAAAGGGGCCCATGGCCTTCACCAGGCTGCCAAAAGTCTCCAGTGCACAAAATAAATGAAGAACTCCTATGGGTGAAAGGGAGCAGACAGTTTGAGAACTATTTAGAAGGTCAATGCGGCATGGCCTGGATGGGTGTGCTAGGATGAAGGAAGGAGCCTGGGATAATTATTAGAGGTCTGGTTCACGCAAGCAGATGGACAGTGGCACACTAGTGTTTTACTCAAGCGAGAAAACACTAGAAGAAAATCACAAGAACATCTATGGATAAAGTGCAAGGGCTTTAGTTAACGGACGTGGGGACATCTCGTTCAGCCAATTTTTTCTCACTTTTGAATCATGGCAAAGTTGCAGATAACTGAGGAACATTGGTAAGTTAGGTGTCACCACAGACACACGTATATAATAGAAGTTGTTATCAAGAAAAGTACAAGCTTCTATTAACAATGTCCAGTTACAAAGTATTTTTAATATTCACAAATGAAACAGTTATGAAAAAGTCTGCCACTTCCTCTACAAGATTGTTTTCCAGGGGATTGAATTCCTTTTCCTGGAGGAACCCAGTTTTCTTTAAAACCTTTAGTTAAGGAATGGATGTCATCCCCCAACATCTTCTTTCCTGGACTCTTAATCTCCTTTCTGTTTATTTAAGACCAAAACATTCTACTGCAGCTCCTTCAAAAAAATCAGAAACAGCATTAACCCAAATATCCTCATTATTTCTACTTCCACCCATGAACAAAATACTGACTTTGCCAAAACAATTAAACAAACTTAAATCATGAGTCACTAGCCAAACAGTTCCCTCGGTGACTTCATCCAAGCCTCTTGCCAGCTATCCCATCAGGCATCTGTTGAATTCCAGGCAAAGGAAGGGTTGCAAACAGGGAGTTTAAATTCAGTGTATGTCTCTATTCCTGTTTACCTTCAAAGTTGTATAAACCTTCTAAATACTTATGCATTCAGAATAAAGTTTTAAATATGAGAGTCAGGGGATGTAAATACTGGTTTGCCCTTAGCTCTGCATAACTTGATAGAAATTTTCACATTTTCTGCTCTTTTTCCTTTTGCTTGTGGAAAGAACACTTCCAGCAAGAATAAATTCAAAAGATGGTAGACGGTATTTGAGAAAAAGTGGTTTCCCTTGCCCCTATCATGCCCAGGTGTTCATTCACATTGTGCCAGCATTATAACTCTTGCTATCATTTTTTTCTTTTCATTTTCTTTTGCCCGCTCACCAGGCCCCCAACTCTCTCCTGTGGAAAAATCTCAAAGGAACCAAAGCCATGGAGATTTTCTTTTTTTAAGAACTCTATGATTTACATCAAGAACTCTATGATTTACACTATGCTGTGTAAAATCCATTTCAGTTGTCCTGCCTTCAAATTTCCAGAATTTAATACAAAAGGTTATATTTGATTTGATTAATGTACCTATTCAGTGTTCTATTACTACTTTTGGTCACGTGCTAAAGACAAAAACATTTTTTTCCCCAAAGGTGTTAATTACTATGAATAGGCTGCTTTTTGAGAGAGGCAGTTCTTCTCTGATCTATAAAGCATTTCAACAAAAACGTTTGCATCAAACTGGTTAGTTTTAAAAGAAAATTTCCAGATTAAAGTCTGTCTGGCAGACTGGACTGCTTGGCAGTTGCATGAGCTTAGCCAGGTGGCTCGACACATTTCTCAAACTTTATTTTTCTAATTTCCTATTACATAAATGATATAGAAGAATTATTGAAGTAGGAGAGAACTTAGAGGAAAAAAATATAGCGTGCCTGTACATATCTGCCTCATGCAGACAGTGCAATCTACATTCTAGGGTAGAGAAGGCATATTTGCTTAACTTGTTTATCTAACAAAGCAAAACAAAATCTTCATGTTAGAACTGTTTGGTTCTAACAAAGCGTTAGTTGGTTGCAAAACTTCAAAACACAAACTAGCAAAAAAGAAAAACAATAGATCCCATTGGCTAATACCAGACCACAGGAAGAGGGGTGCCTCCTGAGCAAGATCCTCTCACACTGTCAAATGTCTCTCTCTACCCACTCCTCCTCCTCCTCTCTGCTCCTCTCTGCTGCCTGCCTTCATTCCCTCAGATCACCTTCACCTCCCGGCTACAACCAGAGCCACTTACAGTTCACACAGCTCCATCTTCCCAGCATCCAGGCAGGAGGGTAAAAGACCACTTCCTCTTTCCTACGGGCTTCTGTTTTTCTAAAAGCCAAGGAAAGACGCTGATTGGCCTAGCTTACGACGCATGCTCATTCTCGGACCAATCATTGTTGCCAGGGAATCAGGCGCTGTGACTGGCCCAAGTCGCGCCAACTTCTCGCCTGGTGACAAGCACAGTGCCAGACAGTTGAGGTCAAATTAAAAAATGCAACTCTCTTTTAAATCATATATTAAACCAGCAGCTTCCCAAAATACAGTCTCAGAAGGGGGAGTGCTAAGCAAACAAAATAATAAATGCTCACCCCATTTATGTGACAGTCATGACCCTACAGTCTTTGCCAGGTAAGATTTTGCCCTCATTTGACGTTTAAGATGTCAGAGATTAAATTATTATAAATTATTTTATATCAGAGGCCTTGTTTCCCCAAAATACAATTATAATTGTATGAATCATTAATTATGATGTAACATGAAAAGGAGTAATTCTAGGGGGCAGAGAAATGGGGAGATGTCTGGTCAAAGGGCACAAAGTTTCAATTATGCAGTTTCAAATATGAATAAGTGCTGTAGATCTAATGTACAGCATGATGACTAGCTAATAATACTGTATACAGTACTTGAAATGTGCTGAGAGATTAGATCTTAAATGTTCTCATTACACATACCCACACACAAATGGTAACTATGTGAGGTGATGGATATATTCATTAGCTTGATTGTGGTAATCATTTCATGATGTATACGTATATCAAAACATCACATTGTACATCTTAAGTATATACAGTTTTTGTTTGTAAGTTATACCTCAATAAATCTGAAAAAAATAAATTGATATAGTTCATTTTTAGCATTTCTCTGATTAAAGGAATAATTCTGTAGTGACATTAGTTGAACTTTCTTTTTTTTCATTTCTAGCATTCTCTTTTATTCAAGTAGGTCTTTGTGGAAATAAAATAAAACACTAAAGAGTTTTCTCATCATTTACAATAGGCTACATTAATAATTTTAGAGTGCCATTAATAATCTTTCCACATAAAAATAAATTCTCTAGAATTGTTCTAATTCAGCAATGTCAGCAGCGCCCAGGACACTAAATGAAAACACCACAAACACCTGTTCTTAGTGGAAATGGCTGTGTCCTTCATCATACAGACATAGCCAAGCAATACTAGGAGCCAGTATAAAGGTGTCTTTTCTGCTCAGTGTTGGACACCATAACCAACCGACACACAGGACTCTGAACCAGAGAGTTGGAGGTCATTATGGCCGGCAAGTGACCTCACTACTCCCAACCATCCTTTCCTTGGCTTTTAGAATGACAGGTTTGGGGTAGATAAACTTCAAGGTGCTTTCCAGTTCTAAAATATTATAATTCTAACAAAAAATAGCTTAGTATAATTGGGACATCAAAGAGCCATTTGTTTTATCATTTAGAGGAAAGCCAGTTTTCAGCCTCTCACTTATTAAATGTTTACACAGCCCCTTGCCGCCCTCTGGGCTGGGCGTCAGGGGCACAGAATGAGTACATTACAGTCCTTGTCCTCAAGGAGCACACAGGCTGGGGGTGCAGAGGGGAGACAGGTGTGTAAACAGATCATTAACATGCAATGGCACAAGGGAGCTGGGAGAGGAGCAGACAAGGAAGAGACGGGAGGAAGAGACGGCATCACCCTGGGAGATGCCCAACAGAGGAGGCGCTGTTCACGATGAGCCTGGAAAGGTGAGTTCAATAGATCATCTGTGCAGAAGGCCAAGTTAGAGGGAAGAAAATCTGGGCAGAGGAGAAAGCATGTGCCGAAGGAGCCCAGGATGTTCCAAGAAAGGAAGTCTGGTAAGAATGGGAGAGACATGGGGACTTTCTCCTGTTGACAGGAAGAGCCACTGAAGGGCTTCACATAGGAGTGAGGCAGGCTCAGACCTGCCTTACAGCAAGCTCCCTGGTACTGGTGTGGAGGGTGGACCAAGGGAGAAGGGCCTGAGGGCGGGGACACTGAGCCTTTGGGAAGCTCCTGCATTAAGAGTTGAATGAGGGCTTCCCTGGTGGCACAGTGGTTGAGAATCTGCCTGCCGATGCAGGGGACACGGGTTCGAGCCCTGGTCCGGGAAGATCCCACATGCCGCGGAGCAACTAGGCCCGTGAGCCACAACTACTGAGCCTGCGCGTCTGGAGCCTGTGCTCCGCAACAAGAGAGGCCGCGATAGTGAGAGGCCCGCGCACCGCGATGAAGAGTGGCCCCGCTCACCGCAACTAGAGAAAGCCCTCGCACAGAAACGAAGACCCAACACAGTAAAAATAAATGAATAAATTGATAAACTCCTACCCCCAACATCTTAAAAAAATAAACAACTACTGGTACATCTATTCAATGGAATATTATTCAGCAATAATAAGGAATGAGGGATCAATCCACCAAAAAAAAAAAAAAAAACCACAGTATACAACATTGTTATCTTTGAATGAAGATACAAGCTACTCACAATTCAAAGACATCTAGTGACTATCTGGAAATTCTTCTTTCATAGCCCCAAGAGTTGGGCTAAGACAGATGGTCAAATGAAGGAGGAAGCAAAACTGAATTGGTTAGCTTAGGTCTCATAACTAGTTAAAAGGAGAAATGACACTAGAACCCATGACTCTTAATTCTCTGGGTTGTGTCTCTTTAGACACCATAAAAAAAAACGGACTTCTGGATATCTAAACGATATGAACAGAAAAGTCTTCTCAACATCGTTGGAAGCCTTGCCTCCCTGGTGGCGCAGTGGTTGAGAATCTGCCTGCTAATGCAGGGGACACGGGTTCGAGCCCTGGTCTGGGAAGATCCCACATGCCGCGGAGCAACTAGGCCCGTGAGCCACAACTACTGAGCCTGCGCGTCTGGAGCCTGTGCTCCGCAACAAGAGAGGCCGCGATAGTGAGAGGCCGCGATAGTGAGAGGCCCGTGCACCGTGATGAAGAGTGGCCCCTGTTTGCCACAACTAGAGAAAGCCCTCACACAGAAACGAAGACCCAACAAAGCAAAAATAAATAAATAAATTAAAAAAAAAAAAGAGTTGAATGAGCTGGTGAGGGTCTGGGTTAAGGCAGGGGCAAGGGAGAGAGAAGACAGGTGCTACTGAAATAAAAGAAGTTTTTCCCAGGGCCCATGAACTGAATTACATTTATCATGTTGAGGAGGAAAAACTTTTCTTATACCCTCTTAGGTTCAGTAACTAGGGGCCTGTGAATTAAACTAACACAAAACAGATTAACAGGAGAAAAAGCACAGAACTTTTGTTAATATTGAAACGCATAGGAGTTCACAGAAAAGAAGTGAAACTCAAAAAAGCAGTCAGACTCAGAGGCATATATAACAAAGGAAAGAGGGTTTGGGCTTCAAAGGAGGATAAATCATGGAGAAGTGACTAGGAAATATATAGGGGAACCAGTGGAAGGTAAGTTATCTTAGTAAGTTTTATGTCTGCAAGTTTATCTGGGTATCGACTCCCCATCTTGGTCTTCCCCTCCTGGTGGTGGGGGTAGGTTAGGGTACTTAAAGGAAAATTTATGCCCTCCTGTTAGGCAGATAAAAGACGGGTAGGAACTCTTCCTGCATCTGTTGATTCTCAGTTGCCTTCAGCTCAAGAGGATCCTTATGCCAAATCGGTATATTTCAGGGTGGCATATTCTGATGCTCTACATGAGTGGTTTTGAGTTTAACCTCACTGAGCCTCACTTCCCTCACCTCCCAAATGAGGAGGAAACTTTGCAGATTTACAGTTAAAATAAAATGACACAATCCATTTAAACCACTCAAGACAACAGTAAGTTTCAGCAAATATAAGTCAACATCATCTTAATTATCATGCACTACAGTCCAGTCCTCCCTGAGGAAACAGGGCCGAAAGGAGCTGGCCAGTCCACTCGATCTTGGCATGAGGTCAGTGCAGACTAGGGCTCAGTGGGCGAGGGAACCCAGAGTGACCAGGAGTCAAAGAGCCAGAAAACCAGAGAATAAGTGTCCTTTGGGTGTCAAGGGTCAAGGCTAGAAAAGCCAAAATCTGTCATCAAGGTTAAGGGACTAGCATGGAGGCCAAAATAGGAAACAAAGGCAAGAAGGTCAGGAAGATGCGGGGACTGAGTAAGAAGCCTAGAGCAAGGTTTGGGGAGAGGAAAGAAGGTTCAGGACAATTGCCTTGTGGACAGGGCTGAAGAGCCCAGGGTGTGGATGGTCCCGAGGAGTCAACTCGGTTTAAAAGACAGGATGGACTGGAGCAGACACCACTGACCATCACCCACTAGTGACCTTGAGGACACCTCCCAACAAAAGACCCGAGAACCTTGTAAAGAATCTCTTCAGGGAACTCCCTGGTGGTCCAGTGGTTAGGACTCCATACTTTCACTGCCGAGGGCGCCGCGAAGTGTGGCCAAAAATGATTATAAAAGAAAAAAAAAAAGACTCTTTCCAGTTTCAAGGTAACAGTGGCAACATTCAGTCCCTCTCATTGTTCTTCCCCTCCAAGACTGAAGACACACGGGAAGAGATCATTGCACAAAATAAGAACTTTTATCTGACTCGCCAAACCTTATTCTAAACGTTTTCCTGTATTAATCCTTTCATGCCCACAACCCCATGAAGTAGACACCATCCTCATCCCCATTTTACAGATGAGTCAGGTGAGGCTTAGAGATAGTGAGTAACCTGGGTGAGGTCGTCCAGCCCATAAGATCCCTGCTGCCTGACGCCAGAGACCCCCAACCACTCGGCTCTACTGCCTCATGCTGGGGCGAGACCGTGGGGGGCAGGAGGTGAAAGCTCAGCCTGGACGACTGATGCCTCTTCCTGAAACAGAAGGGAAAGGGGGAAGGTCAAATAATTTGGAGTTTCGGGGAGAGGAAGGAAGTTGAGGTTGTTGAGACTTGATAGCCTATATTTTCCCTGAAAAGCCAAGCTTGGTTTGTGTGAAAGTGTTGGCAGGGTGATGGTGGGGAAACGTGAGGCTTAGGATTTCCTGGAAGGGGCCCAGGACCCTGAAATGCAGGGAGAGGGCTGGCGATGGGCACTGCCCTAAGCAAGACCGGGCTTTCCTGGACCAGGTGCTGCTTCTAAAGTCAGGAAGCCCCGGGGGGCCTTTAACAAGACCCAGCCCCAGAGCGCTGGCCTTTTTAAATGCTGATTTGGGGAGTCCAATACAGACAATACTTGTGGGGCCCCCCCTCTAACGTGTGCCCATGGAGAAATGGACTAGAACCTGGCTGTTTCTGACGCAGCCCCAATTCAGCAGCAGCGCCAGGAACTTGTTGCAGACTCTGGCCCGCAGTCACATTTACTGAATCAGAGTCTGCATTATAACAAGTTGCCCGGGTGATTCGTGTGTGCATTAGAGGGTGAGAAACACTGCTCCAGAAGGCAAAATGCCCAACTCCAAAGCGGCTGTTCAAGCCTCAAAGTCACTGGGGGTTGATAGTCTCATTACCATGTTTCTCATCAAGATGAAAACCTCTGGAGAATCAGCAGTGCTCGAGCCTGTGCCAATGATGCTAGAAAAAGTCTTGATTTCAATGTTTAGATGAAAGATGACGTGGGATGACTCCGTATGTTCTCTGCAAGGAGAAGGAAGCTGGTCTGAATGTGTGGCCTCGGGCAGGAGAGCATTCTTGTCTCATATCCGGTGGCCTTGGGCAGTGTTCCCAGCACCATCCAGTCATAACTGAGCACCTACTAAGTGCCAGGTGCTCTCCTAGCAGCTGGGGAAACCACAGCGAACAAATCAGGCAAAAATCCCTGCCTCCAAGAAGCTTACATTCTCCTGGGGAAAGAAAATAAATCAAATACATAAAAATACATAGTTTGCTAGATAGTGTCAGTACGATGGAGGAGTGTAAAGCGGGAAGGAGTGCAGACAACATCAGTGGTCTTTGCAGTTTTAGATAGTGGAGACCAGGTAGGCCTCCCTGAGAAGGTGACATTAAGTCAAGGCCCAAAGGAGATGAGGGAGCAAGCTCGACAGTGATCTGGGGAAACAGCATTGCAGACAGAATAAACAGACAATGCAAGGGCCCTGGGGCAGGAGTATGGCTCGCTTGCTTAAGGAACAAGGAGCCTGGTATGGCTGGAGAGGATGAATAAGAGGAGTAGGAGAGGGCTTCCCTGGTGGCGCAGTGGTTGAGAGTCCGCCTGCCGATGCAGGGGACACGGGTTCGTGCCCCGGTCCGGGAAGATCCCACATGCCGCGGAGCGGCTGGGCCCGTGAGCCATGGCCGCTGAGCCTGCGCGTCCGGAGCCTGTGCTCCGCAACGGGAGAGGCCACAACAGTGAGAGGCCCGCGTACCGCAAAAAAAAAAAAGAGGAGTAGGAGGGTTGGTCAGAGAGTCAGCACAGGGCCATATCCTGTTAGGCCCTGTAGAGAGCAGTTGGAATTTTCACTTTTACCAGGAGTGAGGTGGCAGGCAAAAAGGGTCTTGAGCAGAGGTGTGATGTAGTCTGACCTGGGTTGTAACAGGATCACCCTGGCTGCTGTGTCAAGGATAAGCAGAAGCAGGCAGAACAGTTGGGAGGCTCCTGAAAGTGTCCAGCCAAGAGATGCTGGCGACTTGGAGCTGGGTGGTAGCAGTGGCAGTGGTGAGAAGAGGCTGGATTCTGGATATTGAGTGAAGGTAGAGCCAAGAGGATTTCCTGGCCAGTTGAATGTGGGATGACTCCAGAACTCTTGGGCTGAGTAACTGGAAGATGAAGTTGCCATCCTCTGAAATGGGGAAGGCTGCAGGCAGAGCAAGCCAAACAAAAGAATCTGGAGCCACAGAGCCTGGTGCGAGCGCTCAAGGAGAAACATGTCAGGTTTTCATTTCATATGTCTGGGAGCAAGTGGTTTTCAGTTTTTGTTGGAAAATGGAGTTCGGTGTCTCCCGCTCCCCCACTTAAAAGGATAAACTAAACTATCGGATTACCAAGTCCTCGCAAATGTCAACAGTTGGCAGGCACAAAAGGCATCCACAAAAGGCATCCGAGCTGGTACATCACCCTGAGCACAAACAGTGAAGATCCAGCTCATTGTGATGGAAACGGAGGGCTGGACGGGACCCGGAATTCAGGTTAGCGCCAGAAGTCACACTGCCTGGTACCGCCCCGGCCCCATCCTCGTTCTCTCAGAACGAACCTTGAGTGAAAGCCGCTTGGTGCTTGGCTTCTTCAGGCAGAGATGAGAAGAGCCTTCCTCTGCCTACAGGGCCACCAGTGAGGCCAGGAGAAGACCTGTCCAGGGTACAACGTGGCCAGGCTTGGTCAGCAGCTGGAGACCTCTTTTTTTCCCCCGGGTTTACTGAGATATAATTGATGTGTCACGTTGTGTAAGTTTAAGGTGTACATTGTGATGATTTGATACACGTATATATTGTGAAATTATTGTCATAATAAGGATAATTAACACATCCTTCGCCTCACATAATTACCATTTTGTTGCTGTTGCTATGGTGAGAACCTTAAACCTCTACTCTCACAGCAACTTTCAAGTATACAGTATAGTATTGTTAACTAGAATCACCAGGCTGTACATTAGATCCCTAGAACTTACTCATCTTATAACTGAAAGTTGGTACCTTTTGACCAACATCTCCCCATTTCCCCACCCCTCAGCCCCTGGAAGCCCCCATTTTACTCTCTGCTTCTATGAGTTTGATGTTTTTAGATTCCACATATAAGTGCAGTCATATGGTATTTGTCTTTTTCTATCTGACTTATTTCACTTAGCATAGGCTAAGTGAGGTTCCTGAAAGTGAGCCTCAAGGTCCCTTAAAGGGGGCTTCCCTGGTGGCGCAGTGGTTGAGAGCCCGCCTGCCGATGCAGGGGACACGGGTCCGTGCCCCGGTCCGGGAAGATCCCACATGCCGCGGAGAGGCTGGGCCCGTGAGCCATGGCCGCTGAGCCTGCGCGTCCAGAGCCTGTGCTCCGCAACGGGAGAGGCCGCAACAGAGGGAGGCCCGCATACCACCAAAAAAAAAAAAAAAAAAAAAAAAAAAGTCCCTCAAGGTCCATCCATGTTGTTTCAAATGGCAGGATTTCCTTCTTTTCTTTGGCTGAGTAGTGTCCCATGGTGAATATACATACCACATTTTGCTCATCCATTCACCTGTCATGGGAACTTAGGTTGTCTCCATGTCTTTGTCTCCAGCATTGTAAATAATGCTGCAATGAACATGGAAGTGCAGATATCTCTTCAAAATAGTGATTTCATCTCCTTCAGATATATACCCAGAAGTGAAATTGCTGGATCATGGGGTAGCTCTATTTTTAATTTTTTGAGGAACCTCCATACTGTTCTCCCTACTGGCTGCACCAATTTACATTCCCACCAACAGTGTACGAGGGTTCCCTTTTCTCCATATCCTTGCCAACATTTGTTATTTGTAGACTTTTTGATGATAGCCATCCTGACAGCTCTGAGATGATCTCTTATTGTGTTTTTGATTTGCATTTCCCTGATGATTACTGATATTGAGCACATTTTCATGTACTTGTTAGCCATTTGGGAAAATGTCTATTCAAGTCCTCTGCCCATGGGCTTGTTTGGATTTTTTGCTATTGAGTTGTGTGAGTTTCTTATAGATTTTGGATATTAACCCCTTATCAGACATATGGTTTACAAACATTTTCTCCCATTCCATAGGTTGCCTTTTCATCTTTCTGATTGTTTCTTTCACTGTAGAGAAGCCTTTTAGTTTGATGTAGTCCCATTTGTTGATTTTTGCTTTTGTTGCTTATGTTTTTGCTATCATATCCAAAAAAATCATTGGCAAGACTGATGTCAAGGAGCTTCTCCCCTATGTTTTCTTTTAGGAGTTTTACAGTTTTCGTTCTTACACTTAAGTCCTTGATCCATTTCGAGTTAATTTTTGTGAGTGGTGTAATTTTGGGTCCAATTTCATTCTTTTGCACGTGACTATCCAGTTTTCCCAACACCATTAGGAAAATGGAAGAGACTATCCCTTTGCTGTTGAGTATTCTTGGCAGTTGGGGACCTCTTGATGGAACCTTTATGAAAATCGACAAGGAACATGCCAAGGCCACCTGACATATGTTGTCCTTTTAAAAAATTCACTGAATTTGTACACAGCCCTATGAAGAACATTTGGCTTATATCGTGCAGTTTCAGCACTAGGAGCCTTAAAAATCATCAATTTGATGATTTTACAGATGATGAAAAAGAGTCTATAGGTTAGCGGGAGTTACACAGCTAGTCAGGGGCAGAGCTGAAACAGAGATCCCACCATCCTGACCCCCCCGGGGCCATGAGTGTACCTGGGGAAGCCGAGAGGTGGCAATGGTCCACCAGTTCTTGCAGAGAGAAAACTTTGAACCTGTTTCCTACGTATACAGTTGAAATTATATTCGACCAGGATTCGTATAGCCCTCCCTGGAAGCATCCTAAATTCCCAATTATTATTTTGACCTGTGAGACTTCAGGGTAGCATCTGCCTCCACACTGCTACATCTAATGTGGCCACATTTCACAGCACCACCCCCTGTTGTGTTGCTCTGATACTGTGGGCTTTGTCAGTGCCATGATGTGAGAAGGGTCGAGAACTTTTCCTTTTTATATATATTTTTTATCTTTTGATAATTTTAAAATATACCAATGTTGGTGGAATCTACTTGCCAGGTCATCAACCCCTTGACAATCATATTTCTTAAAAAGCTTGGCTGAGTGCTTCCCTGGTGGCACAGTGGTTAAGAATCCGCCTGCCCATGCAGGGGACACGGGTTCGAGCCCTGGTCCGGGAAGATCCCATATGCCGCGGAGCAACGAAGCCTGTGCGCCGCAATTACTGAGCCTGCGCTTTAGCGCCCACGAGCCACAACTACTGAAGCCCGCGCGCCTAGAGCTTACGCTCTGCAACACAGGAAGCCACCGCAATGAGAAGCCTGAACACCGCAACGAAGAGTAGCCCCTGCTCACCACAACTAGAGAAAGCCTACACACAGCAGCGAAGACCCAACGCAGCCAAAAAAAAAAAAAGCTTGGCTGAGAGTCATCTTAGACCAGCCTTTCCAAGGGCAAAGAGGAAAGATGCTCAGTGTGGCACACGATGGGAGGAAGGAGGCTGTACCTCTCAGGCTTCAGCCAGAGTGACGGGAATCCGTCAGGAACGCTCAGCCTCCATAAGGAGGGCGGCAACTGGACCTCCTTTGGACTGTGATCAATTTCCTTGTGATAAATGTTCTGAAGCTCTGAGATTCTTGCATTGTTTCTCGAAGTCTTTCTTCAGTCCAAGTCCATTTTTTAAAGTCTTCTAGATCCCATTTTTTTAAGTCTTAGGAATAAGGTGTGTGTGAGGCTGGCAAAAAGAATCTGTTCAATAAATGTGTGTTGAAAGCATATTGTAGTTAAAGTATACAAAGTCGTATGATAAAGTAAGTGACCGTGCTCATTATCGGCTTTAACTGAATGTTTCCTAGGACTTTTCTAAGTTGTAAAAAAAATAGTAAATGGGTTCATTCAGTAAAACAAAACAGCAAATATTTGCTAAAAGGTTAACTTTAAAAAAAAAAAGATTGATTGAGACTAAATTCAGCAGGTATCATCAGTGCATTATCACCAGAATGGTGTGATGTGATATGTAGATTATTTGCTTAATAATCCACACAAACAACCCCAAATAACCAAATGCTGGACTGTCTCAGTCACCACTTTATTTTTTTACCCAAGGATAATGTAAACTACATTGAAATTACTGTAATAGGTGGAATACTGGCAAAGCCTTCTAGCTAGAAATATGCAACTGTAAATGAGACGAGCTAATACACTTTGTTCCACTGTGCACACCCATGGGATCTCAATTGTACAGAGTACTTGACTTCTTTGGAGAGTTATTGAGTTGAAGGTTTCATCTCTGTTCTTATATTTAAGGTCCTCCTTTGCTTCTTTTGGCGGGGGAGGGGAGAACTAGAGGTCCACAGCATGTCATGTCATATGCATATGCAATCAATATTAACCCCAAATAATTTAACAATATGTTCTTCATAAAAATAGGCCTTTGTTACTCTTTATACTCTAAGCATTCACACACACACACACACACACACACACTCTCTATTGTAAATGAATGTACCTCAATAAAATATATATATGTGTCAAAAAAAGAAAAACAACACTCTAATCGCCTACAAATTAACTATGTGCGTTTCCAGGAGCATTCACAAAAGCAATACCGTAGAATTATTCTAGCCTGAATTCCTGCCCCTTTACCACACAAACACACAGCCATTTCATCCCACCTGCCAAATGACCAGTTTGATGCCTATCAGTGAACCTCTGGGAATACTATACTCTATCTGTGAAAACATATTCTAATCCTTACCCACCCCCCCATCTCTTTGTATTACCAGGGATCATGCTAAACTGCCCTTTAATCTGTCACCCCCCAGCACGCCCAGTGATCAATGGTGCCTCCACGTGAAGCCTCACTGTTCCTTTTTTTTTTATCATAATCCTTTTTTTTTAACATCTTTATTGGAGTATAATTGCTTTACAATAACAAAGTGAATCAGCTATACGTATACATGTCCCCATATCCCCTCCCTCTTGCGTCTCCCTCCCACCCTCCCTATCCCACCCCTCTAGGTGGTCACAAAGCACCGAGCTGATCTCCCTGTGCTACGCTATCCTCACTGTTCCTTGACTGGAGCATGCAGACGACTCCTCAAGGCTTAGCCCCCTTGCAGTTGGGCATGGCCGTGTGACTAGTCCTGACCATTAGGCTGGGAGGAGGAGGGAGTGTCTTTTCCGGGAGAAAGCACAGAAAAACCCCATGGGACCCTCCAGGGTGATGAGGGGCAGCTTTTACTCCAATGGGCTTCTAAGTGGCTGTGTGGGCAGAGCCTCCTGCCGACCGAGGGGAGCACGTAACAGGAGCAGGAAATGAAGGTTGCTGCGTTAAACCCCGGAGCTTGGGGGTTGCTTGTTTCTACAGCATCCTGATGAATCCAGAGACTTTAGCTGGCATTGCTTCTAAGCCACCTGGACCAGGTATTGTCCCTATAAATGTTCTGCACCTTCTCCAAGAAGCTCTGTTTTCCGACCCTGCGGAAGGACACAAAAATTTAGTTGCACAGATAGAAAACTTCTCCAGGAGGTGCCTCTTCTACCTCAAGAAACACCACCTTCTTCTGGCCCGCCTCACACGCCCCTCTGCCGTTCTTCCCAAACACGTTCGTGAGCATCCTGGAAAGACAGTCGGCTGGGCATCCCTGTGCAGCTCTCTTCCAGGACGCTCCTCCCAGGTAGCTCATACCCAGAAACCAGCTCCCTCGGGAAACTAACCTGTCCTTAGCTGGCTCCCCGCCAGCCCACGCACTGAATTCAATTCACAGCCCACTTGTCTGCAAAGCAGACTGAGACTCGCCTCGGTACCTAAGGAGAGACGCTCCGTTCTCCCTCAGTTCATAAGCAAACACCTGTATTTCTGTATTTCTCTCTCCTCTACCAAGGAAGGAATCAGCTGCTTTCCACTGGGAGCGAGAAGCGGAAATCTGAAATGCAGTCCCGAGGTCACAGGGATGATCTCACACATCGTATCGTCCACTCCAACGCAGGCAGTTCCTGGGTACATGCTTCCACCTAAAACTCTTCCATGCTCCACTTCTGAGTTTCCAGGGTTTCCTTGTCTGCCAGTTTAAGCCTGCTCCCTCCTGTTATTTTTAGATTTGGTTTTACTCCTTATAAAGGGCCAGGGGTGGGGATGGGGAGAACATTTTTTCTTTTTCATTGGGAGCAGATGACAAAAGACAAGTCAGTCATGGGGATAACAGGAGTCGCACTGTCTCTGTCCATTCCCGCCACCAGCTGCCACTGAGCAGAAAAGCAGCCACGCTAATCCAGTCTCCTCTGCCTTTTCTAGAAGATATGCATTATCTAAGCAGGTGCCTACTGAGATTCCATTGGAAAATGGCATATGGTGTTCCCTTTCCATTCCTGCTCGCAGAATTATTGCATCTTAGAGCTGGTAGGGAGCATCTGTGATTGTCTTCATGTTACCAGGGAGGAGCCCGGGGCAAAGGGAGGCCAAGAGAGGTGACCGAGAAGGTCTAGCCTCTTGAGGTCTCTCCAGTTCCACCTTGCAAACACTGAGCCTATCTGCTGAATCCACGTTTCTCTGCTGCTAATAATCAACATAGAGCAAGAGCTCCTTTCAGGGAGGGACCCCTGCCTTGTATTTTCTGTTGCTCAGGCCTCAGGAACTTGCCCAGGCAGGTCATGGTTCAGGGCGAAGCACTCGGCTTTCACTCATTCTCCCATGCACACTTCTTGTTGTTTACCTCCTTTCCAATGACTTTTTTTTGTCTCTCAATCAAATGTAGCCTTGTGCATACTCTGTAAGCCTGGATATTTGTTTGCTTGCCTGTTTCTTGACTCAAAGATAGTTTAATTCCAGATATTCTTACAAGACTTCATTTAGATTCAAAGCCCCATTATTAAATGTGTTTACAGTTGAGATGTCCCAATACTGGATGTAATAATTCAAAAGTCATGGTCTGTGTGCTCAGGTAAGTCACGCGGAACAAGCACAGTACTTGTGGTCATAGCATGGAATGCAGTTTGCTACTGTCAGACTCTTGCCTTCCTTCCTTGTTTCCCCAAATGTAAGAAGAAGGCCATGGGGCGGGTGTGACCAGATGACATCACTTACAGGTTTTCCGCGGGATTGAGCCAGGGAAGGCCTGGTGAGGACAACCTCCGTTTCCTGTCCTACAGCTGATGGAAAAGGCGTGCGTTCTGGAATCTCTGTGCTGCACACCAGGAAAATTAGGACACTCGATTGCAAAAGACAGAAACCCTTGAGCGAAAGGGCAAACTTATTGGAAGGCTCACATCCCCGTCTGGGGTCTGGGAAGGGCAGGGAGGCCGCTGGACGTCAGAGGCGGTGGGGGCGGGGCCCAGGGCCTCACAGCCCCCATGTGCTGTCTTTCCCTCCCTCTTGCTCTGAGTCAGCATGATTTCTCCCAGGCAGGCTTTGTCCATGGAGTGCAACCACGACCTCTTCCTCATCCCCAGTTTAAACACTGGGGAGAGGTTAGCTCCCTGTCCCCAGTTCCAGCTGCAAAACCCCCAGGGAATGATTAAGTTGGTCTGCCGAGGGTCAGGTGCCTCCCCCCACGCCTGGGTACTGCGGGCCTTTCTCAGATGAGGAGAAATCATAGCCAGCCCCGCAGCTACCTTGATTCACTTCCACCGCCACATGTGGCGATGGGCAAATTCCTTAGCTTCCCTGAGCCTTGCTTTCTTCCCTGTAAAATGAAAAATTAGTTTTTTTGGGGGGGAGGCAAAAATAATCGCTTCTTCAAAGAGCTGTTGATCGTTTTACATAGACAATCAATGTCAGTGGCTGGTGCAGGGTCTGGTGTATATGAAGCATCAATAAATATTCATTTTCTTTCAAGGTGAGTCTTAAAGTCAAGGAAGAAGTCAGTACATTAAAATGGAGAGGAGAATTATTTGGAGCACAGGGAACCAAATGGGAAATGCTATACAATTCAGAGTAAGAGGCACTACAGGCGTCGTTAAAAGGAGGGTAATTGAGTCTTAAATCATTCCTACCCTTAAATCAGACACAAGATCTGTATTCTAGAAAAAGGGGAGCCAGCATTAGCTATCAGGAACCTGGAATGTCAAGCGGATCAATCCATCTGTAGTTTGTGAGACATTCTCTGCTATCCAGGGGAAGATTATTTCAGTCAAGTAACATTTTAGGGCCAACATAGAAAGAATTGTAAAAGGTTTGGATTTGTATGAACTCCGAGGAGTAGAAGCTGCCTTTGCTCACATTCCCTTTATAACCTTTTGGAGTCAGGCCAATGAACGGACCCAGCTGTGCAGTAGGATAATTTGAATTTACTACAAGTTCTACAAAAATATACCCTGTGTTGTCTTCCCTCATACATTTCATCCTTAAGTTTTGTTGTTTTTTTTTTTTTTGCGGTACGCGGGCCTCTCATTGCCGTGGCCTCTCCCTTCGCGGAGCACGGGCTCCGGACGCGCAGGCCCAGTGGCCATGGCTCACGGGCCCAGCCGCTCCGCGGCATGTGGGATCTTCCCGGACCGGGGCACGAACCCACGTCCCCTGCATCGGCAGGCTTAACCACTGCGCCACCAGGGAAGCCCTCATCCTTAAGTTTTATGAGAGGAAAAATAGACTTCATATTAAACATTTCTTAGGTACAATTACTACACCAGTGCACCAATGGAGCACTGAAATCAATAGATTGTAAAATTTCCAGTTTTCCCAAAGCTTAGAGAATTTGGTACACCTAAGATTTGGTGGTTTTTGCATTTGAATCAATTTAACTCACACCAGTATCTGCTCTTGATAAAATACTATGAAATTTAACATCTTCCTGGTGGCACAAGATCAAACTCTATCCCCTGTCCCTACCCTTCATCCCTTTCTTCCATAGTCTCCATGTCATCTGCTCCCCCAGTTTGTAAATGACCATGACGTCTGACAACTCACTAGAATTCACCCACCCCAGGACACACTTGTGGTGTGTGGCGTCCTGCACAGTTCAATCTCCACACCTGTCAGGTTCATCCCACCCCCCCTTGAGCTTTAACTCAGCCCAGAGCCTGGCCCTAAGACCCAGCCCCTCAATGAAAGCATCCCTTACTGTCCCAGCACAAGGCACATTCTCCTCCCAGCTCTTACTTAACAGCATCAGTACTTTGATCTTAATCAAAGGCTGCCTGGTGTTGCAATTTCATCTTTATGTGCCTATGTCTGGGACCTTGCTGTGTACTTGTTCCCTGGTACCCAGCACAATGCCGATACACGGTTGAGGCTCCATAAATACATGCATGCGTGAATGAGTGAGTGAATGGAATGCTTTTCTACACAACTTGGCATTTAAGTCTTTGGGAATTGAGGTCTATGTCATATTTAGGTCTAAAGACAGCAGATTTTGGCTCAACCCTGTCAATTTCTCTTATAACAAATTGTCTCATGGATCTGGAGAAGCTAAGATCAGCATATGGAGATAGAGTGAAACAGGGGGCCGTGAGGGATGAGCTGTGGGCAGGCACAGATGTGGGGATGGTGACACAGGATGGGGCAAACATCCCCAATCCTTGTCCAAGAACCACGTGACCTGCATTCTGCCCCTGGTCAATCACGAAAAAGCAGGTTCTGTGATCTAGGGCAAGTCACTGAATCTTCCTGAGCCCAAGAAAATTCATAGACATCTACCAATGTGTAAATTCCTCCTCTTCATTGGCAGAACAAATTCCAGCACCCATTTGAAAATCTAAGTCATGGACCCACTGTCAACCTGGCAGGAGACTTGCTACCCCAGGAGAAAATCATATGCAGGCCTGAGGGCTGCTGGGATAATCATGACAATGTGGGCAGGCCATCAAGATCACTGACAGGTGACCTTCATATTTAAGGATCAGCTATCCCCTCTCCCTTGACACACTGGACACCTGAGCATCCCCCTACACCAGAAACCAGATCGGCTAGAAGAGGAGGAAGGGGGAGAAACTCCCAACGTTTGAGCATTTACCAGTAAGACCCTGAATTAACTGTTTTAAAGCAGAAAAAGAGATATCAGTCTTCAGTTTTCAATTAAAAATTTTTCCCCATCCCCTAAATCATCTGTGAGATGGGGTTCGAAAATAAGTTGAGGCAGGGCTTCCCTGGTGGCGCAGTGGTTGAGAGACCGCCTGCCCATGCAGGGGACGCGGGTTCGTGCCCCGGTCCGGGAGGATCCCACATGCCGCGGAGCGGCTGGGCCCGTGAGCCATGGCCGCTGGGCCTGTGCGTCCGGAGCCTGTGCTCCGTGACGGGAGAGGCCACGGCAGTGAGAGGTCCGCGTACCGCAAAAAAAAAAAAAAAAAAAAAAGTTGAGGTAAGTTACATTCTATACAGGAAAGCCCTATAATGCTGAGCAATGTTCCACAATAGACCCGCTGCTTTAGCTGAGTCATTCTATACCATCCATTAGGAGATCCAGTACTAACTCAGCCCAAGGCTGAGCTTGGGATGAAAAGAGGGGGAAGTCCTAAAACACTTTTAGTGTTTTTTTATAAATATATTTATTACATTTTTTAAAAAAATTATCAGCCAAACCACCGGCAACTCCAAAACTCCAAACTCAAATATTTATTTTTCTAACATAGGCTTGTGGGTCTCCTTCTTCACTTCATGTTGCTTTAAGGCTGCATTTCCAAACCTCCCCAAAGATAAGAGCCATTAGATGCCTGTTAACAAAACTAAGCCCAAACCCCTCCCTGGACAGTCAGGTACGGCAAGCTGGGGCAGGACCCAAGATCCTGTGTTCCTTAACAGGTGCCCAGGAAAGGAGGGAAAACACTGCTTTAAGGCAGTGGTTCTCAAAGCGTGGTCACTGGACCAGCAGCAACAGTGTCACTTTGGAACTTGTTACAAATGCAAATTCTCCTCCACCCGCAACACACGCACATCTACTGAGTCAGAAGGTCTGGGCGTAGGGCCCAGTGATTTGGATTTTACCAAGCTCCCCAGATCATTCTGATGCACACTAAAGTTTGAGAACAATTGCCGTCAGGAAAGGATAAACAGGGAATGACGAAAGTTTATTACAACTAAATGCCACACATGGATCCACACCCCACCCACACCCAGGAACCCAACAAGAATTCACCTGTATCCCTGTGTCCGACATGGCGTGAGGTTGCTCTGACAATGGTTCCCAGACCTCGCTGTATGTTAGAATCTCCTGGGGAGATTTGAAAGCTCCCGCTGTCCACAGGGCTCCCCGTATGGATCAAATCAGAACACTGGGATGGGAGCCAAGCACCAGTACTGGTTTCGGATACTCAGGTGATTCCAGTGTGCAGAGAAGTTTAAGAACCACTGGCAAAGCGCTAGGCAAAGCCCCTGGGATCAGACTTGCCAGAAAAGATAACAAAATGCAGACAAGAGGCTGGATAAAATAGGGCAGGCCCAGCAGGGAGACTATCCTTTATGGAATAAAATGACTAGAAGCTGCATCCCAGGAGTCACTGGAGAATTGAAAACACACTCTCATCATCTTGAATGTTCATCCAGAGTCAGCGAAAAGTGGATAGGTCAGAACAAGAAGGATGAAGCTTCCCCTCCCCCTCCCCTTTGACCCTTTTCTGAACACACGTAGCACTATTAGCATTTTAATTAACATCTGACTCCCTAGTAGGGCTTGGTAAATAGCTACTGAGCAAGACTGGGTCCCTGGGTGCAGAATGTTGGTGGCAATGAGGAGGAAGAAGAGGAGGGGGAGGGAAGGAAAAGGGCAGCAGGAGGAAGAGAGCTAATGTTCTTGAGAGGTTCCCATGTGCCAAGCTCCAGGCCCCAGTCATTTTCTTATCTCCCTTTTGCAGAGGGCGACCTGAAGCCAGGGCAGGGTAAGAACTTGCCCCTGGTCACAGCTGTGAGTAGCAGAAGTTCTCACCAGTCAAGATGTGAAGGCTGCTGAGGGATCAAGGATGCCAAGGGACAGGAAAGAGACTCGAAGAGGGCAGACAGAGGATACTTGAGGCTCACTGGGGCCAGATCTGTGACACAGTGACACTTTACAAATTAACCTTACCATCCGGTTTAGTCTAGGCATGACATTCTGGATCATGGGGGGGCGAAGGGAGGCTTCCCGTGGGGTCCAGAGCAGCTGGGGTGAGGGAGAGGGCTTGGCACAGGGGCTTGGGGCAGGGGCATCTACCAATGGGCACAGATAGATTTCCACATTCAAGCAGCCAGTACACACATGAGTGTGTGCCAGCAAAAGATGAATCCTGGTTTAACCCAGTGCGGACACAGAGCATAAGGTTTTTTGTGGTTTAGGAGATTTAAATTTTTAAAAAGCCCTTTGGCATCCTCCTTAACCCATCTTTAATTAGGTCCCAGATGTCCCAACTGGGCCTCGAGCACAAGCGCATCCAACTGCATCCAAGAGAACACGGCTCCCCTCCCTCCACCGGAAGGCCATCCTGGGGGCTCTGATTGGAACTTGAGGTAAATAGTCATTGCATGTGAAGAACTAGTAGGTAGAGTGGTAGGGAGAGGCGGGGGAGAGATTCATGAAACATTACCCAGATTTATCTCAACTTTCACATTCGCTCGGAAAACACACCCAAAACATAACAAGTAGGAGCAGCTAGCTCATTGCTTCAATGTTGCAAGCTTCCAGTCTGCTAGGCATGGGTATCACAGTTTTGTCATCCAGCTGGGAGGGAAGGTGACTGAGAGGAGGGAGGGGCGAGGCCCACAGGCGGGTCAGAGGATTATGACAGAGCTGGGAGTCTCGGGAGATTTCAGTGAAAACAAATCACAGGTTTGCCACTTCAGAGATGTTAACCAAATTATGGCACAAAAATTCCTCAAGAAAAATGTGGACTGAAATGTATTGTTTCTGCAATGCTCTGGCAATCGTTTTGCACAGGTTTAAGAAAATCAGAGCATAGAAAAAGGGGCATCCAGTGCCAGTGACCCTGGTTTGAATTTTAAGCCAAGCGTGAAACCGTCTGTCAATTGTTACAGGGTGACGGTGAAAACTGAACCACTTGGACGTAAAAGTCACCTAAAAATTAAATGTCACCACTCCGAAGATCCCAATTGACGACACAGCACTTAGAATAGTAGCAAACAGCACGTGTGGAAACTTTACCTCGTGCAAGCACGTCCTGACTATGTTCTAGATGCTGTCTCGAGTAACCAATGTGGCAACCTGTCCCCAAGTTACAAGGGAGGAACAAGGGAGGCCACACAAGTGGCACAAGGAAGAGCCAAGGGGTGACCTCAGGCAGCCTGATTCCAGAGCCCATCATTTCTTTAGAGTTATGTGCTCTTTGCTTATGCTGTAAATCAGTGACATTTCCAGGCACTGTCCTAAGCAGTTTACAGGTATTAATTCATTTAATTCTCATTGTTATGAGATACTACTCACACACTTTTCTTTTCTCTCATTCTTTCTTTTTTTCTTTTTTCTTTTTTTGACAAATGAGAAAACTGAGGCACAGAAAAGGGATATAAATTTTTCCCAGATTTCATAGTTAGTACGCAGTGGAGCCAGGGTTCAAAATTAGGTAGCCTGATTCTGGGCCTCACCAGAATGCTCCTCACCAGCCAGTAACTGCCTAAGAAACACACACATCCGTGTTGAGGAAAAGCTTTCACTGAAAGCGTGAAAGCAGGAAAAAATTCTGCTGCCTGAAATCTAATCATGGTCATGGGTGGGGAAATCCTCCACCCGACTGCCCGCATTAAGGCCGAGGGAATCATGGGAGCAGGTGATGAGCTCACCCCTTGGTGTTGCTACTGTGCGAGCCTGGGTCCCAGTTTAACATGCATAGCTTAGCCTGGGTACCTCCCTCTCGGCACAGGTGGGATGGGTCTCCACCCAGGTCAGGGCATCCCTGAACTCCTTTGTTTCTCTCATAAAGATGGTCCCTCTCTTTAGTTTCCCAAGCATGTGAATCTGCCCCAACTAGCACGTTGAGTAACCAACACTCCAGCCGTGTCAGGGAACCTAAGCTCAGACTGCTGCAGCATGCTCCAACCCAAACCCACGGGAGGAAGTGACGTCTATGGAAAGGTATACTTACTCTAGGTCCCAGCCTTGCGTTTAGATGCACCAGCAGAAAGCTGAATCCCTGCACTGTGTCACCCTCGTCCCTCGTAGAACGTCTTTCCTAGAGTTGCATTTGGATATTTTTCTGTCAACATTTACCAAAAATCCTTTGTGAAGCCGTCAAATGAAACTCTTTACAGCATCTGCCATGGGAAAATTTTTGAGGATATTGTCCACTGTATCACCCAGGCCCCAAAGGAAAAGCCCCCATAAAAAACTTTTTTTTTAAGCTGAGAAAAGCTTTACTTACCTTGAGAAAATAATATGTTTTGTCATTTCTGACCATGAAAATTATGTCCTAACTGTCCATCACTCTTTCTGTCTCTCTCATTTTTTTAAGCTTCTAGGAAGCTCAGAATCAAACTTGAAGTTGTGGGCCTTTATAGCCTATACCAGGGGCCCCCAAACCTTTTTTTTTTTAATCTCACCATCTCCATAAGGGAAAAATTTAAAGATAAATCCCTATTAGGTATAGGGATTTATCTTTAAATAAAAGATAATATAAATCATAATATACACAGAGGTTGAAGTTCATTGTTAATGAATGGGGATATAAATGCATATTTCAAAGGGTCTTCTAATAATTTCAAAATTATTTTAGCCTCTTCTTTCAGCCCCAACTAGATTATATTTACTTTTAATGAGTCTGACAAAGAGCTTGCTCAAGCAACACCAGTACCTTCTTTGCTTGAAGATAATACCAGTATGACAAGCAAAACCAGCAGTTTCTTTGCAGAAATATTTTTAAGCTACTAACCTCCTTTTGTGAGGATATACTTAAACATGGGCAATACAAACCAGAAATCCACTTAACTGGACGCATGTGTGCTGCAAGATGTCCCAGCCTGCTGCAAGCAGCCGAGCAAACAAGGAGGCTCTGGGGTTCTCCGGCTGTAGGGCGTCTGCCCAGGGTTCCTCAGACGCCTTCCAGAAGTGTCAGGAGCCAGCTGAGGGAAGCACATGACAAACACATGTTAGATGGCAGTAAATCTTAACACCTCTCATTCTAGATGAAAAACGTCTCTAACTAAACATTCTAATGTATTTTCTTCCCATACCACAAATGTTCTCATATACGCACACCTCTCTGGAGCCTACATGTACCTCTGTCTGTTTTTATCTTTTCCTGGTCCTGACCCCCTACTTATGCTTTTCCTCGCCCTCCCTCTATTTTTATTTACACTACCCATTATTTTGGCCTGCGTTCTCATTAAATCCTCTATGGAATGAGAGTGTGTGTACATTCCTACATGTTGTGAACAGAACAGATACGAGAAAGTGAATGAAAACACTTTTCCTCAATGTCCTTATTGTTATTTTAGCTGATCATATATTTGAGAATCTGTAAGTTTGGGGTTATTCCATACACCTATGTCTCCAAACATTTCAAGGCCATGTTCAAAGGAATAAATGTGAGCTGGCATTGATTATCTGCTGAAATGGAAATATTTTGGCTTTAACGAGGTGTTAAGTATCTACCTCATCAGGATTAGGTTTGATTAGGAAACCCTGAGAAAACAATGACTTTAACCCACTAGGTTTTAGCCTTTCATGTAAAAGAAGTCCAGAGAAGGGTTCTCTAGGGTTAGTCTGGCAGCTCCATGAAATTATCTGGGACGCAGCCACCTTCAGTCACTCCCAGGATGTGGTCTTCATCCCAGTGCTCTAAGAAGGCAGCTGGGGCTCCAGCCACCTCGCCCGCTTTCCAGGCTAACAGCAAGAGGAAGAGGGGAAGGGCGTGTCCCTAAGGACACACCGCAGGGGGCTCCACACCACTTCCCTCACATCTTCTCAGCCAGGACACAGTGAGACGGCAGGTGGGCGGGAAACTGAGGCACTAAAATCAGGGAGAATGGATATTGGGAGAACAGCAAGCAGTCTTGGCCACAACTGCTTTAAAATTTGAGCTTTTCATTAGCCAAGTACAGGATCCAATACTAGAATTGCATTCAACAGAATTCTAATTCTAGGCCATCAACTTATAACTGATTCCAACCTTTTCTTTTTTTTTTTTTTTCTATTCGAAGACCCATTATCCATTGTTACCCAAGGGTATTTAAAACAAGAGTCATCCCAGGAATACATTGTACATTGTAGAAGCCCTGAAACATGTCTCTGTGAATGCACAACGAATACAGACATATCGAAAGCAAACTTTTTCTGCCTAATAGAAACCACAGTAAGTATCTTCCTAAGACATTGTTTTGCATCAGGTTTTGCAAACCTGATCCTCCTTCAAATGCATTAGGAAAGTCAGCTACTTCGTGGAACCCACAGTGAATGTGAGGCAGGGATTTGGGGGTGGGGGAGACTTCCATCTTACAATGTGAATAATCACACACTAAAACATCTGTATCAGAATCTGAAATGTTCACTTATCAGATTTTCCTAAATTAATACAATCTCACAGGTGATTTTAGCAAACTAAAAGAAAGCCTCTGAAATAAACCCCAAATGTGAATCTCATCATGGGTCATCATTTCCCTTTTTAAGTCTCATCTCAGCCACTGCCGTGTGTTCTCCAGTAAAGGCCCCACTGGGAAGACAGTCAGTGGATTTTGCTACTTTCCCATCGACTTGACTTCCACAGTGGGAGATGCGGGCAGACGCTGAGTGGCGGTCTTGCTTCTGTTGCTGAACATGAGTCAAGAGAGGATTCATTGTGCGGCCACGCGCACCTCTCATCTTTCAGATGCCAAATGTTCCAAGTAGAAAAATACCTCAACTGGTCACTGAGTAGAATAAGACAGGGGGTGTTTCATCCATGAGCTCACACATCATGGGTGACATCACACTCTAACCAGGAGGGCCTGTGCAGTTTATAACTAATCAACCATCAAGCCTAAAATAGACAAACGTTCTCCTTTGCTGGGCCTCATGCCCCCTCACCAAAGCTGGAGTGCTTGCTCGCTCGAGTTTACAGGAGAAGTCCAGGAATCTGGAGAGCTCCATTAAGCTGAAGAGTAAAACACGCTGGGGGACAGGCGTTGAATTAAACTGTGTCCCTTACCAGGAATGAAACGGCCATCTCAAGAGGTGTGGTTTCCAGAAAGCTGCCACC
The DNA here is from genome assembly GCF_002837175.3 of Physeter macrocephalus. NCBI lineage: Eukaryota > Metazoa > Chordata > Mammalia > Artiodactyla > Physeteridae > Physeter > Physeter macrocephalus. Next base: position 79,144,176 of record NC_041215.1, read on the forward strand.
ATTGTGAGCACATTCACCGACCCATCAACATTACTTCCAACCCACAGGAGGGGAGGAAATCTCTTCCTCCGTTTTGTATTTTTCCTCCTCTGAATTTTAAGGGAAAGAGGAAAATTATAAAATCAGGAGACTGCCTATCCCCTGAGACATTTAAATTTAAGCTGGACCAAGCACTACCCCTGTATCACAGGCAACAATTTCACCCTGGCAGGGAAGTGGACTAAGTGACTTAATGGGTATTTTCCATCTCTAATTTCCATGATTAAAAGAAAGAGGTTGAGAGGGGTACATGTGGAGCCTATTGTGAGTTTGCCAATGAATCCTAATTTAGATCAAAGAGAGCCTATGTGACACTGAACCATAAACACCCTAGTGTGCGTTACTTCAAGGAAGTTGTTAGTGTGTCCCCGATGGCTATTATGGGATATAGTTGCGCTCTATAGGCTGCACCCTTTAATTACTAATATAGAAGAAAATCCCATATAAGAGGGAGGAATGTAAATGAGACCTCTGCTCTTTTGAACATTTTATGCACTTGCCAAATTAAAATTTGCTGTGGACTTTGGTTTTCCCTGAACGTTGTTGGTAGTGATCATTTGGCTCGTGGGATTAAATCTGACTTTCCAAAAACTATTTCCGATCAGTGTGCAGATTTCCAATCTTTGTGTGCACTTTGCTTAAGACATGGATCATCAGAACCAGACTGGGAACAATTTCTTTGAAGTTTTCAAAGGTAGGGAAGAAATCCTGTTTCATCCTCATCTTTCTTTGTGCCAGGCACTGTTCAGTGCAGGTTGAGAGGGCTGCCACTGAGAGAGGAGCCCAGGGGTCCAGAGGCACAATGTCACACCACACTCGTGCACTGCCCCCAAAACGTGCATGTGCTCCTGCACTTTAGGGACGTGGGTCTGGCTCAGTAAGCACGACCATGCTCAAAGATGGGGGGCTTGCTCACGCTGAGTTTTAATGCACAATTTCAGGATGAGGACAACCACAAAGGTCAACTTGAACAGCATGATTTTAATGCTACTTCCTTCCCTAGGATTCTCCTGTCCTCAGCCTTGTGTAGGGGAAAAGGATTGAGAACAACTTTGCATTTAATTGAGGAGCTGAGTGTAGGTTCACATGGATGAATGGCCCCAAGGTGAGGGACAGCCGCCCCGCCTCTCCAGGGGACTCTTCAAGACCAGCAGCCCTGTGGCTGACAGGGTCTTGGTGCTCCAGCCTGGTGTCAGGCCTGAGCCTCTGAGGTAGGAGAGCCGAGTTCAGGACATTGGACAACCAAAGACCTCCCAGCCCCACATAGTATCAATCAGCAAGAGCTCTCCCAGAGATCTCCATCTCAACGCTAAGACCCAGCTCCACCCAACGGCCAGCAAGCTCCAGTGCTGGATGCCCCACACCAAACAACTAGCAAGACAGGAACACAACCCCACCCATTAGTAGAGAGACTGCCTAAAATCAGACTAAGTTCACAGACATGCCGAAACACACCACCGGACACGGTCCTGCCCACCAGCAAGACAAGATCCAGCCTCATCCACCAGAACACAGGAACCAGTCCCCTACACCAGGAAGCCTACACAACCCACTGAACCAACCTTACCCACTGAGGGCAGACACCAAAAACAACTGGAACTATGAACCTGCAGCCTGTGAAAAGGAGACCCCAAACTTGTTTGTAAGTTAAACAAAATGAGAAGACAGAGAAATATGCAGCAGATGACAGAGCAAGGTAAAAACCCACCAGACCAAACAAATGAAGAGGAAAAAGGCAGTCTACCTGAAAAAGAATTCAGAGTAATGATAGTAAAGATGATCCAAAATCTCGGAAATAGAATGGAGAAAATACAAGAAATGTTTAACAAGGACCTAGAAGAACTAAAGAGCAAACAAACAATGAT
>NC_041215.1:79146303-79147195 GCF_002837175.3 Physeter macrocephalus
TGGGAGGATCCCACATGCCGCGGAGCGGCTGGGCCCGTGAGCCATGGCTGCTGAGCCTGCACGTCCGGAGCCTGTGCTCCGCAACGGGAGAGGCCACAGCAGAGGGAGGCCTGCATACCACAAAACAAAACAAAACAAAACAAAAATTCTCTAGAAGGAATCAATAGCAGAATAACTGAGACAGAAGAATGGATAAGTGACCTGGAAGATAAAATAGCGGAAATAACTACCACAGAGCAGAATAAAGAAAAAAGAATGGAAAGAATTGAGGACAGCCTCAGAGACCTCTGGACAACATTAAACACACCAACATTCGAGTTATCAGGGTCCCAGAAGAAGAAGAGAAAAAGAAGGGTTCTGAGAAAATATTTGAAGAGATTATAGTTGAAAACTTCCCTAACATGGGAAAGGAAATAGTCAAGTCCAGGAAGTGCAGAGACTCCCATACAGGATAAATCCAAGGAGAAACACTCCAAGACACATATTAATCAAACTATCAAAAATCAAATACAAAGAAAAAAATATTAAAAGCAGCAAGGGAAAAGCAACAAATAACATACAAGGGAATACCCACAGGTTAACAGCTGATCTTTCACCAGAAACTCTGCAAGCCAGAAGGGAGTGGCAGGACATATTTAAAGTGATGAAAGGGAAAAAGCAACAACCAAGATTACTCTACCCAGCAAGGATCTCATTCAGGTTTGACGGAGATATTAAAACATTTACAGACAAGCAAAAGTTAACAGAATTCAGCACCACCAAACCAGCTTTACAACAAATGCTAAAGGAACTTCTCTAGGCAGGAAACATAAGAGAAGGAAAAGACCTACAAAAAGAAACCCAAAACAATTAAGAAAATGGTAATAGGGACATACATATTGATAATTACCTT
>NC_041215.1:79147406-79158901 GCF_002837175.3 Physeter macrocephalus
CTCTTCAATAAGCGGTGCTGGGAAAACTGGACAGCCACATGTAAAAGAATGAAATTAGAACACTTCCTAACATCATACACAAAAATAAACTCAAAATGGATTAAAGACCTAAATGTAAGGCCAGACACTATAAAACTCTTGGAGGAAAACATAAGCAGAACACTCTATGACATAAATCACAGCAAGATCTTTTTTGACCCACCTCCTAGAGAAATGGAAATAAAAACAAAAATAAACAAATGGGACCTAATGAAACTTAAAAACTTTTGCACACCAAAGGACACCATAAACAAGACGAAAAGACAACCCTCAGAATGAGGAAAATATTTGCAAACGAAGCAACTGACAAAGGACTAATCTCCAAAATATACAAGCAGCTCATGCAGCTCAATGTCAATAAAAACAAACAACCCAATCCAAAAATGGGCAGAAGACCTAAATAGACATTTCTCCAAAGAAGATATACAGATTGCCAACAAACACATGAAAGGATGCTCAACATCACTAATCATTAGAGAAATGCAGGTCAAAGCTGCAGCAAGGTATCACCTCACACCAGTCAGAATGCCCATCATCAAAAAATCTCCAAACAATAAATGCTGGAGAGGGTGTGGAGAAAAGGGAACCCTCTTGCACTGTTGGTGGGAATGTGGATTGATACAGCCACTATGGAGAACAGTATGGAGGTTCCTTAAAAAACTAAAAATAGAACTACCAAATGACCCAGCAATCCCAGTACTGGGCATATACCCTGAGAAAACCATAAATCAAAAAGAGACATGTTACCATAATGTTCATTGCAGCACTATTTACAATAGCCAGGACATGGAAGCAACCTAAGTGTCCACTGACAGATGAATGGATATAGAAGATGTGGCACACATATACAGTGGAATATTACTCAGCCATAAAAAGAAACAAAATTGAGTTATTTGTAGTGAGGTAGATGGACCTAGAGTCTTTCATACAGAGTGAAGTAAGTCAGAAAGAGAAAAACAAATACTGTATGCTAACACATATATATGGAACCTAAAAAAAAAAAAAAAGGTTCTGGAGAACCTAGGGGCAGGACAGGAATAAAGACGCAGATGTAGAGAATGGACTTGAGGACATGGGGAGGGGGAAGGTAAGCTGGGACGAAGTGAGAGAGTAGCATTTATATATATACACTACCAAATGTGAAATAGATAGCTAGTGGGAAGCAACCGCATAGCACAGGGAGATCACCTCTGTGCTTTCTGACCACCTAGAGGGGTGGGATAGGGAGGGTGGGAGGGAGACACAAGAGGGACAGGATATGGTGATATATGTATACATATAGCTGATTCACTTTGCTATACAGCAGAAACTAACACACCATTGTAAAGCAATTATACTCCAATAAAAATGTTAAAAAAAAAAGAGAGACACTTAAATTGTAATTTTAAAGAAAACTTAAATTAAAAAAAAAAAAAAAGAGCTGAGTGTAGAACCAGGCCCTGTGCAAAAGCCAGGATGCTTATTAGAAAGAATGAATACTGCAGATATTAACCATTCAGGGAGATTTGCCATGTCCAACACTGCATCTTGTGCAGTAAAGCAAACTCCTTCTTTGCCATCTGTCTCATACTACAAAGGGATAATAATACTAAAATCATTGCTTAATGAGTAAACTAAGTAGAGGATAATTCCCTGGTAGATCATACTGGTGTTCTTCTCCAAAGGATGCCATATTCTCAATGAGGCAGAGAACACAGGGGAGAGTGTGTGCTCATGCACAAATGAGGATGCCTAAAATCAAAAACCAGTGCAGCATATGTCAGTATTTAAAGCCCCATCAAAGAAACATCCAACTTTTCAGCTGTAACCCAAATATAAATTTTCCTTACCCCATCAATTAGCAGATTACAAAACTTCTGTAGCAGGAAGACCATTCTGCCAACAAAGCCGTAGTGTTTGGAATGGGTCCAGGTCTGACAGATGGTGTGGAAAAGAGGTGCAATGAGACGTTCCCTATCAGCAGAGGCAAGTGTTCTTCCGTGCAGCAAACGTAACCATCGAAGGGAGGAGCCCCAAGTTGAAGTGCATCTGCACACAGCTGGAGAAGCCTACACACGTCCAGAATCACCATAGTAGTCAGTGACTAGCACAGCAATGGGCTGGCTTAAGGGGAAGCATTTACAGAAGGAAAATATGCAAAATATTAAATAACCGGAAACCTTGGTTTTTGGCACCTAAAATGTGCGCCCCCAACCCTAAGCCGATGGGCATAAAAAAGCAGAATCACATCTTCTCCAAGTAAGACATGATTGCTAAGTTAGGATAATAGTTCTTGCTCTCTTTGGAATGCTGACTATACTATAAACACTTGAATGATGTAACCACAAGGGGAAGACAAAGAACATGTGTTATACTGTTATTAAATGCCGCCTGTACATGTCACAGTCTGTTTGCAAAACTGGCTCACTTAGAAACAGCACCTACCCAGCTGCACAGAAAAGCTTGATTCAGAGTTGGTGATCAGTGAAGTTATTATGAATAGTAATAACAGTAATAGCTCATTGGATTTTAAAAGTGAGTTAAAAAATGTAAACACTAATTGATGATTTTTAAATTTTTTTTTAAGAATTTAAATTCGCTTTCATTAAAATCAGAGAAGCAAACCTACTTCATTAACTGAAATATTTTCAGGTCAGTCAAAGTGACTTTGTCATTATTTCTTTAAATTAATAGTGACCAAGCCACTAGTAGCACCAAAAGTACACAACCTTTGACGCTTTACACGTGTCAACCTACTTAACCCTCTCAACAGCCCTACAAATCGGAAAAATTCTCATCATTTTAGAGGTAATAAATTAAAGATCCAAGAAAGGAACCTGGCCACAGCAGCAACAACCCAAAGCACTGATATTCCAAGTCCCGGGGTCTAGCTGGAAGGCTGTTTTCTCTCCACGCCACTGCAACGCCCTCAAGGAGGGAGTGGCTGCTTCCTGCAAGTTCTAAGTCAGACTTTTGCCTTCAGATGGAGAAGTGCCACCTGTTGATGTGCAGATGAATTGATCCAATGCAAAACAACCAGTTTCTTTATGTGCTAATTCCTATTTTAGCTAGCTCCAGGTCTTGGCTAGTAGAACATGATTTTGCACCATGAAGTTATTTGCGCCCAAGCACAGGCTGGAGTCTGACGTTGAAGCAGCTCTTCCTGAAGGTGTTCCTGCAGGACCAGGAACCTGGTTCCACCCGGATGACTGTCTTCCGCCAAGTGAGAGATATACACAACATATAAGGAGGGCCTGGCACTTTAGATCTTCTTGGTGCCCTTCCTCCTTCTATTGGTGCCCACTCACAGAGGTTGTGGTGGCCAGGTGCTCTTGTTGACACAGCATAGAGAGGAAGACACCGGGGCCATTATCCTGACCCACACTGGCTAAATTCTTTCCAGCTGCTTTAGCAAAAGTGGACTCTTCCTTCACACAGAGGATGTGTTTTCTTTGCCATGATCTTGATCGAACAAAATAGCACATGTCATGCTCTGTCTGCAATAGCCCCTGATTAAAGACACTATAGACCTGGCAAAGCATTTGATGCTGTAGAGATTTCAGAACCAAAGCAAGGTTCACCCACCAAGCCTGGAGTGAAATTTTATGACTAGCACCACTGTTTTCACTTTGCAACGACCTATAAGAAAGGTCGTGATTAAAACACAGTGATTAGGACTTCCCTGGTGGCGCAGTGGTTAAGAACCCTCCTGCCAATGCAGGGGACACGGGTCCGAGCCCTGGTCCGGGAAGATCCCACATGCCGCGGAGCAACTAAGCCCGTGCGCCACAACTACTGAGCCTGCGCTTTAGAGCCCACGAGCCACAACTACTGAAGCCCGCGCACCTAGAGCCCGTGCTCCGCAACAAGAGAAGCCACCGCAATGAGAAGCCAAGAGTAGCCCCCGCTCACTGCAACTAGAGAAAGCCCGCGCACAGCAACAAAGACCCCATGCAGCCAAAAGTAAATAAATAAAATAAAATAATTAATTAAAAAAACACACACAGGGATTAAAACAACAATTAACTTGGTCATCAGTTTAAACTTTTCAACCCAGGCCCCTGCCCTCTATCCACACCCTGAGAAGAGAAGAAAAAGAAAGCACAAAAGCCTCACAGAAGTAACAATTGCCTACTTTAATGTTGGCAACGTATAAGTGACAATTATGTTGTTAATTGATAGTTATTTCAGCGAGTTGTCATCCATGTAGATTGTTCAGATTAGCTATGTTGTTCTTGCATTGTGATTAAAACACCGAGTAGCTGCACAAAAACTGTTGTATTCTATGGTAGATACACTCTAACAACTCAGAAGAGAAAAGGGGCCAAGCTTTGTTTGTTTGTTTTTGAATTTTTATTGGAGTGTGGTTGATTTGCCGTGTTGTGTTGGTTTTGGGTGTGCAGCAGACTGGATCAGTTAGACATATACATATGTCCACTCTTTTTTGGGTTCTTTTCCCATATGTGTCATTACAGAGTATTGAGTAGAGTTCCCTGTGCTATGCAGTACAGTAGGTCTTATTAATCTGTTTTGTGTATGGTACTGTGTATGTGTCAATCCCAATTTATCCCTCCCCCGCTTTTGTGTTTTGGTTGGAGTCCTCCTGGGTTTCAAACTCTCTTTTCAGTGTGTGCACAATAAATTTTTACGAATTACAAGAAAGAAAAAAAAAAAAGATACAGATGACTTTTAAAAGAGTCTGGGAAATAACCAAGTTTTGTTAAAATGTGATTTTTAGCAGAAGGCTGGATTAGTGAAATGCAATGTTTAATTAAAGAAGTTTTTTTCTACGTAAATGAAGTATTAATTAGACAGAAGGCAGTGAAAGAGGGAGTGATAGCTAGCAGCACCGTTACCGAGCGTGCCAAGGAAAATAGTACTCCTGCCTGCGTGAGGCTAATGGAGCCTGTCCCTGGAACTCTCTCTCAGACTCATGACAGGGGCTGGTTTCTTTTTAGGGCTGAAGACCAGAGCAAGTAAAACCCCAAAGAAGTCTGGCCTGAAGGAGAGATTTAGAATAAATTCACAGCCCAAGACTAAATAGCAATGGATAACTCTACATCTTTTAAAAGAAACTCCCCAAACTCTACATCTTACTTAAGTTTTCTGTGGCTTTCCAATCTTACAAAAACAGATTGAATTTCAACGTTTTCCTACTGTGTAGAAGCTTAAAGCTATAGTCACTTGATTAGTAACATAAAACAGTGATCTTGAAATCTGAGGGCAGCAACTCCAGAAGGCCTACTGGCCCCTCCAATCTCATGGGGCAGTCCTGGCCACAAGGTGGCAGCTGCCCAAATCTTGGGTAAGTGACCTGTTGGAAGTAAACAGAGTCTAGAGGCCATTTCATAGAGTTTCTCCTTTTGGGTTGAGGTCTGGCAGGTCTCTACTAAAATGTAAATGCTGTGGCCCAATCTATAAATATTCATCCAAGTTGTATCTGGAAGAGTAATATATTATTAACCATTAGCAACTTAGCATCGATTTATTAACCAGATTAGAAGTCTAAGAGGAGAGACCTGGACAGTGTGCTGACTTTGGGGGGCCAGGTAGCAGGAGCCAGGTGGAGGGAAGAGAGAGGAGCAGAGAGAAGAGGGATAGAGAAAGAAGAGTGGCACAGTGCCAAGAACAATCCGCCTGTTTCCTGTCTGCAGCTGCCATTTGCAGGAATCATATCAGCCTTGTTTAAGGGGCGTATTGGATCAGAGCCACCACGCGCCGTTATGCAGGACATAACCTGGACAAGAGTGCAAGCAGGGACTGAAATCTAGCCAAGTCCCCTTGCCAAGCCCCGAGTCCAAGAGGGGCTGCATCTGCCCCGAGTGCCTTTCTCTGGTTGGTGCAAATACTTGTCAGTGGGAGCCCTTCATCAAAATCATTTTCAAGCCTTTTTTCACCCATGGAGGGACAAGAGCATGTTGACACTTCCTGGTGGCACAATCTTCTCCCACTTTGGGGAAAGTGACAAGGGACCTCGTCGCCTTCCACGTCAATGGTACACCCAGGGCAATGTCCCCCAGTCACTCTCCTGACATTCAGGCTTGTTTGGGAGGTGACAGAAGGCAGAGGACTGTAGCCCAGGAAAGAACATCGCGGCAGTTATCAAATTATTTTCAATGACAGAGCTACTGGAGCCAAGTCTGTACTGGAAACATTGTGGACACTCATCTATCATCAGGGCGGTCAGAGAAGGACAGCGGAGGAAGCTTCCATTTTATAAGAATCCTAGTCAACGGAAATCAGAAATGAAACATTTGTATCTTCTCTCTTTTCTGCTACATTGTTTACTGGAACAAACAACAACAACAACTAGAATCAACGTTAGGGAGACCCTTGTGCCCTGTAAGTTCTCTCTCCCGACACTTTCAGGACGTTAGTTTGCAGGGTTGCTTCTATCATCTTTTGACAAGGAAGAAGTGGCCAATTAGCTCATTATTTCTTTTGAGCAGCGCCAAGAGGCTCAGAGAAAATCCTGTCTGGCCTTAGAGTATCTTACCTGATGAAGATAACCAGCAAATGTTCACTCTAGTTTTGCCCAAATTCTTTTCTACAGCAGCAGGCATCCTTGGTGAGCCCAGATGGGAGCCCAAATCCCAGTCATGAAGGAAGCTTAGGCAATCACCAATGCATTTACTCCCTTGGTTTTTCTTTCAGTATTCCCAGTTAATGACATAATGCAGACGCTGAATACAGAGGAGGCGGCCACCTAGGAGATTTTAATTTGAGGCACCAACTGCGCTTAAGCTCTTCCTCCCAGTCGTCTGCCGCTGCCCAAAATGTTTGCACAGGGTTGAGGGATCGTGTCTCCCAATGGTCCTGTTAAATGCAAGCTTGCTATTCTGGAGGGACAGTACATTAGCAGCCCCTTCCTACAATCATGTAACAGGTACTTATTGATGATCTACTGTGCCCGATGAGGTCGTATGCTAAGCCCTGAGGAGACAGTGCTCACCGCATAGATACATGGAGCTGCCTGCCTAATTTGCCATTCTCATCTATCCAACTTTTTCCTCTTCAGCTTTTGTCACTGCTCCAGGAAGCCTTCCGTGAACCTCAACTCTGGTTTACATGGCCCTTTCCTATTCTCCCATAGCAGTCTGTGCATCCGCCTACGGCCCCCAGCACTAAAAGGAAACTCCCGGTTTCCAGGATTTCAAACAGGGGCAAAGGTGAGTGTACATCTCAAAATCTCCTTTCATTTTCCCTTCAGTTGTAAAGGACCAGGTAAAATTCTTAAGTGCTCCTCAAAGGAGGGAACAATTGATATTCATTGCACAAAATCTGGAAAATATAGGGTCCATATTGCTCAAAATGGCAAAGGTGGTTGTGAGTCATGAATCTGGTCTAAATCACTAAAATCCGTAAAAAAATAATTACAACGTGTTCGTAAAACACCTCCTGAGAGACTTGCCATGACAAACTTGAGGAGGTAATGAAACATCAGACAATGGGAAGTGCTAATTAACTCGGGCAAAGCCTTGAGAGGCTTGACTTTATTATCTTAATTAGGTGCATCACCCATCACCCGGGGTTCCAGTACTGATGGGCAAAAGGGCTAGAGCTCTTTCTGCCACCGGACTTATAGCCCAGATTTTATTTGTGAGCTTCACAATGAACCTTCGTATGTCTTCCTGCCCATTCCTGGGTCACCAGATAGAATAGCTCCTGTAATTGACAATTAAGACTGTTAAGGGCCCCGGTCCCAGGTTCAAAAATTGAAATTAAAACCAGACCTATAAATCATAGTGCAGGATGTGAAAGGAAAGTAGAGGGGAGGAAAGTTACCAAACAGGCTAAGAAAAGTCCTTTCACATCTAGTTTCTCGCATAAAATATGGAGTCTTGGGAAAATTCATAGTATCTTGGATTCAGAAAGCCCTTTTTCACTCTTTCTCCTGTTTGCATTTTTCTTTTTAATCCGTAATAGTCTTGGCCTATGTTCTTAGGTTTCCCAGACCCACTAGCCATTCTGTATTACCATGGTGTTTATCATCATCTTGAGCTCTCGACAAAAGCAGAGGCAATTCTCCATCATGGTGAAACATTTGCTAAGTACTGACAAATACTATTTAATACTATCTCCAAGAGGAGCTACTTTTGACGTGATAAAATAAAATTAGATTACAGAGTAATCTTTAGTCATAATAATCTTATTATTCATGATGACCCATTTGATTTCACAAAAAATAATTCAAAGGGAGGAAGGGAAATGCACCAATTACTAACTGTCAAAATATATTAAGAGGTATCATGGCAAGAAAAAAGTTATTAGGTTAATCTACAGAAACTTTGATTTCTCTGGGGTCTCCCTGCCCACAATCTTCTGTTCGATATTTACTCCATTGACAATACCTTTTTTTTTTTTTTGACAATACCTTTTAATGCCTAAGAACTGCTTTAAGATTTTTGAAACAGGAAAAAAGTCATTAACATATATTTGTACCAAAGGTGTACAGACACTGATGCTGTAATTATATATCATAATAAAGGATATATATAATTCAATGTCCTAAAAGACAGCTTGCCTGAAAACATGTAGGAGATGATTTGGGCATGTGTTCAGGGACGGAGCAATTTGGTAGTTAGAAAATAATTTAGGCAGCAAGCAATGTGGTCTGCTTTCCCAAACCACAGAGCAAATGTAATTAAAAGGGGGAATGGAAAATATTGTGGGTTTGACTTAAAAAAAGTGGGTAGGGACTTTTCCTGACTATAATTGTCTCTTGTTACAAATGTCAGCATAAGGAAGTATGGATGCAAAGAACATGAAACGATGGTAGATCTGTCCAGGCTCTTCCTCTTAACCACCTGGTACGCAGACAAATAGTGAGAAAGACAGAGATAACTCTAGATGGTAAAGCTGGTAAATTCAGATACTTCATCCCCTCCGATAAAAACCCTGCACCAGCCCCCCTTTCAGTCTTTTGCTGAACATGTAAGAAAAAGAAGTCAAGAGAAGGAAGACAAAGAACCTGGAGGTTAACATAAAAAGAGAAAGATGTATTTCAACAAAACATGGCTATCCCTGCCCACCCCTTTCTGCTGCCAGCAGGTTGCTGCAAAAATGCCAGAGGAGATATATGATATAATGCTAGGGAAATCACCATGCTCTCTGTTATACATTATTCTATTGATACTTGAAATTTCTTTCTTCATAAAGTTCCAATTTTACCTGAGACTTTCCAAAAAGCACAAGGTCTTGAAAAAAATATTTAGGGCAGCATAACATGGTTATATTGTACTATCTAACACCATCAGTGCCATCCTCAGGACTAGAGAGATTGGTCATTTTTCTTTTGTTAAGGTCAGGTTCCCCAAGGGGAAGTAGTGAAATAGGGTGAAAGCATGAGAAACAAGAGGACCCTGGTGCCAGGAGCTGGGGACCTGGATAGGCTCCACCTGAGGGAGCCAGAAGGTGAGCTGATGATACAGATATGCAGAGCAGTTCTCTGCTTTGAGCTCAGACTGACCATTGCCATCAATTCACATTTCTCACTGGACTGGAAGCTGAGAATAAATCCACTTTCTGTCGTACTCAGTGAGGCCCATCTGCTCTACAAGGCGCAGGAGGTCTTCCCAGTGGGCATTTCACAAGCTGGAGCTGCCCCTCTCCTGGTGCAGCAAAGATGCAATAGAAGCATCTCAGACAGAAGGAAAAGAATTCAGCGTGCAATTAATGTCAGGCACAGTAGGCACAGTAGTGCCTAGGCTCACAATATGTTTAGAGGTCCACGAAAATGTTTTCAATTTCTTTTAAAATCAGGAGAATAATGAACCCAGCAATTATGCTCCTAGGTATATACCACCCCCCCAAAGTTGAAACAGGCATTCAAATAAATACTTGCACACAAATGTTCACAGCAGCACTATTCACAATAGTAAAAAGGTTAACAACCCAAATGCCCATCAGTGGATGAAAGGATAAACAAAATGTGGTAAATCCATACAATGGAATATTATTCAGCTGTGAAAAAGAAGCAAGTACTGATACATGCTACAACATAGATGATCCTCCAAGACATTATGCCAAGTGAAAGAAGCCAGATACAAGAGGCCGTGTACTGTATGATTCCACTTATATGAAATATCCAGAATAAGTAAATCCATGGAGACAGAAAGCAGAATAGTGGTTCTCAGAGACTGGGAGGAGAGTAACTGCTTAATGGGTACAGAGTTTCTCTTTGCAGTAATGTTTTGGAACTAGACAGAGGGGGTGGTTGCACAACATTGTGACTATATTAAATGCCACTGAATTGGACATTTAAATGGTTATGTTATGTGATTTTAATCTTGATAGAATAAAGAAAAAGAAAAAAAATCCAACCTGGGTTATATTCATCTTGGTACCAATGTAGTCATAAAATATATGGTTCTTTCTTATTATTTATGAAGGAGCCCTTAAAGGCAAAAGTGCCTAGAGCCCACAGAAGTCATAATGCATCCCTGACAGAATACACGATCCCAGAGGCAAGCCGGAAGGAACATGAGGTATCCGAGGAAGTGAGAGATGGATTGTGGCTGGAGCACAGCAAGTGAGGTACAGACTCATCTGAGGAGGACCAACCAGGCCACAGCAAAGACTCAGGATGCTATTTGAAGTAAGCCAATAAAGAGTTTTAATGAGACTGATATATTTTTGAAAATGTCATTCTGGGCTGCTACTTGGAGAGTAGATTAGTAGGGGTTCAAGAAGAGTGGTTGTGGGGAGCCCAAATTAGGGGATATTGCCATAATCCAGGCAAAAATGATGGCTGTTGGCCAGAATACTGGTGGAGGAGATGTAGAGTGATCCATGCCTTTGAGACACCTGGAATATCAACAGGACCGATATGGAGGATGAGGAGGGGGCTGTCCAGGTTAACTTTCACTTTTCTGGCGTGAGCATCTAGATGAATATGATGATGCTAGTCATTCAGATAAATCCTGAAGATCCAAGTTTAGGGGAAGACATGCAGAAAAAAGTTTTGAACACATAAAGTTTGAGGTACCTTCAAAACTGCCAACAGAGGAGCCTAACAGATAGTTCAATATCTCAGCTGCAACTCAAGTGAGGAGTAGAGACAGAACTCTTGGGAGGTGTCCATGTCTGAAGTAAAAGGAAATCCCCAGAATGAATGAGGTCATCCAGTAAGAGTGTAATGTGAGAAGAGAAATCGGCTCAGGATCAAGCCTGGAGAAAACGTAATATTTAAGTGTCAGGTAGAAAAAGAAGAAAAGCCAGCAAAGAAGAGGAGACGTGGAAAGAAATACAAGGAAACCCAGGAGGACCGTGGATGTCAAGGAAAGCGACTGTATCAAGAAGGGGAGAATAGGGCTTCCCTGGTGGCGCAGTGGTTGCGCGTCCGCCTGCCGATGCAGGGGAACCGGGTTCGCGCCCCGGTCTGGGAGGATCCCACATGCCGCGGAGCGGCTGGGCCCGTGAGCCATGGCCGCTGAGCCTGCGCTTCCGGAGCCTGTGCTCCGCAACGGGAGAGGCCG
>NC_041215.1:79158963-79203720 GCF_002837175.3 Physeter macrocephalus
CGCGGAGCGCCTGGGCCCGTGAGCCATGGCCGCTGAGCCTGCGCTTCCGGAGCCTGTGCTCCGCAACGGGAGAGGCCGCAGCAGAGGGAGGCCCGCATACCACAAAAAAAAAAAAAAAAAAAGGGGGGGGAGAATAGCCAACTGACCCGAACACTCTTGAGGTCAAGCAGGATGTGAATGTTTGTGTCACAGGGTTTAGTGACATGGAGGTCATTAAAGACTTTTCAAGAGCATTGTCAGTGGAGTGATGGGGCAGAAGAAACTGAGAGGAAACTGAGAAGAGTGAAAGGAAGGTAGGTAGAGAGTGTGGACCACTCTTTCAAGAAGCTGACTTCACTCACCCTCGCTGTCTGTCCATCTGGCAAGAGAGAAATGAAGGCAGAAGAAACTTGGCCAAAAACAAAGGAGCTAGCAACCTGGTGCTGCTGATTCTTAGAGATCCGTGATAAGTATGAACAAGGCCCTTCTGCAGCTGGAGGCCTGTCTGGCAACTTGATAGTAGACACCCTGGGATCCTGCTAGTTTTATGACTGTTTGCAAAAGGGACAGTTTTCTCTGCCCTTGCAAAGCAAAACCAGAGGAATAAAAGTTTGCAGCTTGCTCCCCAGCAGCTTTCAAGTTGTGAGGGAGAGCCTCAGGAACAAAGACTCTGGGGCAGAATCCCAAGAGCCATCTTCATATAATGTTAAAACTCTGTACCAGCAGCAAGAAGTTGGCTCCTGTGAATAAATTCAGAGGTTCCTTCTGTACAGATGGTTAAGAGCATGCCCAGCACCAGGGCTGAAGGCTGAGCCCTGCCCCTGATTCTCTTGCACATTCCTCCACATCATCGGCTCTCAACTGCTCACTTCCTTTCTCCAAGCCTCTCCTCCCTGTGTCCCAGTCTTAAATTTTGGGACACAAAAAATATCTCAAAAGCTGTCCCTTTATCTTTTTACCAGTTGAAGAAGGAAGCAGGCCAGCAGAGAGGAGCCAGATACGACAAGCCCCTGGGCTTTCTGGGTGGTGTTTACACCTACTGCCCCTTCCACTTTGTCGTCAGAGCAATGATTTTACAGGGCGGGATTATTATTTTTTTCCTTCTAACCCACTGTGATGAGAAAGTTGGTTGTGCGCATATGTTGCTGCCTTGTAGTCTCCAGTTTCCACTTCAGGGCTGTCTCCAGTAGTAGAACAGATTTGAAAAGACTTTGGCCAGAAAGACAGACCCCATTAGCAACTTTTCTTACTTTTTTTTCCTACCCTGAAATTTGGCCTATCAAGTAAGCCTTGAGCTCAGCAGTAGAGCCTGAGGAACTCAGCCGCTATGTTCTTTCTTTGAATGTCATAGAAGCTTTATTAGGTGCCCTCACATATATAACCCCATGCCAAGCAGAGGGCCCACATAAGGCTCTTGCATGCTTGGTGTATGATGTTCCAGATGTCACATCTGTGGACAGTTAGCAGGTTTATGCTGTAGCTCTTAGAGGATCATGTGTATAAAAAAAAAAAACAAAAAAAAAAAACCTAATCTTCCCCTAACTTTGAAATAGAAGGAATATGTTGCTATATTGGAAAGAGTACATGAAACTAGAGAAACCAGGTAGAATTTTTTAATTTAAGTCAGAAAGGTAATTGTAGTCAGAATGTCATCAGCCTCTCTAACTATACCCTTCAGGACAGGAACTATGAATTGATTATTTTTTTATCCCAAGTGCCAAGTATGTATCAGAAGAATCAAACAGGGTTACGTGTGGGAAAGAAAGGTAAATGGTAGTCAGAAACAGGACAAAGATGTCTGTTACCACCACTTCCAGTTAATATTAAGCTGCCAAAGCAGTAAGATACTTTTTTAAAAAATAAAGGTATCAGAATTGAAGAGACAAACCTTTTCTTATTTGAGGCCCATTTGACTGTCTACATAGAAAATCTTATAGAATCTATAGGCAAACTATTAGAACTAGCAAAAGAATTATGTAGACAAAATCGATTTATAAAAATCAATAGCATTTATAAAGACCAACACTGATCAATTTACACATTAACTTAAAAAAAGCCTATTCCCCAGAAAAAAAAAAATTACATAGGAGTAAACATAAAAATAAGATGTGTTAAGACCTTTCAAAGAGAACACAATAACTTATAAAAAAGGACATTAAAATAGACTTGAATAAGTGGAGATAAAGAAGGTCTGTGGATAGAAACAGAACTATTTTGAAGGACAGGTAAGGAGGGGTGCAGAGGAGACCTGCCCTACCAGACATCAAGATGTGAAAGCCATGCTGTGGACACGGCGGGAAGGGGAGGGTGGGATAAGCTGAGAGTAGCACTGACATATATACACTACCATGTGTAAAATAGACAGCTAGTGGGAAGCTGCTGTATAGCACAGGGAGCTCAGCTCTGTGCTCTGTGGTGACCTAGAGGGCTGGGATTGGGTGGGCTGTGGGGTGGGAGGGAAGCTCAAGGTGGGGGGATATATGTATACATATAGCTGATTCACTTTGTTCTACAGCAGAAACACAACACTGTAAAGCGACTATACTCCAATTTAAAAAAAAAAAGTGAAACCCATGTTATTGATTGTATGGTCTTAGCACAGGAAAGGCAGAAAGAAATCAAAGAATAGACCCACACGCAAATGGAAACTTGATAAATGAGAGGTAGCATTACAATTAGTGGGGAAAAGTTGGGCCATTCAATAAGCTGTGCTGAGACAACTGGTAATCCACATGGAAAGTGTTAGGAACTTCACACCATAAACAAAAATCATTTCAAAGTGGATTAATAAGCCAAACTGAAAGACAAAATAAGAAAATTTTTAGAGAAAAATACTTTTATGACACCAGAGAATTTGAGAAAGACAGAAAAGCTACAACGCATAGATTCAATAATACTTTTGTAGAACACTAGCACACATACAAAACACCATAAACAAAGTTAAAAGATAAGCCAGACTGGGAAAAGATATTATCTGCCCATATATATCTAAAATAATATGTATCTGGAATATTATTAAGAATGCTTAAAAATCAATGCAAAATAAAAATAACCATAATAGAAAATGGGCAAAGAATTCAAATAGAAAATTCCTTTCAGAGGAAACATGGGTTACAAACGTAGCAAAAATATGCTCGACCTCACCAGAATACAGAGAAATCAGAATCAAAATCATGAATTATTCCATACCATTCATGTAGGGATGGAGATATATATATTATATATATATTATATATATATAGATATAATATATATATTTAAGTGGCAACACTGGGGTCTCTGCAAGAAAGGACTTCCCCAGTTTGAAGTGGGTTTCTGCAGCTGATGGGCTGATCTATGACTACTTGAGTTGGAGTATGGGTGGAGATGGAGGGGGAAGAACTGGAGAAAACAGGGCAAGAGGCCACAGCACAGACTATAATCCCAGCCCCTGGGAGAAGTGAACATCACGGAAAACAGCTAGCCTAGCTAGGCCTGAGCTTTCTTTCCAATATTCAATCCAAGAGGGTTGTATACTGTGTGAAGAAACCCCTACAGTGAGAGGCTGTGAGGAGTACCATACCGAGGCATGGGTTGAATGAGAGTTAAATGGTGGAACCAGTAAGAAAAACATGCATTTTTTTCTGCTATAGTTAACATTATGTTTGGTTATGCCTACTGGCATCAATATCTTTATATATACATGGCTTTGTTTTTCTGATTCCTTTTTAACTTTTTACACCTGCTTGTTTTGCTCCCAGATGGATTTTAAAGCACTCTGTCAGACTCCAAAATAAAATTGCATTGGTTTTTTCATTGGAAAGAAATCTGCCAAGTCCAAGGATTTGGGGACAGTGTGGGAAAATGTGAACTCCTATGTACTGTTACTAGCAGTGGAATTTGGCACATAACACCGTGGAGATCAATTTGGCAATATCTGGTAAATTTGAAGAGAAGAATATCTTATTGACCAGTGACTGAAGTTCTAGATACATACCTCAGAGAAACACTCACACACATGCACAAGGAAACATGTCAAGTATTTCATTGCAGCATTGTTTATAATAGACAAAAATTGGAAATAACTGAAATGTGCATCAACAAGAAAATGGATAAACTGTGATATACTCAAAGAACTACAGCATTTAAAATGAATAGTTTAGAGGAACATGTGTTAACATGGATACATCTCAAAAACATGAGTGCAAAAACAAGTGCCCAAAGATTATGTACAGTATGATACCATTTATATAGTTTCAAAAACATGAAAACCCTATATATGCACACATATAGTAAGCATTTAAAACCATTCATGGTATCATTCTGATAAACATCAAATTCAGACCAGCAGTTACCCCTGTGTGTGAAAGGAGAGAAATGGAATGAGACAGGACTATATAGATTTCAACTATAGCTATAATCGTTTCTCTTTAAAAGAAACAAGCAAATATGTGTAAAATGCTTAAGATTGTAAAAGCTGGATGGTGGATACACAGGTATTTGTTATATTGTTTTTCTATATTTTTTCTATATATTTGAAATGCTTCATCAAAAAGGCACAATACTAGCAATTTTGTTAATGTCTGCTGACAGAAAACTAGGTGGATCTAAGTGAATGAACACTTTAATACAAGATGGGGATAATTATTTCCAAGTGTAGGAAGATTATAGATTTCTCTAAGGCTAACATTTACTAATACTTAACTATGTACCAGGCACTGTGGGAAGTGGTTTACATGCACTTAATTATTTAATCTCCTCCATCACCCTTATGAAGATGATGCTACTATTACCCCCATTTTACATTTTTAAAAACTGAGGCCCAGGGTGGAAAGGTAGAGTCCATGGTCACACAGCTAGTAAGCAGCAGAGCCACGACATAAACCCACGTGTGCCCAAGTCCAAAATCTATGCACTATGTTATACTGTGAAAGTTTGCACCTTTACTAAATGATTCAACATGAAAAAGCCACACAAAGTTACCAACAGTAAAAATGGGAAAGATGCAATTAACTAAGAATTTTTAAAGGATCTGGATGGGAGGAAGCTAAGTAATTGGGTACACACAATTAAAAGTGAACCAAACTGCACCTGAGTCTGAAGACATCATGAAAATATAAAGACCATGTGGTGGGAGATACTAACCATAAAGCTAATGCTGGCAAAAAGTCAGTGCTCCGTAAGACCAAACACAGACACAAACATAGACACAGCCCTCTGATAAGTATCCTCAGACTGTAGATGGACTTCTAGGCCTTTTCATCAGTTCTCCTGGGCACATCTTATTGGCCCTTCAAAGCTCACCCTTTCTGACTCATTCAGGCTCTACGCTGTTTTCCCTATCTAAACCTAACTGATCTGGCACTAACCATGACTTTTCGTTGGTTATTTTCTACAGCACCAAGTCATCAACCGTTTCAACCAGTGTATTTTATTCAAGAAGGAATTGTATCTTAAGATGTTTTACTTGGCACTATTTGGTAGCAAGTAACAGCCTCTCAAACTTAAGAAAAACCTGAAGATAGAAGTGGGGGAGTCTCTGGAAGGTTTTGAGGGTATCTCATGGAACCCAGGAACAGGAAATGCACAGGCACAAACACTGGAACAAAAACCAAAGTTATCAGGAATCAAGGCAGCCGTTCTCTTCATCTTTTTCTTCTGGGATTGTATGGTCTCTCATTTTGATTCTCTTTCTGCTTCACACGCAGGTTCCAAATGCAACTTCCCAAGACATCAGTTTTCTGACTCCGAACTCCTGGGAGAAATCATCTAATTGGCTCAAATTTAACCAGATGTCCACTCCTTGTCCAATCATCTAAACAGCTCGCCCCTGAAGGTGGCAGGAAGTAATATTCAGAAAATGGGACATAAGTTGGGCAGATATCCTAAAAATTATCTACCCTAACATTTCCTGTTATTTCACTGTTGCCTATTAATTGGAGGCTTATACATTTTTTGGAGAAACAAGCTGCATTTCTTTGATGACCTCTTCCAATTTTAAGGTTGGGACCACTAAACTGTAAATGTTACCTTTCAATCAAAATGAACCTAAAGATTCTTTGGCTGGTTCCTAGAAATGTTAAACTAGAATTCTCTATCAGGGTGTAATTTCTGTGTTTCCTTCTTTTCTTCTTATTCCATCCTTTCTGATGAGGCAGTCACTTCAGACACATTGTCCACTATCAATTTAGATTCTATAGTTCTCTTTTCAGATTTCTGCTTTGAAAACTCCCCCTCATTCTGAAGGTGAAAATCAATGCATGAACCATATTTAAACAATGGACACCCCAAAACACTGGTCCCTTCACTACAGAAAAGTGAAATCTCCAGTTAATAAACGTGTGGGGGATAGGGGAAGATATCATTTATTGAGTCCCTACTGTAAGCCAGGAACTATGCTAAATGCTTACATTTTAATCCTTGCAACAATCCTATGAGGGATACTATTGTTAGTTATCCCCTTTTTATGGATGATGAAAATTAGGTTTTAAGAAGAAAAGAAACCTACCCAATATCACACCATATAGTATGTAGCTTAATATGGATTTAGGAGAGAAGCAAGGCTGTTAAAAAGCTGGGGGGTGGGGAGAGGAAGGCTAAAGGAATAGACTCCTTTTTCAGCACATCATATATCTTAAATATATAATTTTAAAAACCGATATAAATCACGTTACATGACAGCAAATCATGCAGCTTTTTCTAAATTTCAACTCTAACTTTGATATGCATTTTCAGAGGAAATAATAGTTATCTCTGAGTAGCTCAGGTTATTTAAATTCCTTCATACTCTTATTTTCTTAATATTTATCAATATAAGTATCACTTATATAATCAGAAATTTTTCCAACAATTTTCTTAATCCTGAGTCACACATCTGCCCATCTTTCTTCTCTTCACCACTTAATTTAGAAGAATATCCTATGCTTCCTGTCTCCATAGCCTCTTTTCCTGTGTCCTCAGTTTTTGACCCATCAACTGCTAACAAAGATCAGTTGGCAACTCCTTATTGCCAAAATCTTCTCTTTTCATCTAACTTGACCTCTCTACCGCATTTGATGTTCATCACCATCTTGACAATCAGTTTCTATGTCAGCCTCCTTGAGGACTCCTCTTTCTCCACCAGTTCCTTTAATGTGGCTATTTTGCAAGGTTCAGTCCTTTGCTCAAATGAATCCCCATGTAGTGTTTGAACAGTTTTAGCAGACTACAATGAATTAAATGTGCATTTTCTAAGACCTATGATCCCCAAAAGATTAGGAACCACTGGTAAAGATTAAAATCTGATCTCCTGCTCAATTTGACAGCCCCTCCTCCAAAACGTCCCCACTCCATCTCTCTCAATTTCCCCTATCAGCCATAGCAAAATCGCACTGTTCCTTTGCTAGAGCCATTTCCTCTGCCTGAATTTCCCAACTTCTCCATGCAGAATTCTCCCTATTTTAAGTTTCTAGAGCGCTTTTTATCTGCCACTAGCATGTATTTACCACAATATATTTGATTATACACAAATCTACCTGAACAAGGGGCCAAGTCAGTATTATCTTTGTGTCTCCAACACTAAATAAAAAACATGATTTCACTAAAGTACCAAATCTTGTTTCCAAGATATCGACCAATCTTGCTCTGTGCTGATTATCAGACTACAAAAGACTTACTGCTCACTCATGGCAAAAAGTTTTAAAAATACTGTTTAGTAAAACAAATTGTTCTCTTACACTGAAAACAATTCTTATCTACTTAATTAAAACTGAAAACCAAATCGTCTACTAGTAGGGGAGCATGACCAACAATATTTTAAAACCAAATGTTATTATTAATAACCCCACATTTCAAATATTGAATACAATAAAAATTTTAATAAAACAAAAACTTTGGAATCTTAAGTAAGTCAGTAATAGGATCCTTACTACAATTAAGATACTAAAGGGATGCTTGCTCTATTTAGAGTGATTCTAACCCAGTAGTGTTTATCAGAGCCACTTGAGGAGCTGTTAAAAATACATACAGTTGACCCCTGAACATGGGGGTTAATCCACATATAACTTATGGCCCTCCCTATGCCTGATTCTTCCACATCTGTGAACTCAACCAGACTGTACAGCACTGCAGTATTTACCCCTGAAAAACAGCCACGTTTAAGCAGACACCCCACAGTTCAAACCCACCACCATTCATAGGTCACGTGTGTATACTCTCCATCTCCAGAAATGTAGATTTAGGTCAAGAACGAAGCTAGGCCTGTGGACATTTTTAAATGGCCCCAGCATTTTCTGATGAACAATACTGGCTAAGAACTATTTTCTATGAAATATGTTTGACATGCCTTCAAATTACATGTACATGTACTTTTACTATTTAAGCGTTTTCACTATTCTGAAATAACTTAAGCATCTTCATTATTTTGCCCAAAGTTACTTACAGGGCACCTGACCTTTTGCAATAGGTGTATGTCTTTAAAACTTTATTAAAGTAATTTAATAATTACTTTTAATTTAATAAAGTAATTTAATTACTTTTCAAAGGCATTAAGTCTCAATCAACAGAAAATAAAATTTTCTTAAGTGATTATTTTCTTTAAATTGAGGTATAGAGTATAGACACCTAGTCCACTAGCTGAGTATGTTCTGATAAACACGAATTATTTGTATGCAAATATACTGAATAAGCACTAACTCTAGCCTTTACAAAAATAAAGCAATTGCCAAAAACACCTTACTGAAGAATATACTTACACTAAGAAATATTATACCCATACACAATACTAATAGATTTTACAACTAGAAAAAAATTACTTCAGGGTAATTCTTCAAATATTAAGTTTCCAGAGTATATTCAACATTTTTTCAATAAAAATCAAGAATATTAAAAATCACCTTGGTTGAGGTTGAACACTAACTTTCATTTCTTTGTTAGGTAAAGATCCAAAATTCACAGGTATATTCCAGGTGGGCACTCAAAAAAAATCTAAAAACTTATTTAAATAATATTTAAGACTACTTACTTTCTTCATTGCATTCATGTTCTAAGAACTGATAAAATTTGCTTGGAAACTCATGGATCAAAAACTCTCTATAAGCTTACTATAAATTTTCAATATTAAAAACAGCTCTACTATCGCACTCTAAAAAGTTTTTTAATCTCCTGACTTAATAGGTGTTTTTGCTCAAGTGAGCAACCTCCTCACATAATCCTCTTCACACAACCTAAATAATTTTTTAAATTCTAGAAATTATTTACAGGAGTTTGAAAATTCAAATTCTAACCATGTAACTTCAAAATAAATGTACATTCATTAATTTCTATGATTCCAAGTAATACTTCCTATTTCACGTCACAAGCTTAAGTCTCACATGAGAAAAACTTTGTGTTTATATGTGTATCTAGCATTGTCTTATGCGTTCAAAGATATTACTGACAGTATCAGATTGGGCCTGGAAAACAGACAATGGAAATCTTTAACCCCACTGTATACATGTAGAAAGTAAGTGGATTTTTTATTTTAAAATATCTAAAATAGTCATATTAATATCCTGTTAATTTTTCCTTCCCTCTTACCCTGCCTTTATGATTAGCCATATATAAATTCAAAAACATAACCCTTTCAACTAAGTCTTGCCATGGTTACCAAAGCATGTCTTATGCTATCATTTTCAAGAATATTCATGTAAACTCAAGTTTTTGATAAATCAAAATATCCTGCATTGCTTTAACAGGGGAAACAAACAAAGGAAAAACAAGGTTTGCAAAATGGATTGATAAAATTCTAATGAATCAATGTGGGCTAAAAGACCTTTTTCAAAAGTTCTATTTAATAAGTTCATTTTTAGGCGAAAAAATTAGTAATCTGCTAGAGCCTCTACTCTTCCCTTTTTAAATAAATATACCTGTATACAATAATCTCAGCATCTGAAATCAAGAATCTGCAAATAAAATGCTAAGAAAAATAAACCACACTGATTTTCTTACCCCATATCACTGCAATTATTTTAAATGCATAGGAATACAACAAACTCAAAAGAAAAAAAAATAGTGTTTTATTAACTACCACACTGTTATAATACACTTTAAACGTACAATAAGGTAGCCTTTAAATTTGAGGTGGTCTTAAGAATAACAAATGAACAGAATCCCAAATTTCTGAAATAAGTGAACTGCTGCAGTTATAGGTATACATTTTGGAAAACTGTATAGCTCTTACAAGACCAGCAATGAACTTTATTTTGTACATTTTTTAATAATTGAAAATATAAACAATAATTAAAAAATAAAAAGAAAATACAGCATAATAAAAAAACATACATTTCTCAATTAAATGTACTGGATACATATAAATTTTAAGGGAAAAAGCAAAAAAGGAAAATGATTGATATTTAAGTGCAGACTGACTACCTAGACCAAAAACAAAACAAACAAAAAAGACTTAAAAAAATATCATAAAACCTCTAGTTCTCTATGACTAATATCCATATGGTTGGAGTATCGTCACTATGGAAGTGATTTTGTTATGTTTGCATATGTTATACTTTACTGGTAATTTACATGATGGCTTTTAAGGCCCTGGCAGACATGTGGTTTTTGGAAACAAGATTGGATTCAAAAAACAAAAACAAAAAAAAAAAATCACTGCTAAGACGCAATAACACCTTATTTTTTTGGTCCTCCAATACTCAAGAAAAGGGATAATTCACTATAACATTTTCTTACCACCCAAATGCCTCAAGCTATACATTTTAAACTTTTTTAAACATTGGTTATATTGCCCAACTTCGTTATTGAAAGAATATTAACAAGACATTATTTTGGCAAATTAAATCTTAAACATGGCTTTTCAACAGGATTTAAAAGGTGACTATCCCTAGAGTTCCATGTTAAAATGTAGTTTTCAAAATCTTACAAGAGTAATGCTTAAAATATTGTACATAGTTAACCTAATTAAAATAATTAGCTTCAAAATGACAAATTGATAAGCTAAGTAAAGCCTACACTATGTAACATTTGCTTGGAAACTTGATTTGTCAGTTATGCATAATAAAAATTCCAGTCATCAAGAAAATTACAAAAATTTTTTATCATAACATGATTTCTTTCACCCACCAACTTTTTTTTTTATCTTACAATAGATAAATACCAACATGTTCTCATTTTTACACTAAACCACACAGGATTGATGCATTTGGTTAGACTACCATTCGCATTGTTAAATTCAATTTTCTCTTTATATAACTTGGTAAAATTTCATTTCTTCTAGATTCCAAAAGTACCTACAAAACCCATGCAATTTTACCATTTTTAATATACTATGGAATATCATACAAAGTAAGGCATTTCAGTGTCATGTATAACCAAGTTACTGTCAATCCAAAAATTTTTGCACATCAATAAAAAGATATCTAAGAACTTAGGAACAATGTTCTTCTCACTACTGTATAAAAATAACCACAATGAATAAGTATTTGTGTAATATTTACTCC
The DNA here is from genome assembly GCF_002837175.3 of Physeter macrocephalus. Taxonomy (NCBI): domain Eukaryota; kingdom Metazoa; phylum Chordata; class Mammalia; order Artiodactyla; family Physeteridae; genus Physeter; species Physeter macrocephalus. The sequence continues at coordinate 79,170,393 of NC_041215.1, forward strand.
ATTGTCTCATTTCCAGAAACTGTGACAAGCTGTAAAGGTATTTCAGTGTTGGTAAGGATATCTTGATTGCTGGTGGTGGAAGTATTAACAGTTCCTATCCCTGAAACAGAACCTTGTTGAATATTTGCAAGGATAAGTGTTGTTCCTCCTGCAGTAATCAAAGTATCATCTCGTGCAGCTTCCACAGATGCCAGCACTGTACTGCTAGAGTGAATACCTTTTTTATTCTGATGTGTTTTAATATGTTTGGCAAGGTGATCACTTCTCATAAAGCGTTTTGAACATTCTGGACAAACAAATTTCTTCTCACCTGTTGAAGAAATTAAGTTACTTAGTCTTTTAAATTTAACATTAATAGACTCATCATTCCCTGAGAAAGAAAATAAGCCAACACTGACAGTTAGGGACAGGGAGCAGAGTTCAATTAGAACTATATTAGTTTCATGAGCTGTCCCTGCAAGATTTCTCTCATAGAGTATTTTTCCTCAAAATAAATCTGTCACCTTTATTTCTGGATGAAAAGGAATCTTCAAAATTACTAAATTATACACTGATATTCAGATAAGAATTTAGTGCCTCAACTATGCTAATAGTTTTGAAACATCTGTTACAAGATACCAGCTTAAAAATGACTATCTGTAGCATACTTCTCTAAAGAAAAATACAGTTTTAAGCTATATTTAAGGTATTATTAACATGTCAGATCCCTGATACTAAACCTTCAACTCTTAAATGTGAATTCAAGTAACTACACAGAGTACTTCTAGATTAAAGCCAAAACACAAGCTTGAAGTCTAATAAAGACTGAGTAGTCCCAAGAATAATGGAGATGGCCAGCTGACCTGATTTCAGCTGGAATAATCAAGAGCAAGCCTAATACATCATGATGTTAAAAGTTAATTAAGACTCTATGATGTCTAAATTTATTTCCCAGCATAAATAAAATACTTTTTTTAAACACAAAAGACAGACAGAACTTCTATTATGTTGAAGACCTACTATGTAAGACAATTAGTAGAAGATAAGGCAAAAGGACAACCTACAAGGAATCTAGGGAGGACTCAATCAATAAACAAATCCAGTATTTTCTTAATTTATTTTCTTCAAAATGTCTTTCTTACCTATCTCTTGTTCCAGCACCTCTCCTCTCAGTAGGTCCTCATCAGACCTCATGCCTGAACTATATTACAATGGCACGCTAGTCTCTCCCTTTCCAATCCAACAAATCAATGCCAGACAAATCTTCCTTAAATACCAAATTTTATTACAGTACAAAACTTCACCACTGTACTAAGTGGTATGGGAATGCAAGAGTAACCTGCAGATAACTAAACAGTTTAGACTCTCTATTACCTAACTTCCAATGACTTCTATAACGTGGTTCAATCCTACGTAACAGAAATGTGTTAAATAAAATCTCATCTTCACTCGTGACAAATGATCTCTCACTTCTTCTATTCATATACTATTCTATTCTTCTGGGAAGGTATTTCCCAAAGCTTCTCTTGGAACATTAGTCCTGAGACATACTCCATGGCAAAATGGCACAATGAGAGGTTGCCACTACCTCCCCCGACTTGGAGATGTACAGTGCTCATTAGCATTCTATTAAAGGTCCTAAGAGGCATTCCTTGAAGGTACTTGTATAGTAACCCTCTTTAACACAGTGTTTCATACACTTATTTGATCATAGCTTTTTTCCCTTTTACATTATTTCTTTTTATATCCTGCTGATCAAATTCCACTGAGGAAAATTCTATTATAGGGCCATCTTAAGGTCTACCCTAGCCCAATGCTCAAAAATGCCTTACTATCCCAGCAATAATGATCTCTGCCTCCAAAGCACACTTTATCTACTTTCTTATATTCTCCGTTGCAGTTTCAAACAGGTTAAGCTCATATGTCTACCTACCTGATGAGACAGAAATTAAAACGAGTAGAGCATGTAACATAATACTACATACTTCATGGGTTATTTTATATATTTAGATCTAAGAGACTTCAAATCCATATTGTCCACCGTTTCACCATAGTTCTTTCTTCTAAGCTCTCTAAACTTTGTAAATGCATTATATATTTTTCAATTCTTCAGTATTGACCATAGACTGATGAACACCTTGATCATTACATGGCAGTAGAAGAAAACTGTATATGTTATATTAAGTTAGAATTCAATTTGGGTCATTCCTAGGTCCATTTCATGTAACAACCACACAACACTATGTGTTAAAACAATTAAATGAAAGAGTCTTCACATCAACAATGCCTTGGTTATTCCTCAGCAAAATATCTTTTGCTTACCTCACACATATTAAAACAAGAGAAAGGGTGAAATGCCTGAATTTAGCAGAGGAAAAGGAATTATTCTTTATTACAGTGTTAAGGAGGAGGAAGAAGATAATGATCAAGAGTAAAAGCAGACAACTTATTTAAAACATTAACATAATTAACAATGATGAGATAAATGTGGCTTAAGACACTGAATAATATGAAAATAAAAGCTAACCAAAGTCTGCATAAAATAAAACATTATTTTATAAGATAAGCCATACTGGCTTGTTTGGAATTAGTCTTTTTAAATTGGTGTTACTGAAGACAGAAATTTGATGTAATTGGTCATACTTTAAAAGATTCAGTTCAGTAAGGTATGCTTAAAAAAAAAATTCAAGGTAGTATGTAGCCTTACAATTAATTTTTGTCTGTTAAAAGTAAATATTAGTAACCTGTATGTGTTCTTCTGTGCCTCTGTAATTCATCACTTCGAGTAAATCTTTTACCACAGAACATCCAGTTACAAATAAAAGGGCGCTCCCCAGAATGCCAACGCAGATGAGCTCTCAGATGTGAGGTCTTCCCATAGACTTTACCACATCCTGGTATATGACAAATGTGTTGCTTCTTTTTCCCAAGATTGGTACCTCTAAAAAACACACACAGAATAATATATACTTATATGAAAATATTCAAATGGACATTACCACTCATATCATACTCCCCATGTTGAATTTCAAATAGAAGACATTATCACCGTGAGGTCAATCAGAAACCAAGACCATTTAAAATCAATTTATAGAAAAATTAATAAGTTTTACATATTCATTTTACTCCACAACTAATGTGAGTGTTGTCCAAATGTAAATATGCTCAAGAAATATATAATTTAAAAGAACATTTCATACATAAAGAGTATATATAAAGTTATTTATTATTCAGTCAGAACCATTTATTATTTGGTCAGAACCATTCCCAAATTCTATGCACAGGGCCCGATCCAATTAAATTAGTGGTACCGGAAACTAAATGGTCTATTCAAAGTCACGATGTCAGCTAATTTAAAAAGTAAATAAACCAACAATAAATGCATAACTAATCATAGGTACAATTAAGACACCTTAAGAAGACTTTAAATTAAGATGATATAAGCATTATTTATTCACATATTTGTATGGCCGCACCCTGAATATACACTGACTTGGAGAAAATCAGAGAAAAAAATCTAGACAAAACTATTGTCTTAGATCCCTAGAACTACATGAAATAATTAAAATTATCTTTACAGTTAAAATTCCCTATTAACCATGCAAAGATACCAAAATTATAAATCAGAGAGATAATAAAATGCAGTTTCTCCACATTGCAAAACTTGACATCTGTTACATTTCAGTATTTGATACCAAGAACAGGGTTTAGAAGGTATGTGCTTATTAGATGGGTGAACAAGGTATCTTAGCCTAAGCAAGAAGAAAACTTTTTTGATTCCAGAACTGATATTCAAATCATATTAAACACTATAGAAAATGTTATTACTCAACCTCAAAAAAAAAAGAAAAAGGCTAGTTACTGAATAAAAACAAATGAGTTTATAAAAAAATGACATTTTAGACTCATCAACTGTCAAAATCATATCATATAAACTTTGCAGTTTCTCTGAGATTACAAAAAGGTACATTTAAGACCCCCCCAACTTCCCCTCCTCCCACAATCTCACAGTCTAGGTATAGCCTGTAAACCTTCCGTAAGCCTGCAAATCCTCCTGTATATAATATACCTATCGTTTTTCAAATTTTACTGGAAAAATGCATATTTCCCCACATTTATATTTTAATGTACTCACACTCAGTAGCATGTGAAATTGCCATAGGACAAACAGTGCTAAACGGTGCAGTGCTGGCTGTTAGATGCCATAGGTGTTCTGAACAGGGAGACATCAATGTGGGCTCCAGTAGTTAGAGAAGGCTTCGTGGAGGAGGTGGGTAGGATTTAGATAGAAAGGAGGGAAGGCATTCCAGGCAGAGGAATAGCATAAGTAAAGACAAGGAGGAGTCATGCTGTTGTCTCAAGGGCAAGGATGTCATAATCTAACACAATTCTAGTTTCTGCTCCAGTCCACCCCCAATTTCTACAACTCTCTTCAAAGAGCTGAGTTGAGTGAAACAGGTTTTGCTGGCTCACCTGCAATGCCAAAGTCTTAACCAAAGCCAATAATATTTCCATTTAATTTAGCTTTTTAAATTTGTTTTATTCTTAAATGGCCCTAAGAAAAAGAGCAATGTCTGTGGCTATTGGTGTACAAACCGATTTTACATATTGTGTTCACCATAGCAATTTCACAGAGAACCCAATTCAGTTCACTCTACACTCATAACTTGCCTCTCTTCTAATCCTACCACTCAGGTGAATCAATGTGCTTTTATAAATTCAAAAGTGCTATTTTAGTAACTTAGCAAAATTTAGCTTTGAGAGCACGAACAAAGCACAAGACTAAAACAAATTACAGCAACAAATATGAGTTCCCAAAGAACCAAAAATCCAGGGAAAGATGTTTTCATCAATTGAATTATAAGGAAACAAGACATACTCATCTGAAAATGGGACAGGCAACTAAGAAAAAAAAATGGAGACGGGGCACACAAAAAATATACAATATAAGGAAAAAAGTCCAATACCGAGGTCCAAGTTTTTATTTAAAAAAAAAATTTTTACTCAAGATAAGATCTAGATAAGCCAGATATGGATTTATGGCATGTGATATGAAGGAAGAGAACTGAAGTGAATTTATCAACAAACTTCAAGTAGTAAAAGATTACCGTAAGTTTTCCTCTTGATTTATATAGTTACACCACTAATACCTATTACATGATCTTAAAAAACTAACAATTTTAAGTTCATTTTCTTGACTGCTTAAACTTGCTCCCAAAATTTTAATAATGCAAAGACAGAGTGACACAATAAATAAAGCTAAATTCTGAGTAGAGGGATTAAGAAAAGTTAAGTAAATTGAGTCTTTTGCTTGGGACAGGAGAAACGGAACACAAACTGAAAGGCTAACGGAAGAAAACAGATTTTACAAATTAACTTAATTTTTTAAAAAATGGATTGAGGTTGTCTAAACCACACAAAACCTATATAACAATAACACCTTTAGAATTTATTTTACTTTATAAAATTGTCTCTTCCACTAGAGTATAAAGTTTCTGAAGTCTGGTTCTGATTAATAAATATTGGCTAAATGCCCAAATGAATAGTTTTTAAATATTTAATTATATTTAACACCTTGCTCAAAAAGGTAAAAAAATAAAATTTAGTTCTCTGAAGATGCCACTTTATACATACTATTATTTTTTTAAAAAAATACTGTTGCGGAAAGAAAGGCTAATATTCTAAAATGTTTAAAGTGCCACCTACCTCACCTTTGCAGTACAGGATTTACTATATGTTATGCTTCTGTTAATTAGATGCATCAACTGTCAATGATACAATTGTGCCTATCGTGAATATATTAGTTGAATTTTGTTCAAATGAGCTCTAAGAAACAATAGTTTTTTTCTTAACTTCAATTTTCATTGTTAGAATAAGTTATTAAAAAATGAACTCATAAAAGTTCTGGAAAAATATGAGTATTTTTATAATCCTCAGTTTAAGGAAGACTTTTAATAGCATGATAATAATGCATCTCAACTAAAAATTTTGTGCTTAAAAAAGGTTTGCAAACTTTAAGTGAGAACTTTCTTGTGTAAATAAATGCATTTTGCAAACCACTGACAAAGTTGAAAGACAATGTAAAACTGGAAAAAAATATGTGCACATATGACAGACAAATTAACAGATTCACAAAAGACAAAGAAATAATTCACAAAAGAAATTCTGAAATGGTAAAATAACACAACAAAAAATGTTCAATCTAATAAAGTAACAAAAACATACTGAATAAAACAATAGTGAAGTATTACTTTTCATCTCTCAGACTTTAAAAGGTTTTTAAAAATTATAAAATCCATTGTTGGCAAGGGTGTGGGAAAACAGATACTCTCATACACCACTGATGGAGTATAAATGGATTCAACCTTTCTAGCAGACAATTCCCTTTGATAAAAAACAATTCCACCACTGCCAACTTATACTGATGAAATAATCAGATGTGCAAAGATATATGTGTAAGAATTAGAATTTCAACAATAAACTCCCAAAAAAGTTGCTAAATTCTTACACATCCATACAATAGAATACTATAAAGTCATAAAAAATTGATACAAACGCTATGTACACTTGGAAATATGATCACCAAAATTTTCAAAAGAAAAACAGACACGTAAAACAGTGAGAGTAAAGTCTGGAAGGATATATACAAAAATGTTACAACAGTCATCTTGAAGTAGGGTAGAAGTTTGGTATTCTTTTAAAACTCCTCTATATTTCTGAATTTTTATGAGCATGTATTAATTTAATAAAAATAATTTTAAAAGATTTTCAATTTAAAGAAAAGAATAAGCAAAACACAGGCAAGGCCTTGACCCTCAGTTAGATTTGACTTTCATGAACAATTTATCTTGAAAGTTCCCGTAAAAATGAGAGTAAATTTCAGAAAAGTTGTCTAACCAGAATTCCACACTAACTTATTTAAATTGACCAAAACATTTCAAAGAATGAGTAAAACTTCAAACAAGTGAATAATTACCAGTAGGAAATACAAATGCCTAAGGATCAGATGCAGAAGAAGCAAATTCACCTGGGAGGCAGTATAGTGGTTAAAGCCTTGGTAAGAAACTGGGTCCAAATCCCAGCTGTGTATGCTGTAAAGAATCATTCAACCTCTCCATGCCTCACTTATAAGACCACCTAGAACACAGTAAGCTCTCAGTATTAGCAGTTAGTAGTCATTACTATCATTGTGAATGGGCTGGCCAATGTACAAATCAACTCAAAGGCAGAGAGGCTCTATTAGATCAAGTTCATTAACTGTATTAAACAGGGTTGGTTTCTTTTTTTCCTGGTCTACTTAAATAGTTCATTTCTGGGCTTCCCTGGTGGCGCGGTGGTTGCGCGTCTGCCTGCCGATGCAGGGGATGCGGGTTCGTGCCCCAGTCCGGGGGGATCCCACATGCCGCGGAGTGGCTAGGCCCGTGAGCCATGGCCGCTGAGCCTGCGCGTCCGGAGCCTGTGCTCCGCAACGGGAGAGGCCACAACAGTGAGAGCCCTACGCACCGCCAAAAAAAAAAAAAAAAAAAAAAAAAAAAAGTTCATTTCTGAGAGAGGTATATTAAAGTCTTTCACTATGACTAGAGGATATGGTTACAATGTCTTTAGAGTTCTATCAGTTTTTGCTCTATATATTTCCAAGTTGTGGGGAAAAGGTATCATGGCTATTAAATCTTCTTGGTGAAAACTTCATATTATTAAGAAATATATCCCTATCTATCCATTTGATATTTTCACCTTAATCTTACCATGTCCAAGTTTCCTTTTTGTTAACATTTGCCTAATATTTTCCATCCCTTTATTTTCAACATTCCTGCACCAATTTTGAGATGTTCCTTATAATCAATATAAGGCTGGACTTTGTCTTTTAAATATGATCTGAGAGTCAATCTCTCAATTATTAACCTTAATCCATCCACATTTAATATAATTACTGATCTGTTTTGAGTTTACTCCTGTCATGTTATTATTTCTTAATGTTTATTTTTTACAACACTGAATGAAAATATTACAGTTCCACTTTTTTAAAAATGCCATCATTAAAGCTTATTATTCATTTCTGTTGAAAATGGAAAAACTTATGCTTTATTTCTGAACTTATTTTATATTTATATATTATATAACTGCTATTCTCAAGCTAAGAATCAACTTTTTTAAAAATTTATTGTTATTGGAGTATAGTTGCTTTACAATGTTGTATTAGTTTCTACTGTACAGAAGAATCAACTTTTTAATCAGTATTTAGGCCAATCCATTGCTGGTTTGCAAACAGACTAATATCCAATATGTGCCTGTTAAATGGCATCTTACTATACTTTTCTTTTTTTAAGTAAACTAAGTAATTTTAGTTTTTTTTAAAAAGGCATTTAGAACTGAAAATTTGATTTCACATATTTTGTTCTCTTTTTCTGCCACACTCATACAGACAAACACACAAGATGATCATGTAATGAATAATTTCCCTTAGTTAAGTGACATGGCATGCAGCATTTCAAAAATTAGGGTGATGATATTAACAGTCTAAAAAGAAAAGTATGTTTCATGTGTGCGTGCATACCTCCCACCACCTTCTTTACAGTTGGGACAGGTGCAAGCTACCCTTCGAAGTCTTTTTCCTTCTTGATGTTGTTGGTCCCCTTCTTCATCTACCACCTGTACTCTTAAGTGTGTTAGATCATTGGTATTCAATGTAGAATCACCACTGAGCTGCCACTCTTCAGGATCAGGTTCTTCTTCCTTGATCCTAATATCTAAAGAAGAAAACAAATACAGATGAGAAGCAGCCCACTGGCCCAAAAAGATAGCATGAGATCTGAGCCTCTCCTAAGGTAAAATGAATAAATACTATGGAGAAGTAAAAAATCATCTGTTTGTGGAGCATAATCATTGCTCCTTGTTGTGGATTATTCTTTTAAAACAATCTATTTTATTCTAAATATAAGAGATTAAGCCAAAAAGAGAATAAAGCCACCATGAGAGCTTGCTTTTTAAAATTCATTAAGAAAGCCAATTTCTTTTGAGCAAGCTGAGTCATAAAACAATCTGAAACTTCAGTTATAATTGTTCAAATAGTCAATAAATCAATGGTCTACTCAGAATAGAACAAATTCTAATGCCTTAAACCTCTTTTTTACAGCCTGTATCAATTACGCATATTTGTAGGTACTATGGGAATGCAAAATGTAGGTCCTATGGGAATGAAATTATGCCTATCTGTAGGTACAATGAAATTATTACTCATAAACTTAAGTTTTAAAGTCAATCCTTACTAAAAATCTATAATGGACACAACCACAATATCATTGTGGAAGGAGGTGCATAAGTATGAGAGAGTTTCTATTTTCAATGAGTTTTATTATAAACCAGACTGAGAAACAAAATGAGCATGCAATGGTGAGGAAGAGTGGATATGGCAGGAAGTTACATCATTCTGTCAGCATAGCCAAACATTTTTCTTTATATCAATAATGATATAAGATCATTTCCTATGTGAAACTAAGAGGTTTTTCCAACTCAGGAAACCAATTAAAAAAAACAAGAAAGAAAACAATACATGAGTGCTAGCTTTGGCAGCACATATACTAAAATTGGAAGGATAGAGAGAAAATTAGCATGGCCCCTGCGCAAGGATGACACACAAATTCATGAAGCATTCCATATTTTTACAATTTGTATGGCAACACAAGACCCCGAATAGCCAAAACAATATTGAGAAAGAAAAACGGAGCTGGAGGAATCAGGCTCCCTGACTTCAGACTATACTACAAAGGTACAGTAATCAAGACAGTATGGTACCAGCACAAAAACAGAAATATAGATCAATGGAACAAGATAGAAAGCCCAGAGATAAACCCACACACCTATGGTCAACTCATCTATGACAAAGAAAGCAAGAATATACAATGGAGAAAAGAAGTCTCTTCAATAAGTGGCACTGGGAAAACGGGACAGCTACATGTAAAAGAATGAAATTAGAACACGCCCTAACACCATAGACAAAAATAAACTCAAAACGGATTAAAGACCTAAATATAAGACTAGACACTATAAAACTCTTGGAGGAAAACATAGGAAAAACATTCTTTGACATAACTCACAGCAAGATCTTCTTTGGCCCACCTCTGAGAGTACTGAAAATAAAAACAGAAATAAACAAATGGGACCTAATGAAACTTAAAAGCTTTTGCACAGCAAAGAAAACCATAAACGAGACGAAAAGACACCCCTCAGAATGGGAGAAAATGTTTTGCAAATGAAGCAACTGACAAGGGATTAGTCTCCACAATATACAAACAGCTCATGCAGCTCAATATCAAAAAAACAAACAACCCAATCAAAAAATGGGCAGAAAACCTAAATAGACATTTCTCCAAAGAAGACATACAGATGGCCAAGAGGCACAAGAAAAGATGCTCAACATCACTAATTATTAGAGAAATGCAGATCAAAACTGGTCAAAATGGCCATCATCAAAAAATCTACAAATGATAAATGCTGGAGAGGGTGTGGAGAAAAGGGAACTCTCTTGCACTGTTTGGTGGGAATGTAAACTGATACAGCCACTATGAAGAACAGTATGGAGGTTCCTTAAAAGAACTAAAAATAGAACTACCATATGACCCAGCAATCCCACTAATGGGCATATACCGGATGGACCTAGAGTCTGTCATACAGAGTGAAGTAAGTCAGAAAGAGAAAAACAAATACTGTATATTAACACATATATGTGGAATCTAGAAAAATGGTACAGATGAACCTATTTGCAGGGCAGGAATAGAGACGCAGACATAGAGAACGAACGTGTGGACACGGTGGGCGAGTGGTAAGGGAGGGTGGGATGAACTGGGAGATCGGGACTGACATATACATACACACTACCATGTGTAAAACAGATAGCTAGTGGGAACCACTGTATAGCGCAGGGAGCTCAGCTCGGTGCTCTGTGGTGACCTACATGGGCAGGATTGGGGGGGGGGGTCCAAGAGGGAGGGGATATATGTATACATATAGCTGATTCGCTTCATTGTACAGCAGAAACACAACATTGTAAAGCAACTATTCCCCAATTTAAAAAACAAATAAATAAAAACGAAAACAAAAAACCCACAATATATGATTTAGAACAAACACTGAATATAATCATCTTTGATAAAACATAAATTCCTACACATTTTTATTGTGATGTAAACTAAAAATCTTAATGGAAATTTATTTTAGATTTATACCAGTCACTAATAATTGGAGCCAAAAATAGCCCAAAAAAATCAAATGTGCCCTAACAGCTCCTGAATTTATACTAATGCAAACTATAACGTACAACCAAGAAAAATGCCTCAAACAGTTTTAAATTAATTTATTTTATCAGAAAAGCTACAACTAAGAATCAAGGGGGGAAATGGGAAGAGAGGGCACTCTGGCCTGGGCAACAGGGTAGATGGTGGTGCCATTCACTGCAATAGGAAACACTGGAGAAGGTTCAGGTGGAGGTAAAGAAGGACAGTTAATGAATTCAAGGCTGTTGGTCATGGAGTCTGAACAGCTTGTGAGACAAAACCGTAAAAAAGCTGGATCTACACAGATGGAGTGCATCCAAAGTAGTAGGTTAGATCATTCAAGGACTATGAGTAGAATGAGAAGAGAAAGTAGCCTATAAGGAATGCAGACATTTAAGGAACAGGCAGAAGAGGATGAACCTGTGAAGGAAAGGCGTACCCAGAAAAATGTGCTACATTAAAGAAAGGAAAAGTGGTCAACATCATATACTGCAGAAAAATCAAGAAAGAAACTAGGAAAATGGGCAAGAAGTGAAAAAGTGTTTAATAGCAAGTACAGATACGTTTTTTAAAATGTCTGGCTTGAGAGGGAGACAGAAACATGACACTACAGGCTAAAGGGGACCAAAAAAGAGAGTCTGGGGGAGGAAGTGTTTTGTTCTATGTTTGAAGACAGGGAAGACCTGAACATGTGTAAATGTTCATGAGAAAGATCCACTATAGAGGGAGAGACTGAAAACACAAAAATAAAATCCCTAAGAGGTCAGGAGGGGATGATGATCCTAGCACTTACAGGCTTAACTGTTGAAGCACAGCCACCTCTTCCTCTATTACATGAGGGAAGAAAAGATACAGGCACATTCATTCATTCAATAAGTGATTAGCTACTATGTGCCATGAACTGTGCTAGACCCCAGAGGCAGAGAATTTGATGCCTAGAAATTAAGGGGAAATGGTTTCTATTTCCTCAGTGAAAGGATGAAGAATTAGATATGTATAAAATTCATCCAAACACACAACATAAATGAGTATTGACCTCTGTTCCTTTATAATCAGGTGTCCACCTGCATCATTATGACAAGACATTTAAATATATGCACAAATACTGCATAGTATTAGCTTTTTTACAAGTTAAATAAAAGACACAGCATATGGATATCACATATCCAGAGTTGGATAAATTTTAAGTCCATAAAATGAGGAATTTTGTCAGATGTTTTTAAAGTTACTCATCTTACATTGTTTGTGACAAGACAGCAAGGAAAAAGGACGACAGAATAATATTACGAGCAGATAAAGGAGTCTAGAGAGAGAGAAGATTTAAAGAAATCGTAGAGAACAAATAAAGCAATGAGAGAGGGCAAGAATAAAATACAACCTGATTGGGGATAATCATTTTACAGGTCATTCCTACTCCTAATGCTAATTCTCTTACTGAAACCTACAAAATATCTTTAAAGAGTGTGTCATGGCCATGGATACTTATAACTTAGTTCTCTTTCTTAGTGAATTCCAATAAAACAAAGGCACATAGAACATAACATGTCCAAATTGAACACATCTTGTCCACTCACCAAACCTTCTCCTGCAGACCCCTTTATTGATAATTACAAGCCACCTAATTGCTCAAATCATCAATTTCAGGTGAGTCCTGTCAGTCCATTCCCAGCCTCTCATCTCTCTCTTCTGCCAATCCAACTTCTACAGAGCTTCCAGAATCTTCTTCCTAAATACAAAATCTAATGGCATCACTTTCCTGATTCATTACCTGCACTAATTCTCTATTTTCTACAGTATTAAGTACTAACTTGTTAACTTGGTATTCAAGAACCTTCTCAATCTGGCCAGAACTGCTCTTCCAACTTCAGTATTAAAATACTGAAATTCTCATCATTGTCAGAACCCATGTCCTTTCTCAATGTCACACCCGTAAGTATGTGCCTCTCTTGCCTGGACTGTTTTCTAGCTCTTTTCCTTTTGCATGTAACTAACCTCTACTTATCCTTCAAGATTAGATCAAATGTCATCTCCTTTATACATGCTTATGGTAGAATTCTACTTACTGGCTCATACATCCCTTTGGATAATAAATGCTTCACTCAAAAGTACTCAGAAAATACAATCTGACTAAATGAACAAACCCTTCCTTAAGGAGGAACTTCCAGTCTAGGTAATAATCTACCTGGAAAACTCTGCCCTCTACTTCTCTATGCTCCTTCTATCTGCAAATAATACATATAGAGAAGATTTTAAAAATTTAATTTTATCTCAAATGGATACTTAATTTTCTAGCATCACTTACTGAAAACAAAAAAAGAGTTCATATGGACAGGACCACAAAGTGCTCATTAAAGACAATAAATTATTTGCCCAACAAGTGTTATACCCAATTTTCAATCATTTTTCTTGCTCATACACATCTGGGGTATTTTAGAATCTTAATCATAAATTTCACCCATCTAGTAAATCTTAAATAATTCCTCTTTGCCAACTTGCATTATCAATTTAATACAGACACCTTAAAAACAGGTCTTCTGGGGCTTCCCTGGTGGCGCAGTGGTTGCGCGTCCGCCTGCCGATGCAGGGGAACCGGGTTCACGCCCCGGTCTGGGAGGATCCCACATGCCGCGGAGCGGCTGGGCCCGTGAGCCATGGCCGCTGAGCCTGCGCGTCCGGAGCCTGTGCTCCGCAACGGGAGAGGCCACAACAGTGAGAGGCCCGCATACCACACACACACAAAAAAAACAAAACAGGTCTTCAGTACTAGGCAGTCAAGTTTGTATCTTCCTCTATATCTTAGTGTAGATATTAGCAAAATATTTTTTACCATGCTGTATTAGTGTCCTACATGGTACTTAGATATTCTTAGAAATCTAGTTTATAAAGCTCAGGAGAAGGGGAAATAATACCCATCAAAATTGCCCACAGAAGTATAAAAAGGTACTCAATATTATTAGATATCAGGAAAATTAAAATTAAAATCATAGTGAAATATCCTACACATCCACCAGGATGTCTAAAACTTTTTAACAGGCCACCTGTTAGCAAAGTATTAGAGCAACTGAAACTCTCCCACACTGCTGGTGGGTGTGTAAATCAGTATAACAACTTTGGAAATCTTTTGACCGTATCTTTTAAAGATGAACCTATGTATACCCTATAACGGAAGCAATTTCACTCCAATGGAAAGGCATATATACATGACACCAAAAGTACAGAAATTCATCCTAAACTGGAAGTAACTCATATATCCACTAGTGTTGGAATAGAAAAATCATATATTCATTCATACAGTGGAATTTGTTAAAACAATGAAAATTAACAACTTACATGCAACAGGAACATCACAGACATAATTTTAAACAAAAGAAGGCACACACACACACTGTCTCTTACATATAATACCTATATCTATAGAGAGACATATACCATTTAAATAAAGCTCAAAGCAACAGGAAACACTACTATACAGTGACTGCCTACCTTTACGAGGCGTAATGACTGGGTACAGGGAGATTGAGGAACTGCTGGCAATATCTTATTTCTTGATCCAGGTGGTAATTTTTCCTATGTGTTTGTTTTATAAAAATTCATCAAGTTACACACCTATGATTTGTACATTTTTCTGAGTGTATATTATACTGTGAAAGATCATTCTAAATAAAAAATTTTTAAGTAATCTATAGGAGATTACTTAGGGAATTTGTTAAAGACAGTCAATCAGTGTTTGTTGTGGTTTCATCTCTAGTTCCTATATAGCCAACTAGCCCCTTCACCCACCACTGGAATTAAAAACAAAAACATAAACAAAGAAACAAAACCTTAAGATGACTGGGCTCCCAGCAAAGTATTGCACTGGATCTGAACCCAGGCATTTGGATTCCGGAGCCTGCACTCTTAAGCACTAGTCCATACAAAATTAATAAACCCCTCATCGTTAAGATAACACAGTAGCAAGACCAAGAAATTAATCACATTTTATTTCTCATTTGAATTTCCAGTGTCTTAAACTCATGACAATAGACTTCCATATTCAGTAAGTAATTATTAAGAATCTACTGGATATCAGACACTGTGCTATGGGACAAAGAATTAAAGGGAAAAAAGAGAAAAGGAAAAAAAATGTCTAAGGGATTTTATCGTAAAAGAATAAAGTCATAATCAAAAGGAAAAAAAATGACTGCTCCAAAAATTAAGTCAATTTGAAGTTTAGGACATAATGTTATTCTCTACAAATATGTGAATGATTACAATATGCCAGTCACTGTTCTAAGTTCTAAGGATAAAAGTTAACAACAGTTAAGAGCTCCTGTCTTTATCAAGTTTCCTTTTTAGTGGGAAAAGACAGAACAAATAATCGAGTAAATATGGCTGACCCTTGAACAATGCAGAGTTAGGAGTGCCAATGTGTAACTTATAGTTCTCCCTCCGTATACATCTGCCGATTCAACCAACTGCAGATCGTGTAATACTGTTGTATTTACTATTGAAAAAAACTCTGCATGTAAATGGATTTGAGCAGTTCAAACCCATGTTCAAGGGTCAACTATACACAGCATCTTGTGTGGTGGTGAACTGTTATGGGAATAAAGTGAGGTAAGGATAGACAGAAAGTGAAAGGAGAGAAGTACTTGCTGTTTTAAATAAGTGGCCAGAAAAAGCTTTGCTAATACGGTGACATTTGACCCTGAAGGAAGCAAAGGCGCAAGAAGGTGGGGGAAAGTATTCCAGGTAGAAGGAAGAGCAAGGTGCATGTATGCTTGGTGTGTTCAGAGAAATGCAAGGAGGCCTGTGTGGCTAGAAAGAAATGAATGTGAAAGAAGAGTAGTAAGTGACAAGATAGCAGAGATAAAAATGTAAAGGTGGGATAAGATTATATATGATGTTATACATTGTGTACTACCTTGTAGGCCACTAAAAGTTTACATTTTATTCAGTGAGTGAAGCCACTGAGAGTAGAGGGGTGATATAGTGGCGTTAAACTAGTTGTTAATGAGGAAGTGGTAAGGAATGATCAGAATCAGGAAATATTTTGTAGGCAGAGTCAAAGACATTTGCTAACAGATCTGATAACAGGGTTTTATTGTGAGGTGTGAGAACAAGGAGTTATATTTAACTCCGAGGTTTTAGTCCCGAGCAACTAAAAAGATGGAGTTGCCATTAACTGAAACAGAGTAGAGAGTGGAGGTAGAAAAATTAATGGCAGAGGGGTGCCATTCAGGGGTCCATTTTTGGATATGAAAGTTTTGAAGTACCTATGAAATACCCAAATGATCATGTTGATTAGGCAGCTGACGGATCTGGAGTTCAAACAGAAGTATGACCCACAGATACAAATTTGGGCATCGTCAACATTTATAGTTGGTTACTGAGAGTCACCTGGAATGGAGTGTATATATATATATATATATATATATATATGAAGAAACCCTAGGCACTTCAAAGCTGACAAGCAGAGATGAAAAAAAGCCAGTGAGACAGGAGGAAGCTGGTATCCAAAAGCCAAGTGAAGAAATCATTTCAAGAAGAAAATAATCAAAGATGTCAAATGCTTGTCAGTCAAGTAAAATGAGGACTGAGAAATGACTTTTGGATGTAACAATGTGGTAATATCTTTACAAGAGCTGTTCCAATAGAGAAGTGAGAATACAACCCTGCCTAGTGTACATTCAAGAAAATGGAAGGAGATGAACTAGAAACAAGTTTATACAAGTCTTTCCAAGAGTTCTGCAGCAAAAGCAAGCATTATAAAATGGGCACTGAAGGTCCTAAACTAGCCCACAAGGGTAGATTTAACACAACACTACCTGAAATAGTGTAAACTAACCTTTATTTTCAGTAGCACTACCTGTATGATATACACTAGTAATATAAAAATGAATATGCTTATTTAAACTTGACTTTGGTACTTAAGGAATAACAAGTTTTAAACACAAGAAAAAAATGTACGCAATGGAAACAAATTCTCAAGGACATTTGAGTATACATTTAAGAACTTTATAAACTAACAGCACTGGTTTTTGATTATATCTATTCTCTACCTCAAAATGCTTCAATGTCCGCTTCATCTGGCCTGGTATATGACTGACAGTATCTTTGTGACATAGTTACAGTTGTTTTCAAGGCCTACCCCAATAAAACAAGTTTGTGAAAGGGATATATAAATTAAAAATTTTTTTTTCCAATTTCCTGCACACCTCAGTAAGAGCTAAAGAAAAAGAGAGAGAAACAGAGACTTTAAATGATGAAAAAATACACACACACAGTATGGTTACAAAGATAAGACTAATTTTCTTGTATAGCCAATGGACAAACGAAATAATAGAAAGGTATTATTTTAACATGTCATTAATACACTTTAAGTAGAGGAATACCAAAAAAGTAGAGACTGGCGTACAGAAGTGTGATGATGAGGGTGTAGATGGATCCAACTTCCCATAGACACCACTATATAGCACTGATGACTTCAAAGAGTTTGGCTGTTTTTGTGGATTAGGAAGAGGATGAAGCCAGTCGTCTCCAAATCTTCTTGATTGCTCGACACTATTAGTAAAGTTGTGAACATGCACCCCGTAAATGTGTTTATTAAGTATATACAAGTAATACTATTCTAACTGATTATTAAACATTATAAAACACAAATAGTTATATAAGATAAACAAATGTATTGTTAACTGCAATAGCTCATTCTCAGATAATGTCACAACAATATTTAGGTAAGATTCAGTGTTATCAATAGCAGATGGAAACTCTACCATTTTCGGTGATACTTGCATTTCTTTTCTATTCTATCCATGGTTTCTTTACATGAATATTAAAGCCACTTGTCCACTCTGAAGGATATTCAGTTAAAACCAAAAAATACAATTCCACTTAATCCAAGCATATCCAAGTACATATAAACAGCAATACGCAGCAGCATGCTAAAAGCAACAAAAAGTGGGCAAGTGAGCAGGCTTATCATATGTAACACAAACACAAATGACATGGAATTAGTGAAGGCACCAATGGCAATCTGTATAATCAATATTAGTTAAGCATTAATAACTCAGGGCATGTTTAGATTTCTATTAAAAATATTACCAGAAGAAAATGTTAAATGCTTCCTCCTGAGACTATTTGTTACTTATGTGTCAATAGAGCTAACTGAGTATTTAAGATAAATTCTTTACTGGTTTATCAAGTCTGAAACATGCATATTTAATTTAAATACACTAGATAAATATGAGTTACAGTACTATTGATAAAATGAGACATTCTCCTTTATCAATAGCGTATCATTAGGATTTTGTTGTTCTTATCAAAGGCTTTCATGTTCTCTGCCTTCAATTTTTAAAGTACTGATGAAATTACTTCATTTGATTCTGAAAGTTTATTTTACTTAAATTTTTTCCTTTAATCAGTTTCACCTGCTATAAAAATCACCTAAACAGAATTACAGGATAATCCTACAAGATCTCGTACATTATTTAATTAGATTTTCAAGTTCATAACTATTTAGATTCCTATGGACATTTCAGAGCTAACAAGTCTTTTTTTCTAGTTTTTCTTTCAAGGGGATAGTTACAAACTATAGACATGGATTCCTAAAAATATAAGTTCACTAATCTGATCAAAAGAGGTTAACACTTTAGGGGAAGGTTTTAAAACCAAATTTTCTTTAACAATTATAAACTTTATATATATAAAATCTCTGCTTTAACATGAAGCAATCTCTTTCCCATAAACCCTATCTCCTTAGATTTGGATCATTACTCTTCTATGACTGCTCCCTTCCCCCTCCCCCACTTAAATTTAATCTTTAATTTCATCTCTACTAATCTTTTTTCAAATCCAACCCCCTTCTATTTTTTTTTTTTACAGCAGTTTCCCAAATTATTTTCAAACCTTTTCTACCCAACTGGAGATTATACATTAATAGGAGTATTCTTCCTAGTAAATCTAAACAATATAAGCTTTTGTAAGATACATACACATAGATATAAACATAACTGCAAATGACTGATTTTCTAATATGCCTAAAATGTCTCATTTTACAGACATACCACATATATACGAGAAAGACTATGACCTGCAATTAATACACTATGAACAGTGAAATACTAACTTCACTTTAATCTGAAGTACTAAATAAGTTACTGTTAAAGGAACAGTGTTCAATACCACATGCTAACGCATATATATGGAATTTTAAAAAGCTGTACTCGTGAACCTAGTGGCAAAGCAGGAATAAAGACGCAGACGTAGAGAACGGACTCGAGGGCACGGGGTGGGGGAAGCTGGGATGAAGTGAGAGAGTAGCACTGACATATATACACTACCAAATGTAAAATGGATGGCTAGTGGGAAGATGCTTCACAGCACAAGGAGATCAATTTGATGCTCTGTGACAACCTAGAGGGATGGGATAAGGAGGCTTAAGAGGGAGGGGATATGGGGATGTATGTATACATATAGCTGATTCACTTTGCTGTACAGCAGCAACTAACATAGCATTGTAAAGCATTTATACTTCAATAAAGATGTGGGGAAAAAAAGGAACAGTGTTCTACTCTATGATGACGATAACATAAGATTTACTACTTGTTGGACACTATTACAAGCACTTAACATACACTGACTTACTTCATACTCCCAACTACCCTAAGGTTTCAGTCATACTTTTCTCCCTACTTTCTAGATGAGAAAACAAAGAGGTTAAGTCATTTGCCTGAAGTCACACAGCTGAAAATTGGTGGAGCCAGGACATAAGACAAAGAATTATGCAAAACCATATTATAAGCTTTGCTAAAAATCAGTTCCCTCGCTTTTGAAAATGTCCGTACCTAGCACCGCCCCTCAATCCAAATACTGGCAACCCTACAGTGGTCACTATAATAATTTGGGGAAAACTGGGATGGGAAACATTACCTGTGTGTAACTTTGCAAAGTCTGAGACCTCTGAGGCAGAACACAATGTAGGGTAGAGCACAATGTAGGGCAGATGTCAAGGGCCCGACAACACCTTATTCAAAGAATCCATGTCCTTAGAGAACAGACTTGTGATTGCCAAGACGGAGGGGGAATGGGGGAGGGATGGATTGGGAGTCTGGGTTTGGCAGATGCAAACCATTGTATACAGAATGGATAAACAACAAAGTCCTACTGTAGAGCACACGGAACTGTATTCAATATCCTGTAATACACCATAATGGAAAATAATTTTTAAAAGAATGTATATATATGTATAACTGAATCACTTTGCTGTACAGCAGAAATTAACACAACACTGTGAATCAACTATACTTTAATAGAAAAACCAAACTAAACCAAAAAAAAAAAAAAAAAAAAAAAAAAAATCAGTTCCCTCCCAGGGCTAGTTCCCAGGAATAAGCAGTCTAGCCTCCTTACATATGAATATGTGGTTTTAATTGTAGTTGTAGTTTGTTCAAATCAGTGCGACTTAAAAAATCTGGGGACGATAAAGAAAATGTATATACATACAATGAAATATTGTGCAGCCTTAAAAAGGAAATCTTGTCATGTGCTACAACATGGATGAACCTTGAAAACATTACACTAAGTGAAATAAGCCAATCACAAAAGGACAAATGCTGTATGAGTCTACTAATATGAAGTATCTAAAGTAGACAAAATCATTGAAACAGAATGTAGAATGGTGGTTGCCAAGGGCTAGGAAGAGGAAAGAAGGGGAATGGATACAGATTTTCAGTTTTTCAATATGTAAAGTTCTACAACCTGTTGCACAACGGTGTGAATATATTTAACACTACTGAACTATACACTTAAAATGGTAAATTTAATGTTATGTGTTTTTTACTATAATTTTTAAAAATCTGGGAAAATCTCCCGTTACTTCCCACTCCCACAGATGACTTATGTTCGGAATCTTACAGATAAAATCTTCAGTGTCACAGATAAGTTCAAATTAACTATGAAGGATACACATCAATATAAGATATTACTGCAAACAGTACTCTTTGCTAAGATTCATCCCTTCCTCCATTAGCTTCAGAGACTAGTTTTCCTCTCTAATTTCAGATTTATAAAGACTACTTTAAAACTATTCCAAAGTTTTTTAAAAAGTAAAAGCTGTTTTCCTCCAACACTCCCCCAGGTTAAAATAATACCAAAAAGAGTTCTCAAAAAGCCCTGATTGCCCTCTAATAAACAATAAGAAAGTGATTTGTTACCAGCAGCTCTCACAACTCTCACTATTCAAATCCTAACAGTACCACCAAACATTCATCCTAAGAGTAGATTCAATTTTTAGAGACAAGATGATGACCAGAAGTCACATGTTATGAATAATATTAGTATTTAAACTGGAAGATATAATTTTGCTCTTCATTCAAAACAAACCATGACCACAATATAAATTGGATCCCTAAAGTAGCTTACCTCCCTAGCACCTAATCATCATTGGAATAAGCAGAACACCTCCTTAGCCTAAGCAATTCAGGACCAATCTTTTTTTTAAGTCTTCTTAGGAAGGCCAAGAGGGGAAATATACAAAAACGTAGTAAGTTATACATGATTTTTTTTTTAACCTCACCTCTCACAATCCTATTCTCAGTTTTCATATCATCCATCCAGTAGATAAACATATCTTCTCCCATGTTCACAAATCTATGTTTACGTTACTCACCAAGGGTGCAAAATATAGCTCTACATTAATTCTACTACTAATCCATTCTAATTTCATGTTGCAAGAAAATTCTCTTCCAAACTGGTTTGCAGTCAGGAATTCCCTGGAGGGTCAGTGGTTAGGACTCGGCGCTTTCACTGCCAGGGGCCCAAGTTCAATCCCTGGTTGGGGAACTAATCCTGCAAGCCTCGCAGCGCAGTCAAAAAAAAAAACTGGTTTGCAGTCATCTGTTAAAACATTCTTAAAAAATAGCTATGGAAGAACAGATAGTTGTTTGAATACTATATATTATCATAATTTGTTGAAATACAAAGGCAATAGCATATAGCATACAGTATACTATATGCTCATCTTCTCAAATTTATATAAGCTGGCTTTCTTTTGTAAATTTTAATTATTAAAAACTCTTTAAAAGGACTTCCCTGGTGGCGCAGTGGTTGAGAATCAACCTGCTAATGCAGGGGACACGAGTTCGAGCCCTGGTCCAGGAAGTTCCCACATGCCGCGGAGCAACAAAGCCCGTGTGCCACAACTACTGAACCTGTGCTCTAGAGCCTGCGAGCCACAACTACCGAAGCCCACGCGCCTAGAGCCGGTGCTCCGCAACAAGAGAAGACCCCACTTGCGGCAACTAGAGAAAGCCCATGCACAGCAAGGAAGACGCAACGCAGCCAAAAACAAACAAACAAACAAAACTCTTTAAAAAATTAAACGTTGGAAAAGAGTATGATCTACTACTTCAATGTTTAATTATTTGTATATCACTTTAAAAATACATAGAAAACGTCTAAAATTTTAAACCTTCAGGGCATGAGTTGTTTAGGATGGTAGTTTACCAGATAACTACAGGTTACCATATTTTGAATGGAAATCTCTCCAGAATTAATTATACATTTACCTACTTTCTTTAGTGGGAAGCTCAATCTAATGACTCAAATTCATTATTAAAAATAATTTATGGTAGTAAACAAGCCCTAGAACATTGTACTAAAAACATATACAGAATTCTGGCTTTTTATTTCTTGTATCTACTTGTGGGTTTTGGGGGTTTTTTTTTTTTTTTTTTTTGCCTTCTTCCCAACTCTTCCATCCTCCATCTCTCAGGCCACACATCCATTGTCCATCCTAATGTTTATCTTCCAAGCCAGTTTTAAACTTGGAAATCAGCCAGGATTGTTAAAACTGTGTATAAATATTGGATAAATTAGGTCTACAGAAAGAACCTAAAGCTTTTCCTAAGAAACCCAAACTGAAAAAAATGAAGATGGGGACTTCCCTGGTGGCACAGTGGTTAAGAATCTGCCTGCCAATGCAGGGGACGTGGGTTTGATCCCTGGTCCAGAAAGATCCCACATGCCACAGAGCAACTAAGCCTGTGCGCCACAACTACTGAGCCAGAGCTCTAGAGCCCCTGAGCCACAACTACTGAAGCCCATGCACCTAGAGCCCGTGCTCTGCAACAAGAGAAGCCACCACAATGAGAAGCCCGTGCACCGCAATGAAGAGTAGCCCCCGCTCACCACAACTAGAGAAAGCCCATGCAGCAACAAAGACCCAACGCAGCCCAAACAAACAAACAAATAAATAAATTTATTTTTAAAAAATGAAGATGGCCACAGTGGCTATACCTGCTCCAGCACAGGGATTTTCAAACTATAGTTCCTTAAAAGACACTACAAGTGTCAGCAGAAAAGATGACTATGTATAAAGTCTCAGACCCTCATATAAATCAGAGCAACCCCATAAGATCAGTGTTATACACTGGAGTTCTACCTAAGGCTTCATCTGAGGTTAGGTTCTACTCTAGCACTGAACTAAAACTGATGCTGCTGCCACTGACACTAGGGTTAGAAAAAAATAATGGTTTGGGGTTTTTCCCCTACCCACCTCATTTTAAAAAATATTCCCTGTAAACAAGAGTCCCTTGATTTCCTCAATCCTGTGTTTAAAATGAATATTACTTTTTCTAAGGATTATTCACTACACTTTTGATAGATTCAACAATCCTAATTTGAGTTTCTACCACCAGAAATAGGAAACAATGCTTTAAATGATCCAGTAAACCATAATGATGCTACATATAGCTTTGAACAATTATTTCTAGTTAAAATGTTACAAGTTTCATTGTTCTCTAATTTTTCCTGTGTCTTCTACAATCTCTCTGCCATATTACCTATACATAAAAGAGGGCACTTGGTCCATGTGTGGGCTTGGCTATTGTAAGGAATATAAGCCAAAAAGCTGTATCTTGGCAGTTTCAGAATTTGTACATTTTCTTCTGCCCTCAAATTTCAATGTATTCAATTCAAACATTTATTGAGCACCTACTGTGACTAAAATTATAACCTAACACATCAATCGGAACTAGTGAGGTTGTGGTACAGTAACAAACAATCCCAAAATCTCAGCGGCTTGACATAACAAAAGTTTTTTCTCATTAATTTTACATGTCCAACTCTGGTTGGCAGGAGAGATCTGCTTATCACAGTCCCTCCACTTGACACATGCTTCCAAGATTGTCTTGCCAAGGAAGGTAAAAGGTAAAGTGGTAAATCACATCCTGCTCTTAAACTTTCATTCACATTTTATTGGCCACAGTAAGTCAGATAGCCATGCCTGATTTCAATAATGATATGAAAGAGCAATCCTATCACGTGCTTAGAAGAGAAGTGGTCTATTTATGAAGAAGCATGATTCCCAAGTGCCTGTGCTGATCAAATATTCAATTTACTTTTCCTCCCACATTTGGATACACCTGTCCCCTTCATGCAGAAGATAACCCCAAAATCCCACCTAGTTATAGCACCAAGCTCAAAGCTCTCAGGTCCAGACGTGGCCCTTGTTCACAAAGATCTGTTTACCAAATCAAGTTATCTACCTCCCTTCACAGACACAATACACAATGACAGAAAAAGCTAAGTATAACCGTAAAAAACACTCCTGTTCAAAAGAGGAGGAACAGGAGATAAAATAGTCAATAGTTCATAGCAATTCACATACCCCGCTGAACAGATAGTGTAAGTGGCTCTCTGCTCTGGGGGAGAGAATTCTCTGACTGATCACTGGGAGGAGTTTCTCAGTCTAGTACTCTCTGAGCCTTTTGGCTCTACCTTCCAGGAGGTTTTTTTTTTCTTGCCTGCTATCCTCCTCCACCACAAGTGAAGTGGACACAGGGAGTGTACATCCTTAGTTAGCTAAGAGGAATTTTCAGCCTGCTGGTAGAAGGTTAGGGGGCAGTGACCAACTCATGCAATTACACTTTCTTCACACTTTCCATGCTGGTTTCTTGGGCTGTACAACTCCCTGAAAAACTTAGAGGCTTCTTATCTGCTCTAGCCATTTCCAAGTGCCAATGTCTAGAACCATAGCTTTTTTTCTAGATATGTCTTTTAGACTTTCTACATTTCATTGCTTTCTTGCCCTATGAGACTGTGTGCTATCTATTTCTCTCTACTTAATTGTGGGTGCCTTGGAACTATCTGGCTTTAGTAGGGAATCCATACCTTTTAAAAAAGTCTAGGGCTTCCCTGGTGGTGCAGTGGTTTAGAGTCCGCCTGCCGATGCAGGGGATACGGGTTTGTGCCCCGGTGCTGGGCCCGTGGGCCATGGCCGCTGAGCCTGTGCTCCGCAACGGGAGACGCCGCAGCAGTGAGAGGCCCGCGTACCGCAAAAAAAAAAAAGTCTCTTTTCCCCAACCCAACTGAAAGGCACCACCCCCCTTAAGTAGACCTTTACTCTGAATCACCTTAATCCATTCAGACTTTTTAACAATGAGAGTGATGGTCATAACCCTGATTGTCAGAAAAGTTTTAATTATCTGCTCAAAAGGCTTCTTAGTTTCATCTCTTACTGATTGACAGTGAGAAACAATTGCTTCTTCCAATCCTAATTTCCCAAATTTCTGGACTCTCTTTATTGCTCTTCATTCCCACTTGCAAACTAGCCAATCATGTTCTAGCTCATTTTTTTCTTCCATCTTGTCAAATGGAGCCAACAGCAGCTAAAATACAATTTGTTTTCCAGCCTCATCCCCTAAAGCTATAAATGCATTAGGTACATTACTGGCCTTCTAAGTTATTGCAGGCAAGTTTTTACCAAACACTTCTCCGCATTGCATCTTCTCAGCCTCTAATATCACTTTCCTTGCTGCCTGACCCTTGACCAATGCAACATTTGAGAGGTTTTGTGAGAGCACCCTACCGCTTGTACCAACTTTGACTTTAGTCAGGATAGGTTACATAAATGCTGCCCAATAGAAATATAATTCAAGTCACATACGCAATTGTAAAGTTTCTAGTAGCCACATTTAAAAGATAAAAAGAAACAGTGAAATTAATTTTAATATATTTCATTTAACCCAATATACCCAAAATAATTACATTTCAATCTGCAAGCAATGTAGAAATTATTGAGCTATTTTACATTTTTTCATAGCAAATCTTTAAAATCCAGTTTTTATTTTTACACTTAATCACATCTCAATTCAGTCTAGCCACATTTCAAGTGCTTATTAACAGCATCATGAAGCTAGTGGCTACCATATTAGACCATGCAGGGCAAAATAAAATTGCAGTAGCTAATAGCCCCTGAAATCTCAGTGGCTTAAAACGAAGGCTTTTTTTTTAGTCATATCCACCGTAGCCAAGAATGTTCTGCATGTTTTCCTCACTTACAGATCAAGCTAGTAGAACAGTCAGTAGAGCATACATAGTTCATTGGCCAAAGCAAGCTACATAGCTGCATCCAACTTGGTTGTGCCCAGAAAGAAATCCGGAAATATTAGGTAGATAGCTCTAATGACTATCACATCCAATTTTTAAACTGCAATTAAAAACTTCCAAATTATGTCTTCAAAGAACTGTATCTTTTAAATTTTCCTTTTTTCCCAATAGACACCAACTTCAAAAAGCAAATAAAGCAATGAAGTAGTAAGCTACTACTAACTAGTTAGAACTCTAGGACAAATGCAGTTTCTTTGCTATGAAACATAACTTTTTCAATAAAGTTTCTGAAGAGTCGGTAAAAGCAATTGAAAAGGCGTGACTAGAGCTCAAATACTATTCCTTTTACTTCATTTTGGCAAACAAGTACTTCAAATCCTCTTTAACTTCTCTTATCAAGCCTTTCCAAGGGACTACTGCCACTGAAACAAGGCTGAAGAAAAATTAAATGGCAGAGGAAAAGCCACATTTATTCCTCAAAAGTGGACAAAAGAGAGGAAAATAACATTAATCAAAACTAAAGATACTTCTACTACTTTTTCGAAAAGATTTCCTTATCTCCTTTAGAAGTTAACGTTCTGCCATTTAACACTGTAACATAAAAACCAATTGCCTATTTATTCATCCAAAATAAAGGTATTACTTCAAAGCCTAAAGTTCTACTTTCACAGGTCTAAGGCTGAAACCCCTTTCTTCTAAGAATAAACTCTTACACTCTATTCCACCTTCACTTAAGCATCCAAAGAAAGAATTTTAGCCTATTAGAGGACCCAAGATACTGGCTGGATTACACGAAGTTTTAGGAATTAAAGGGTATCCCAGTGAGGTATAAGTGGTAGGCAATAAAAGAGCATCATGGACTTTCCTGATGGCACAGCGGTTAAGAATCCGCCTGCCAATGCAGGGGACACGGGTTCGAGCCCTGGTCCGGGAAGATCCCACGTGCCATGGAGCAACTAAGCCGGAGTGCCACAACTACTGAAGCCTGCGTGCCTAGAGCCCATGCTCCGCAACAAGAGAAGCCCCGGCTCGCCACAACTAGAGAAAGCCTGTGCACAGCAACGAAGACCCAATGCAGCCAAAATTAATTTAAAAAAAAAAAAAAAAAAAAAAGCGCATCACAAGGAGGGACTAATGTAAATAAAACAGCAAATTTTGCATAGGGAATACACGTGTGCTGGTATGTATGGGGATTGGTTTCATATAACCATTAATACCTCCCTACAAAATCCTTGTTTTGAAGCCGGGTATTCTAACTTAATTATGAATCAGGGTAAAATAAACTCTTAAATAAAGAGTAAGTGATACTATCTCGAACTGATAAGCAATCAACGTAGACGACTTTCTGAGAGAAAATAAGACAAAGCCAAATCCCAAACAAACAAACAAAACCAAAACTATACTGAATCCAAACTAAACTTTCTGATGCCAGACATCAGAAGAGAAATACCTGTTTTCCTGCTACCCGAAGAAATCTACTACCCACTAAAACTTTATAATCCTAAAAGAATATCTTAGAAATGGTACCAAATATACACATTTTCGTGCATTTTTGATGTGGACCTTTTTTTTTTTTTTTTTTGCAGTACGCGGGCCTCTCAGTGTTGTGGCCTCTCCCGTTGCGGAGCACAGGCTCCGGACGCGCAGGCTCAGCGGCCATGGCTCACGGGCCCAGTTGCTCCGCGGCATGTGGGATCTTCCCGGACCGGGGCACGAACCCGTGTCCCCTGCATCGGCAGGCGGGCTCTCAACGACTGCGCCACCAGGGAAGCCCCCGTGCATTTTTATTATTGCTAGCAGAGTACCTAATTATAGTCCCCATCCCCCAAAATCTCCCCCAAATCTTCTTTTTTATAACTTTCTCATTCAGTTTACCTACTCATGACTTCATGTTACCACCTCTCTTCTACAGAATTCCCGTCCTCTGTCCTGAGCTCAGTCCTCTATCTCTACTACCAATAGTAATTGCAACCTAGCACCACAAATTCAATCCATTAAAACTGGTATCCCTTTGCTTCCCCCAGATCAGTTTCCCTTCCCAACTCTGCCCATGGTATGATCTTTTTAAAATAAAGGACTCATCTTTTATTCCAGATAGCTTATCACTAAATCCTGTAGATTCACCTTCTGAAATGTTGAGCATTTTTACTTCCTTACTTTATCCCTGTATAACTGAAATAGCTTCCTATCATCTACAGTGCCAGTTTCTTCCCATTCCAATATATTCCTGAAGTACATCTTCCAAGAGTTGACTTATTCATGTTATTCACTTGTTCAAAAACCTTCAAGGGCCTATGTTAAAAATATTAAAATCCTCACCAATAGTACTTAGTGCTGTCTACTCTTACCCAAACATGTTCTATCAGTCTCTGGTCCCCAGACAACATCAAAGCCTTATATTTATGCTGTTACTGCATTTCCCAAAGTGTTTCTCACAACCCAATGAAATACTTATCTCCAGAGATGTATAATCTAAAAAAGAAAAAGGATGCTGCTTCCTTTCCTTAAACAGTCAGGTTTATTTTCCAAAGGACTTCTCAGACTTTAATAAGCTAATGAGAATTTTTCATAACCTATTTAATAATACCCATTAATATCTTATAAGCCATTTTTTGGAAAATGCTGGGCTATTAAACTGTCTTCTGGATAGACTGTCTCTATTCTCACTTATATGGCTTTTTGCCTTGTTAGAACGTATCTTCCCCTCATCTTTCTACCTATACAAATCTATATTCCTCTACTGAAGTTCTCTCTTTTCCATAAAATCGTCCCTGACAGCTGGAACCCTCTTTGATCTAAGACTTCTCTGAACTTTAATCCGTCTAAATTTCCTCATATGCAGACAAGACTAAATCTAAATTCCTTTTGCTTCTCTTGTTCTTTCCCCCCCCAGATTTATAGATTGGTTTCTGAAACATAATTCTCAATGCCAAGAGTCTTTAAAAAGCTACACATTTAACACAATTACACAATTGGAAGCAGTATAAAATAAACAAGTACCAGGCATCTCACACAACTGAACAAAGTTAATCATTTCAGAAGCAAGCAGGTAAAATTTACATCATGTTACCACACAAACCTGTGTTTATCCTGTACCTATTACTGATATTTCATTCGTTCACTCTCAAAAAAAGCACAGATATCAAAAGATGAATAAGAAATAATTGCTGAATTCCAAAAGAAGACAAACATGTTAACTAATACACAAACGTGCTATTAAAAATAAAGGAGGCAGGAGTCAGGAAAGGCTATGGGATGAGGTAGTATCTGAGCTAAGGCTTGGAAGATGTCAACTCAAAGGTTACTCCTCTACTCCTCCCTGTTCCCAACTGTGGTTCAATGTTAGTGTACCATTTACCACACTACATTAGAATCTTCTACCTGACCGCCTAACCCAATGGTTCTCAAAGAAAAGGGGGGAAATTTTGCCCTCCAGTGGACATTTGGCAATGTCTAAAGCCATTTTTTATTGTCACAAATGAAGGGTTAGGGGGTGCGACTGGCATCTAGTGAGGGATGCTGCTAAACATCCTACAATGGAAAGGAAAGACCCCACAACAAAGAATTATCAGGTCGAAAATATGAATAACGTGGAGACTGAGAATACCCAGTCTAATCTTTAGATTATGAACAATTTTGGTGCAAGAAGTATCTTATTCACCTTTGTGTGCCCAGCACTGGACACAGCAGGAACTCTATACATAGTTGTAAATAAACCTCAATTTAAAGGCAATGGAATACAATTTTACATGTCAATTATACCTCAACAGAAATGAAATAAAAAATAAATAAAGGCAATGGAAGAGCCAGTGAAGTTAAAGAAGGCAACAACATGATCTGTGTTTTACTGATGTAAAGGATATACTGGAACAACTTCCAGTATCTTCCAAACTTAAAGATATATATAATCTCTAGATATATATCTATTCTTCAGATACACATATTTTCCATAAGTGAAAAAAAATATGTGTATAAGGATATTCACTGCAGTATAATTTGAAGATAGAAAATAAATACCCACCAATAAGGATCTTATTAAATGACAAGATACTTGTTCAACAGAATACTGTTACTGTCACTGCTAAGAATGAGATAACTCTCTACTTGTAATATTAAGAGATCCAACATAAAAAATTTTTATGCAGAAGAATAGTACAATTTCAGGGAATGGTAGAGAATACATAGGTATGGTAGTGTTTGTAAATGTATCCTTCCACCAGAGATATTCCATACAGTTAAAAAAAAAACCCCAAAACTGGTAACAATGGCTATCTCTAGGGAGAGAAACTGGGGGGTTAAGATAAGGAGGGAAAGAGACTAACTCTTTAATGATCACCCTTTAATATATTTTCTGAATGCACGCCTTGTGCAGGTATTACTTATTATTCAAGAAAAATTTTTCTAAAAATAATTTTAAATGCACTATAAAGAGGAAAGATTAGAGGCATGGAAAACAAATTAACTATTATAACAACAGCCTAGGAGAACAGTAAAAGCCAAACTAATAAAATGAGAATGGACAGGAAGAACAGATCACAAAAACATGGCAGAGAAAAAAACCAAAAGGACTTGGAACTTTCTACCAGGAAACAGAAAAGTTAACCCTGCACCTGCATGCAAGCAACTAAAGGTAACTGGAGAAAAAAACACAATTGTACTAATTATTCAACTGAGCACCCAGTAACACCTGCAATTCTGTCTCACCAATAATTTCACTTTGCAATTGTCTCAAATGACCATTTCATGCCTTTTTCCTTCTTAAATTTCTAAAACCTGTCCTCCTCACCCATCTCAGCTTCTTGTAACAAAAGGAAATTAGAAGCAATCTGACAAGAATGACCTTATCTTCCTACCAACATATCTGTATCTGCAAAGCCCTATCCCATGCCCTTCCCATTAAAACATGATTATTCCCACTCTTCTCTGTGGCCAACCTCTATACCTGTGTCCTGTATTTCATCTTGCTTGCCTTCTTAATAACTTTCCTCTATTATACCTTCTTCCTGAATCATCAATTTCTTACTTTTTTTTGAGACATTCCCAGAAAAACCCACCCTGACCTCAAGCTTACCTCCAACTACCATGTCTTCTTTCAACATTCCTCTTCTTAACAGAAAAAAACCCTTAAAATACTTGTCTGTAATTACTGTTGATACTCCCTCTTCCCTTCATCTCCTTTTCAATCACTCTATTCAGGCATTTCTCCCCAACACTCCACTGAAACCACAACAACCGGATTCCCATTCTTTACCATCTTATGTGCCCTCCACGAGATCTGAAAAGTTAAGAACTCTTCCTTTAAGTGGTTCATTCACTTGGCTTCCAGGATATTGCTCTCTGCTGGAAGCACCTTCCGTTTCCCTTATTGGTTGCTCCTATACTTCTTGCCCTCTAAATGTTGCAAATGTCCTCAGATTCAGCCAAGGATTTCCCTCAATTTTGGTCATTTTAAGTTTCAGTTCCTGAATTTGTATTTGCTTCTTTTACAAATCTGCCATGTCATTTTCATAACAATCCCCAACTCTCTGTTAAAAATGTTCAAGCTTGGCTTTTTCCTTCCAGACCATAGTAAAACAACTGTTTTAATGTATATTTGGTATATAAAGTCCCAGTAAGTCTTATTTCTATTGTCTGATGTTTCTGCTGGTTCTCACTCATGGCACATCACCTCCTCATATGCCCAACTACTTCTGATTCCGTGCTAGACACTGCATTTGAAAAACCAAGGAAAATAATCTGAGGCTCAAGATGATACTATTTTCCAATCTCTTCTTCATCTATATTCTTTCTGTATTAAGTTACTACTTTTCAAACCAGTTGCATTTCAAAATCTCTTGGGGGCTTTAAAAATACATCTTTCCTAGGTCTAATGCAGCAATTAAATTAGAATTGGGAGGACACTCAACACAAATTGTTGGCATTTTTAAAAAGTTCCCTGTGAGAGAAAGCAGACAGCAGAAGCAAGAACTACAATTCTGCAGCCTGTGGAGGAAGGAAAACCACATTCACAGAAACACAGACAAAATGAAGAGGCAGAGGACTATGTACCAGATGAAGGAACAACACATATAACCCCAGAAAAACTAAATGGAGATAAGCAACCTTACAGAAAAAGAATTTAGAATGACAGTGAAGATGATCCAGGACCTCAGAAAAAGAATGGAGGCAAAGACTGAGAAGACACAAGAACTATTTAACAAAGACCTAGAAGAATTAAACAAAAAAACACCTAGAAGAATTAAAGAACAAACAAACAGCAATGAACAATACAATAACTGAAATGAAGGGACAACATTAAATGCAACAACATTCGCATCATAGGGGTCCCAGAAGGAGAAGAGAGAAAGGACCAGAGAAAATATTTGAAGAGAGTATAGTCGAAAACTTCCCTAACATGGGAAAGGAAAAACCCACCCAAGTCCAGGAAGCACAGAGAGTCCAAGGCAGGATAAACCCAAGGAGAAACACACCGAGACACATAGTAATTAAATTGGCAAAACTTAAAGACAAAGAAAAATTACTGAAAGCAGCAAGGGAAAAACAACAAATAACATACAAGGGAACTCCCATAAGGTTAACAGCTGATTTCTCAACAAAAACTCTACAAGCCAGAAGGGAGTGGCATGACATATTTGAAGTGATGAAAGGGAAGAACCTACAACCAAGATTACTCTACCCGGCAAGGATCTCATTCAGATTCGATGGAGAAA
>NC_041215.1:79203966-79205410 GCF_002837175.3 Physeter macrocephalus
GCTGAATGAATACAAAAACAAGACCCATATATATGCTGTCTACAAGAGACCCACTTCAGACCTAGGGACACATACAGACTGAAAGTGAGGGGATGGAAAAAGATATTCCATACAAGTGGAAATCAAAAGAAAGCTGGAGGAGCAATACTCATATATTAGATAAAATAGACTTTAATATAAAGAATGTTACAAGAGAGAAGAATGGACACTACATAATGATCAAGGGATCAATCCAAGAAAAAGATATAGCAATTATTAATATATATGCACCCAACATAGGAACACCTCAATACATAAGGCAACTACTAACAGCTATAAAAGAGGAAATACACAGTAACACAATAATAGTGGGGGACTTTAACACCTCACTTACACCAATGGACAGATCATCCAAAATGAAAATAAATAAGGAAACAGAAGCTTTAAATGACACAATAGACCAGATAGATTTAATTGATATTTATAGGACATTCCATCCAAAAACAGCAGATTACACTTTCTTCTCAAGTGCGCACAGAACATTCTCCAGGATAAATCACATCTTGGGTCACAAATCAAGCCTCAGTAAATTTAAGAAAATTGAAATCATATTAAGCATCTTTTCTGACCACAACTCTGTGAGATTAGAAATGAATTACACGGGAAAAAACGTTAAAAACACAAAAGAAAGAAGAACAAAAAAACCCCAGTTAGCAGAAGGAAAGAAATCATAAAGATCAGAGCAGAAATAAATGAATTCGAAACAAAGAAAATAACAAAGATCACTAAAACTAAAATCTGGTTCTTTGAGAAGATAAATAAAATTGATAAACCATTAGCCAGACTCATCAAAAAAAAAGAGGGTTCAAATCAATAAAATTAGAACTGAAAAAGGAGAAGTTACGACAGACACCGCAGAAATACAAAGCATCCTAAGAGACTACTACAAGCAACTCTATGCCAATAAAATGGACAACCTGGCAGAAATGGACAAATTCTTAGAAAGGTATAACCTTCCAAGACTGAACCAGGGAGAAACAGAAAATATAAACAGACCAATCACAAGTAATGAAATTGAAACAGTAACTAAAAATCTTCCAACAAAAAAAAAGTCCAGGACCAGATGGCTTCACAGGCGAATTCTATCAAACATTTAGAGAAGAGCTAACACCCATCCTTCTCAAACTCTTCCAAACAATTGCATAGGAAGGAACACTCCCAAACTCATTCTATGAGGCCACCATCAAAAGGCCATATATGACAAACCCACAGCAAACATCATTCTCAATGGTGAAAAACTGAAAGCATTTCCTCTAAGATCAGGAACAAGACAAGGATGTCCCCTCTCACCACTATTATTCAACACAGTTTTGGAAGTCCTAGCCAGGGCAATCGGAGAAGAAAAAGAAAAGGAATACAAATTGGAAAAGAAGAAGTAAAACTGTCACTGTTTGCAGATGACATG
>NC_041215.1:79205703-79206476 GCF_002837175.3 Physeter macrocephalus
CCACAGCAAACATCATTCTCAATGGTGAAAAACTGAAAGCATTTCCTTTAAGATCAGGAAAAAGACAAGGATGTCCACTCTCACCACTATTATTCAACATAGTTTTGGAAGTCCTAGCCATGGCAATCCGAGAAGAAAAAGAAATAAAAGGAATACAAATTGGAAAAGAAGAAATAAAACTGTCACTGTTTGCAGATGACGTGATATTATACATAGAGAATCCTAAAGATGCTACCAGAAAACTACTAGAGCTAATCAATGAATTTGGTAAGGTTGCAGGATACAAAATTAATGCACAGAAATCTCTTGCATTCCTATACACTAAGGATGAAAAACCTGAAAGAGAAATTAAGGAAACACTCCCATTTACCATTGCAACAAAAAGAATAAAATACCTAGGAATAAACCTACCTAGGGAGACAAAAGACCTGTATGCAGAAAACTATAAGACACTGATGAAAGAAATTAAAGATGATACCAACAGATGGAGAGATATACCATGTTCTTGGATTGGAAGAATCAATATTGTGAAAATGACTATACTACCCAAAGCAATCTATGGATCCAATGTAATCCCTATCAAATTACCATGGCATTTTTTATGGAACTAGAACAGAAAATCTTAAAATTTGTATGGAGACACAAAAGACCCCAAATAGCCAAAGCGGTCTTGAGGGAAAAAAACGAAGCTGGAGGAATCAGACTCCCTGACTTCAGACTGTACTACAAAGCTATAGTAATCAAGACAATATGGTACTGGCACAAAAACAGAA
>NC_041215.1:79206488-79224389 GCF_002837175.3 Physeter macrocephalus
CAAACGAATCAATGGACAAAGGATTAATCTCCAAAATATATAAACAGCTTGTGCAGCACAGTATTAAAAAAAAAAAAAAACCAATCCAAAAATGGGCAGAAGACCTAAATAGACATTTCTCCAAAGAAGACATACAGATGGCCAAGAAGCACATGAAAAGCTTTTCAACATCACTAATTATTAGAGAAATGCAAATCAAAATTACAATGAGGAAGCACATGAAAAACTGCTCAACATCACTAATCGTTAGAGAAATGCAAATCAAAACTACAATGAGGTACCACCTCACAACAGTTAGAATGGGCGTCATCAGAAAATCTACAAACAACAAATGCTGGAGAGGGTGTGGAGAAAAGGGAACCCTCTTGCACTGTTGGTGGGAATGTAAATTGATACAGCCACTATGGAGAACAGTATGGAGGTTCCTTAAGAAATTAAAAATAGAATTACCATATGATCCAGCAATCCCACTACTGGGCATATACCCAGAGAAAACCATAATTCAAAAAGACACATGCACCCCCAATGTTCATTGCAGCACTATTTACAACAGCCAGGTCATGGAAGCAACCTAAATGCCCATCGACACACGAATGGATAAAGAAGATATGGTACACATATACAATGGAATATTACTCAGCCATAAAAAGGATCGAAATTGGGTCATTTGTAGAGATGTGGATTGATCTAGAGACTGTCATACAGAGTGAAATAAATCAGAAAAATGAGTATCATGTATTAATACATATATGTGGAACCTAGAAAGATGGTACAGATGAACCGGTTCGCAAGGCAAAATAGATATACTGATGTAGAGAACAAACGTATGGATACCAAGGGGGGAAAGTGGCGCGGGGTGGTGGTGGTATGAATTGGGAGATTGGGATTGACATATATACACTAATACGTATAAAACAGATAACTAACAAGAACCTGCTATATAAAAAATTGAAATTCAAAAATTAAATCAAAACAAACAAATCAAAAAGTTCCCTGTGAGATTCTGCCATACAGCCAAAAAAGCTATGACCCAAATTTTTTCTGCTCACTTCTATCTATATTAAAGCCTCCCAAAATTTTATCTCTTGCTTGACCTGAGCTCCAGATTCTGATATACAACTGTTTACTTGAACCAT
This sequence comes from Physeter macrocephalus, assembly GCF_002837175.3. Taxonomy (NCBI): domain Eukaryota; kingdom Metazoa; phylum Chordata; class Mammalia; order Artiodactyla; family Physeteridae; genus Physeter; species Physeter macrocephalus. The sequence goes on from NC_041215.1 coordinate 79,207,625, forward strand.
CCACTTGGCTATCCAATAGACATTTCAAATTTAACGAAGCCACAACAGAAGTCTTACTTCTCCCTTCACCCCTCCCCCCTTCTCCAGGCTTTCCTTACTACTAGGCCTAGCCAGACTCACTATCTCCTTTTGCCTGTATTACTGCACTAGCCTTATCCTTACTCTTGTCATTCCAATCCCCATCCCCCATCAGCACCTGACACAGGGATCTGCCAGAGTGATCTTCTTAAAACATAAAAACCTCCAATGTTTTCATATTAAAAAAAAAAAATCCAAGTTCCTTACCATGGCTTTTATTATCCCTGCTTACTTCCAATCTCATATTCTGACTCCACCCATTCACTAAATCCCAGCCACCTTTGCTCATTACTTTTCCTCCAGATGTCAATAAGACAGGCTCCTCAATGTTCAGATCTGAACTTCTTTTTCACCTCGTTATAAGGAGGTTATTTCCTAACCACCCTACCTAAAATAACCACCAACCTTCATGGTTTTCCATATTCCCTAGTATTCCATAACCCTAACTTTATTTTCTTCAAACACTAGTCATGTAAAATTACCGTGTTTGCTTATCTGTCTTCACTAAAACACAAAATTTATGAGACTGGGGACTTTTTCTCTTTTACTGTTGTAAAGAACCTAAAAAACACTACCTGGAAAACTGTAGTATAGACTCAAATATTTGTGGACTGAATGAATGATGACTGACTTCCCTAATCTAAGTTGCCAGCAAGATGATGGTACTGTTCATCAGAGGAGAATTTATGAGATTTATGAAGTGTCACATGTCAAGTACCCTCACATAAAATAAAGCTGGATACAAAATCTGTCCCCAAGAAGCACTAAAATGACAAAGTAGTTTAAAGACTAGCTTTAATAAAGTTATTCTCCTAATTAAAAATAATATGGAACTACAATGTATCAAAGAAGGCATACTAATGAAAACCACACATTAATTATGTGCTTTCCATTCTGTTGTGTCCATCAAGAATTCTAATTTGCATTATTACTATTACATTATGAGGTAAATTTGGTTAATCATAAATTAAATATACTATTTCAGAAAACAAAGAGAAATGTATTTAAAATCAGACACCAAGCAGCCATTTGTTGAAGATGCATCTGATGAGTTAAACTAGTTGCCCTCTCTACGATTCCATGGTTTAAATAACAGATACATAATACTGTTATTATAGATTCCAATGTTACTATATATACCATATAATAATGATACTACTATTGAATATTATACCTAAGATATTTGAGACCTCTAGAAGTATCGTCAAGGGATTACTCATGGATCTGTGAACGCTAATTTTCCATAGGATACTAAGAAATTAAGTGTGACCAAAAACATACATTAAAATGATTTATTTTAAAAGGCACATAGTGTACTCTACATATTTTTCTAGGCAGAGGTATTATAATGTGAAATTCCCAACTTCTTGTACAAATTGTTGAATTGCATCAGATGACTTGTAAATCAATACAAACTGAGTTCAAAAACTATGGTTCAAAGTTTCTAAATTATTTTACTCAAAGAAAAGTCTAGTAAGAACTTACATGTATTAAAACTCACCACTAAACAAACTTAATGGCAAACAAATGGAGAAAATACCTGTGGTGTGTGACAAAAGACTAATGTCCTTAACATAAAGATGTCTTACAAATCAGTAGTGAGGGAAAAATAAGCAAAAAACATGAAAGGGTAGTGACCAAACACAAATAGACAATAAACATGCAAAAATGTCCAAGTTCCCCAATAATAAATGAATGTATTAGATTCTATTTTTACCACCCCAAAACTCTGCCATTTGATAAAATGATATCCCAGTACAAAAAACCCCATCCTCGCATACAATGGGGGTGAAAGAGCATTTCTGCAGTATATATAAAATCCTTAAATTCTTCTGCATAAGGAAATAATTAGAAGTGTGAGCAAAGATAGAAATCTATCTTTGATAGATTTGATACAAATCTTTGATAGAAACGGGAAAAAAATGAAAAATAACCTAAACACCTAACAAGAGAGGATTAGTTAAATCATGAAATATCCACACCAAAATACTTAGTAATGAAACTAAATAATCATGTTGTGGAAAACTAATGATCTGGGAAATGCACACAATATATTATTTGGAAAAAAAAAGTTATAAAGTTGTGTATATGACCCCAATTTTAAAGTGACCCCAAAGTGTAAAGACACAGTATGCAATATGCACAGAAAAAAGACCAGAAGATTATACAGGCAATTTACCAACTTTATTGGCTGTAGGATTACTTATTTTTTTTCCTTTTCAGGACTGTCCTGAATTTCTACATCTGATATTAGTCTTTTTCTTTGCTACACTTCTTCTCCTTTCCTATTTTCTGTTGGATTGATAGTTTTCTACCTCCTGCCCCAGTTTAGAAGTTAAAAATTGCATTTTTGGAATAGACAGAACACAGAGGGTCTCCAGGGCAGTAAAAATACTCTTATAATACCATAATGATGGATATGTTATTATACATTTGTCCAAACTCAAAGAATGTAAAACACCAAGAGTGAACCATTATATAAACTATGGACTGTGTAATTATGATGTATTAATGTAGGTTCATCAGTTTTAACAAATGTATCACCATGGTGAAAGACGTCATGATGGGGGATGCTATGCGTGTGCAGGGGCAAAAGGTAGATGGAAAATCTCTGTACCTTCTCTTCAATGTTGCTGTGAACCTAAAACTGCTCTAAAAAAAAAGTCTTAATTTAAAAATATATACATATAAAATCTCACTTTGTTCTATTACTTATATCCAAATTATAAATTGATGTAAAATGGCTAAAACTATTTTCTATAAAGCTGATCCTCCTAAAAATGACAAGAACCTCTACCCAGGAACCAATCCCCAGGAGTCCCACACCACTATTTCTTTTTTAGGCTTAGTAGTCCATTTCTTAACAATATAAATATTAATTTCCAAGAATAATGAATACCATGTATTAAAATACAACTGATAAAAAATAAGTTCACAATGATACACCAAAGAAAAAAAACAAAGAGAGAGAGAACCTCTGATGGCAGCTAAGACACCAACTCATTCTGAAAACAGATAAATAAAAGGAATGGATTTAATAGCTTATCCTGCCTTTCTTGAACAAACTGTGCTTTGGGGGTAACCAAATAGCTAACAAGGGAAGGATCTTTTCAGAAAAAAGTCACAGCTTAACACAAAAGGACTGAGAAAATTAGAAAAATCACCATTTTGCAAATCTTAACGGAATAATGAATCCAAGTGACAACAATGAAAAGCTGCTAAAACCATTATTTGAAAAGCTGAGACTTGGAGGCACATGAAGCAATAAAAGACACAGTGCGTGTTTGAATCCTAACTTGGATCAATTCTAAAAAGGTATTTTTTAATCAGTTGGGGAAAACTAAACATTACAAGGCTATTAAATAATATTAAAGGATAACTATAAATTTAGGGTATTGTAAATAATGGTACTATGGTTATGTTTCTTAAAATCCTTATTCATTAGCACAGCAGTTTTCAAACTTTTTGATATCAAAATCACTTTAAGTTTTAAAAATTACTGAGGACTTCAAAGACTTTTTGTTTATGTGAATAACACCTATTCGCCAGAGAACAAGGGTAAAGGAGAATGCTGACTATGAAGTGGCATATGGGAATGGAGAGAAGTGGTAAAATGATACTATATCTTAATTATGGTGGTGATTATACAACTGTGTTCAGTTACTGAAAGTGCACAATTATGCACTAAAATTTTAGAAGGAATTTTACTGTATGTAAATTATGTTGTTTAAAAAAATGGGAAAAAATCCATTTTTTAAAAATTTGAAGATTTCAATGGGCCTCTGCTTATATATCAATATTTTCTATATTAGGAATCAAAACTGGGAACATTTTAAAGGTTGATTTATTAATTTCAAAGTAACAAACTCATAAATGTTAACATAAGTAACATCTTATGAAAAATATATATTTTAAAAAATCAGAATAGACATTTTTGCAAATATCTTTAATATCTGGCTTCTTAGAAAATAGCTAGATCATACTAAGTAAAATAAGTCAAAGACAAATATATGCGCTATCACCGATACAAATTAACTTATTTACAAAACAGAAATATAATCACAGACATAGAAAACAAACCTATGGTTACAAAATGGGAAAGGAGAGGGAAGGAATAAATTAGGAGTTTGGGATTAACAGATACACACTACTCTATATAAAACAGATAACAAGGACCTACTGTATAGCAGAGGGAACTATATTCAATATCTTATAATAACCTATAATGGAAAAAATCTGAAAAAGGATATATATATATATCTTTACTGCTTTGCTGTATACCTGAAACTAACACAACATTGTAAATCAACAATACTTCAATTTAAAAAAAAAAAACCCAAAACAGCTAGATCTTTATATCTGCTTCTGTGTTCAATCTGCTGTGTTATCACATATCATATAGCCTCTGAAAAACTCCACTGTACACCACTTGTGAGGCAAAAATGAAATAACCAAATAGCATCTTGGTATTATTATGAAAATAACTTGGACCTCACAGACCCCTATGAAAAGGGTCTGGGACTCCAAGACCACACCGTGCAAATCACTCCATTAGTATCATTGGGCAAAGTTATACACTCTCTGGAATTTACTTTAAAATACTCCAGCAAGAGTAAAATTTTAAACAGTGGGAATACAGGAAAGAAGAACGGCAGAATGTTGATAACTGTTGAAGCTGCAAGGTGGTTACCTTAAGGTTCATCATACATTTATCTGCTTTGGTGTATCTCTGAAATTTTCTGTAACTTAAAGTTAGTAGTGTTTTACGGTCAGTTAAATTATTAATTTTTTACCCACTGTAATCACTACTATGTCCTCATTTCCTCTGGATCCATTTTTCTACTTAACACTTCAGTAGTTAGTTTCATAAGGGTCTTTGAATAATAAACTTTCAGTCCTTGATTATTTTAAATATCTTCATTATATTCTAACTCTTAAGTAGGATTTTTAACTGCATACAGAATTTTTGCCTGCTGGTTATTTTCTCTCAGTGCTATAAAGATACTACTACATGATCTTCTGGTATGTGTGTGTGGCTGATGAGAAGTTTGTAGGTCTGTAATTTCTTTGTTAGCAATCTGACTTTTCTGTTAAAATTTAAGATTATCTTTCTCCAAAATTTTAGTTTAAGACAGGGGTGGACTTATTTTTGTTTATCTTTCTTAATACTTGCAGCAAAATTTTCATCTGTAAACTATATATCTCCAACACAAGAAAATTCTCAGCCATTATCTCATCCAATACTGCTTCTCTTGCCATTCACTCTGAAAATCTTATGTTGGTGACTCTCAATCTTTCAAGTCTCTACTTCTTCATAATCTCTAAACTATATTCTGGGTAAATTTCTAAGTATATTACTATTCACTCATTTTTTTCTATGTCCAGCCTAAAGGTTCTCCTGTTTCTCTCGCCTAATTTTTCTATTTCACCTAGACAATGCTATCAAGACATAACCACTACGAGTAAAAAAGAAAAAGCACTGTAAATTAAACACTGACATGCCATGGTCGGTAAGATATACTCAGATCTCAGAAGAAATGTTAAAATGTTAAACAATGCGTATCTTAGAATCAATGAAATATGCTTCTCCTTTCCAGGATTTCTAGCTGTTTCTTTTACACATCTACCTTTTTTGTTTCACAACGTCTTTTCTAAAGGCGCTACAGCTTCCTTTTATCTCACTGACAGGTATAAACATACTGATTTTAAAGTCTTTCACAGATTTTGAAATTATCTTTCTTTAATTGGACATGAATTCATCTCGACTGTTGATTTTACTGGCTATCTTTCATAGATTTTCCCTTCCATCATGTATTTTGGGGTTTTCAGGCTTATATTGAGTATAATTTTTCTCTCTGCATTATACCTCCACGCCTGGCATTTTTCCAAGTGTTTCCACCAAGTCTCTCTGGCCCTACTGCAGACCTAGGTCTTTTATTGGTTTCAGAGGTAATACTGGAGATGTCATAAATCTAGACACCAAATTAATAACTCAGTGGTTCAGATTGGTTCAGAATCTGATCACAAGACTGTTCATGTCCTCCTATTTCCCCATGTCCTCTTCTCATTTCTGTAAGTGTACAGCCTCATTTAAGCTGTACCTTAGAGTAACAGATAGCAACAAACTTTTTTTTTTAAGCTCGCCTCTATAAAAAGGAATCCTACTCCAGGCCCTGGTTTTAGGCAGTGAATTTTACTCTCAGCTCTTTCTCATGTGGGGTCTTTTAAACTATATTAATAGATAATTAAATAGAATAATTCTTGACCTAAATACTTAACAGGTATGGTCACCCTACCAAAAAAAGTAACTAAAAATTAAGCAGGATTAAAAAAAACTGTACAAACAGTATAGTTATGACAATATTTTAAAATGTATATGACACCAAGTTTTAAATATACCCAATCTTAGAGGATAAGTCAAAATCGGATAGAGAACTAAAATTTGAGAAACTGGGTAAGTCTTGGCTTGAATTTGGGAGAAATTTTGACTCGAAAAGATGTTAGAAAGATCACCTAGCTTCAAATACACAGCAAGTAGTAGACAGAGTAAAAATTAAATTTCAAAAACAGCATGCATTTCTCAGTGGGCAAGGAAAAGAAATAAAGGGAGTGAGTGGGGTTGCAGCTCGGGGCCCAATGAGCTCTAAGTTCCAAGGAAGATGGGGGTTTGGCTTCTAAGGGACAAGAGGCACTAAACATACCCCTCATGAGGAGAGGCCCTGAATCAGATTCACTTCTTAAAACAGGTTGGAATAGAGGTCATTTTTGTAAAAGGGGAGTTTAGAAAAAAGGTCAAAGAAATTGCAGAGTCCTGGTAAAAAAAAAAAATGGTGTGGTGTCATTTATTTGGGAAATGTGTTACATTGTTTCCATACTCACCAAAAAGCAAAATGCAAACCAATGGTGTCAAAATTTTAAGCAGTTCATCTGTGCATACTATGCTCTAACACCGATAAAGTTTTTTTGACTGATTTTTCATGTAAGAAAACACATCCTGGGCTTCCCTGGTGGCGCAGTGGTTGCGAGTCCGCCTGTCGATGCAGGGGACACGGGTTCGGGCCCCGGTCCGGGAAGATCCCACATGCCGCGGAGTGGATAGGCCCGTGAGCCATGGCCGCTGAGCCTGCGCGTCCGGAGCCTGTGCTCCGCAACGGGAGAGGCCCCAACAGTGAGAGGCCCGCGTACCACAAAAAAAGAAAAAAAAAAAAAAAAAAGAAAACACATCCTAAAATAATTTCTTCCTTCTTGCCAATGAAAAAGACAGTACACCAAGGGATAGTTTTCCTATTACCAAATCATCCCCAAATTACAACTTCCTGGTTTTTATTTCTAAATATGCTATGTATTATGCAGCATTTTTATTCTGATTCTCTTTAACTTTTATTTTCTCAAGTTCTTTCCCCATTCCTTTAAAATTGGGGAAAAAAATTCAAATTTAATGGCCTTCTAGAGGGCTTATTTTACCCTTCCTTGCCAACATACAATAAACTAAATTATCATCCTAAAAATTCGGTTTTGTATTTAATTCAAACACTGTTGCTATTTTGATAGTATTTTGGAAAAAAATTATTGTACTGAGCACTTAGTGCTTTATATCAATCTACTTTCATGACCAATATAAATCCATAAAATCACAAATAAATTCTCTAAAGGTGTTTTTCTAACATGTATAGACCTCCATAACTTTAACTTTGTGGAAGCTTTAAAAACTGGTTACTAAAAACTATCTCCTATGTCTTCAGAAGTGTGTCATTCTGCCAGTATTCTCAAACTTTTTGGTCTCAGGACTCCTTCTAAACTCTTAAATATTACTGAGGCCCCCAAAAAGCTTTTGTTAATGTAGGGTATTTATTTTGATATTTACTGTATTAGGAATTAGAAGAGAAATTTTTAATGTTTTAATTCATTTGAAAACAATAAATCCATTAAATGTTAACACAAATTAAGATTTTATGAAAAACAACTATTTTCCCAAAACATACATAAAAGTTTAATGAGGAGAGAGATCATGTTTCACATTTTTGCATATCTCTTTAATATCTAGGTTAAAAGAAGACAACTGGAGTTTCATATTTGCTTTTGCAGTGTGTTGCAATATGTGGTTTGGGCTGAAGCATATGAAGAATATCTAGTTTCACAAAGATATGTGGCTGGAAAAAGAAGTAATGTGATAGTCTTTCAGCCAATTGTGGTTATTCTTCTTGGATACTATACCAAATCTGACAAGTGCTAAATTTCTTAAAGGTCAGTTGTAATGTAGAATCTGAAACTATACTGGTAAACTTTCCACATGCTTATTGTTGGTCTATCTTGAACTCTGAACAGATGGATCTTTTACCCATGCAGGATTTTGTAACATGAGTTGGTCATCTGAAAACTACTGGTTCACTGAGTTATCATAAAGAGCTTCCAAATGATGGCATATTTCATTATAATACAGTATCCCAAAAAATCCTATTTATTAATATTAACATCACTGTCCATTTCATCAGAAAAGTATGTAATTATTAACAAGTTACCAAGTTCATAGTAGTAGATTCAAGTTTTCCAAAATTCTAATTTTCACTGGAAAACCCAAATTTTATCATTGGTAGCAAACAGTCAAGTTTTTTTCCTTTAAGGGACCGGCTCACTTAATTCATTATATTTTTTAGAAAATATCTGTCACTTAAGTACATGAGTCTCTCAATAACCATAGTTTGTCAGTCTTTCAAGTAAAACGTGTTTCCGAAAAACAGCACCTAGTTCAGCTTGCAACTCACACAACTGCTCAACTGAAAATAATATATTTTTTCAAAGATAATCATCTTATGTTGGTATGTAGCAGAAGTGCTTTATTAAAGTATACTTCCCATTTTGTCACCAAGAATATTACAAAGACATGCAGCAGGAACTACAAATCAGAAACACAATGAGATACCACTTCACACCCATTCTTAGCATATCTAAAATCAAAAAGGAGGACAACAATAAATGTTGGTGGGGATGTAGAAAAACCGGAACCCTTTTGCTGGTGAGAATGTAAAATGGTACAGTTACTTTGGAAAAAAGTTTGGCACTTCCTCCAAATGTTAAACATACAACCCAGCAATTCCACTGCTAAGTATATACTGAAAAGAAACAAAAACATGTTCACACCAAAAAACTGTACACGAACGTTCACAGAAGCATTATTCTTAATAGCTAAAAAATGGAAATGTTGTCCATCAATGGATAAATGAATAAAATGTGGTATATCCATACAATGGAATATTATTCAACCACAAAAAAGAACAAAGTACGGTTAAAGGCTACAAGACAGATGAACCCTAAAACTATTATGGTAAATGAAAAGTCAGACACAAGAGAGCCACATACTGTATGATTCTACTGATAATATATAATAGGCAAATCTAAAGAGACAGAAAGTAGATTAGTGGTTGCTGGGGGCTCAGGGGACGGGGCAGGGAATGTGGAGTGACTGCTAATGGGTATGGGGTTTGGGGGAGGTGCTGAAAATGCTCTAAAAATAGAGAGTGGTGATGGGTGCACCAGTCTGTGCCTATATTAAAAACCACTAAATTGTATACTTTAAAGAGTGAGTTTTATAGTATGTGAGTTATATTTCAATAAAGCTATTATTTTAAAAAGGACATGCAGCATTCAAGGGTCAAGGTTTAGTAAAAATAACTCTTTTGACTTGTTCATCAAGGTCATTGTTCAGTGAAGCTAGCTAGCATTTTTCTTTAACTGCAAGTGGATGGTCATAAAGAATACAACTACTAGTACAGTCTAGCATCACAGCTTTGATTTGTGCTAAGACACAGCAGTTTTAGCCACCATCAGTAAAAATGTCTATACAAGAAAAAAGGCAAATAAATTGTACTATTATTATGAAAAGTAGTTTGATATCAAGGACCTCTGAGAGGGTCTCAGGGATCCTCAGAGATCCACAGACCACACTTTGAGAATGCTGCTCTAAGCCATAGGTTCAGAAGGCTCAAATGCAATTAAAGGCTTTCTAAGTACAGACAATTCCTATTTTCTAAGTATATATCACAAATTTCTCAAAAGAAAAAAGATAATACCATTACTTCAAAAAATTAAATCCAAGTGTCCCAATTTAAGAGTTTATAATCACTGACTCAGTGGAAGGTTATAACAGCAAAATCGCCACAAAAACCCAAATAATGAAGTAAAAGAGTAAAAGTAAGAATTTAATGTACAACAAAGCATTCAATAAAACACTATCTAGATAAATAACATCACTAAGGTAGTGATGATACTACCTTTTAAAAGAGATTATTTACAGATTTTATTATTAAATAATTATGTATTACTTAATTCTTACACAACAAAGAGTAGACTTCTGAAATTCCTACCCATACTATCAATAATAACATATCTAACACAGCTAGGTTTAAGACCTACTTCACACTTGTAAGAATAAACTATCACAGAACTGAAGAATTTTAGGTCTAGAAGGTACCCTAGATATAGTTACCTAGTCCAACAGCTGCATTTTACATGCTGAGAAAATTGAGTTTGCAAGAGAAAAAGTAACTTAGCCAAAACCACACAGCTAGCTAATGGGTGAGACAGCATAAACAGTACCTACTCCCAGTACCATGTTTTCACTATACCAACCTGATTGCCCAACCAAATAAAATGCATAAAACATTTAATTTACATCACACCAAGGACAGCCAAGACACCTTACATAACATATAAAAATTTTGTGAGAGTACCAATCAGATGTGAAAAAAATGTACAAAACTAAGTGACGAAAAACAACAAATGTAATTGGCATAACAGAGAAATGAATCCTTGACTTTAAAAACTACACTCTTTCAATGAAGAACAATTTGGAACACATTTTGGTGTTGACTTTTCACAGAGACACAGGGAAATGTATCATCACCTTTAAAGATAACCAGATGCTGATAAACACCTCACTGAACTTATCTATAGCATGACATGACTTGGAAAACTCACCTGCAGGACTGTCAGCATTCTCTCCCGGGTGTAGTTGTATACCAGTAGAATCTATAGAGTTTACTGTAACTGTCTGTAGATTTGGCAACTGACCAGTGCTTAGACTAACTGGAGTTGAAGTCAAGGCTCCACCTGCTGCAACTTGACCAAGCGTGAGTGTCTGAACAGGCGTCAAAGTTATTTGTTGGGCAGCAGTATTCTGTATTTGCAAATTCTGCAAGTTCTGAACCCCTTGTACTTGAAATGTTTGCCAAGTTATCTGTCCAGAAGGGGTCACTGTCTGTGCCTGAATTAAAAAGGTTCCAGGATTCAGCTGCAACTGAAGATTTTGCAAAGCCTGTTGTGATATGTTCTGACCACTGGCTTGCACACCATGGATTGTCTGTGGTGTAATACCTTGCACAATTTGGGCTTGACTGGTTGGCTGCTGAGACTCTTGAAGTTGCAGATGTTGTACAACAGGCTGTGCTGTAGAAACCTGAATATTCTGAGCCTGTGTCTCTTCAGAAACAGGCGACTGGATATAATTTCCCTGAAGATCTGAAGAATGGACTTGCCCACTAGTAGTAGTCAAGCTATTTGTATTTTGTTGTAATATACCTGTACTATCTATAGTAACAGGCAACTGTGATGAAGAGGATGTTGGCACAAATAAATCTGTATCAGTATTAGTTTCATTAATATCAGGAGAAACCCGCTCACCAGTCCTTTCTGAATTGTCTGAACTATCCATAGCTTGTCCTGTGTTTATCAAATGTCCATCAGCATTAATGCCTGCGGTCATTGTCTGAGAACTGCCCGAGAGTCCCAAAGAATCTAGATCGACACTATTGATTGGTACAAAGGTAATATTTCCTGGAAGACCAAGAGGCACATTAGCAACTACTTGGGTTTGGCCAGGAAAAGATGAACCACCAATTGCAACTCCCTGAACCTGGACTTGACCAGTCTGTGGTATGAGATTCTGGATATTAGCAGGAGGTGTTCCAGAGGCAAGCAAGGTTTGATTAGAGCCAGGAATGATCTGAATTTGACCACTTTCTTGATTTATACCCCCATTATCTGAAGAGCCTGTGAAACCAATCTGAACCTGCTGACCATCTGATGACTGAATCTGTGGTATTACTTGATACTGAACATTGGACACTGTACCATTTGATGAATCTGATCCTGGTGCAACTGAAAATATTTGCTGATTCTGCAAATTCTGAAGGGGAAGGACATACTGCCCACTGGAAGTAGCAGCACTTGGAATCTGTACTAGATTACCAGCTTCATCTTTTATAGTTGTAGGTGTGGCTGACAAAACCTCCCATCGGTTTGGTGCTCCTCCTAACTGTGCAGAAGACAAATCACCTGTCTGGATAAAGAAAACAAAAAATGTTATGTGATATGTATTTGTGGTACGTTTAATCCAATCCTCAAAAAACTCTAAACACTGATATAAACCCTACGACCTGAAAATAAAAGTTCTCTTAGTAACACAACACAGCTCAAATACAGAAGTACTACATAAACTACAATAACCATCATTTCCAATTTTGTTAGTTACTGCAAAGATAACCCATGCTATGTGAGCAGGAAAAAAGTTCAATTAGAATATTCTTTGTTTTATGACTACCAACTGATTTTCTAATCCCTCACCTATGATCTACAGTTTAAAATAAATAAATAAAAGTAGAAGTAGCTAGAGAAAAGATTATGGACAGGTCAAACCAAACATACCTCACTGAACAGAGTTCAAAAGGTATAAAACTCACTAAATCAGGTGCATTAAAAACTCACTAAATCAGGTGCATTACATTTGCATACAAAAAAGAAATATCAGAGCAGTGTCATCAGTTCCCCGAGTTAGAAAAAGTTAAGATTTGTATATTACTGCTATCAACCTTAAATCAAACAATTAAAGCTACTCTTTCATGGCATGTATTAAGGTACTCCAGAGTAAACTCAAGGTGAGGGCGATTCCTTTAGTGAGCCATCAAATTCTTTACTTTTCCCATGAACTACTAAAAAAAATATGAGACCTTAAAAAATTTTAATGAGGAAAGTTTACTACCCTGTGACCACCACTGCAAAGTCAGCCCATCTGAAAGGTTTTTCTAGAATCTAAAAGCTGGAGGATATAGACTGTTGCTTTACCTACTATTTCTACTTAAGTTTGCAGTAGAATGCTAGACATATACATTTTGTATTCTGTGATCTGCTAGCATCTCAGATATCATCTCCATATTTTATGGATTAGACAAGACTAGAAAAATACCAATGGAGGAAAGTAGAAAGCAATAAAGCCCAACAAATCAATGTCAATTTTTTTTTGACATTGACATTTGACATTCAAAGGGTAAATTTTTTAAGGAATAACAGTAACATCTAACATTTGAACCGTTCTTTTATAAGCCAAAAACCACTTTTATATGCCAAGAACCATGATAGGGATTTATAAGGTTATATCACCTGTTGCTTACAACTATCCTATGAAGTATTATTATGACTATCCCCATATCACAGATGACAAAATTGAGAGACAAAATCACACAGCTATCAAATGACCAAAACAGGATTTAAAACTAAGCCAGTCTAACACCTGAAGCCAGGCTCTTAAATACTATACCATACTTGTCTCCCACTAAGACCAGGGGTAAAGACATGGGGAATGAGACCCTATATGAATTAATCACCATCAAAATAATGCCATCCCTAACCCATTTCCTTCTAGATCTGTATATGATTTTCTGTAACTCCACACACCACTAGACAATGAGAACATCAGCATATCTAGCCCAGAATTCTCAACCTAGGATCCATGCCTGGGATTCAAGGGATCTTTAAACCCACTAAAATAGCATACCAACTTTTTGATAGATGGCTGGGGTTGCGGGGGGGCAATGGTATCTAGAGTTTCTTCATATTCTCAAAGGGGGTCTGTGACCATAAAAAAAAAAGTTTAAGACAAATACTGTTCTCTCAATGTAAACCATTCCACAAAATTTAATACAAATACTGTAGAACCAGATGAACCTAAAAATTTCTTAAGGAGACTCACTACCTAATTTTCATGTACACACACAGTTAAAGAGTATATATTTCAAAAGATGAACCACAGTGTAATGACTCCATTCAAGACATTTGAGCCTATCTGCCAAGATGAAATAAGGATGAGTAAGCCCATGAGATATACAAGCTCATCTTCAAGTGGTTCACAACCTATCCAAGCAGACATACACATACAAGCTACTACTATGTGAATAGTGGTGTACCCTAAGCATATAATCAGAACATTTTAGGGGAACATAGAAAAATAAAAAAATAAAGATTTCACAAGAGAGTTTTTTAAGTAATTGTGGATAAAATTTAAGATTTCACTGTGGGTGGTTAGGAAGCAGAAATACAGGCATTAACAAGGTATAGAAATAAAGTCACAGACTTTTAAGAGACTCTAAAAAAATAATGTGTAGTTTGGAGTTCAAGAGAGGATCCAGAAAACATTCATATTCATAGAAAAGAATAATGGGGAACAGGACTAGACATTTTTATCAGGGCCTGTAGTAAACAGTTTCACAGGTCCTACTAAGGAGTTTGGACTTTATCCTACAGATAGTGAAAGAAAGCTATAAAAGGTTTTGAGGCAAGTGAGTGGCGCAATCAGATCTGTGCTTTATAAAGATAAACTAAGACCTAGTGAAGGAGACTGAAAGGCTGAAGACAATAAAGGCAGAGAAACTGTAGGACCCAGTACAAATGTCCAGGCCTGAACTAAAATAGTGATCTATCTTTTAAACACAAACATTTAAACTTATCAAACTTAAATTGTTAAAATGAAGCACCAGACTTTAAAAGTAGCCCACATTCTTCAAATTCTACCTGGTATAAAAATTACAAGCTTAAGTCATCTTTCCCTATATTAGAGTAACAATTCATGTTTCACTTCAGTCTCTTGGCATTTCAAATAAACTAAAAATATTTAAATCTATCCTTTATACTGAAATCTACACTAAAGTATAGTGCTTCAGATCCAATTCTTATCTCCTTAAAGTTATTGTTCACCTTTGGAGAATCAACCTTGAATTTTTTCTGACCAGCATTAAATATACAATTTTTCAACTTACATCAAAGAATATAGTATCTTACATACAAATTAATTTTACAATGCAGTCATCCGTAGGTATCCCCAGGGGATTGGTTCCAGGACCCTGCAGATACCAAAATCCCCCATGCTCAATTCCCTTACATAAAATATATACTACAGGCAGACCTCCAAGGATGCAGAACCCACAGATATAGAGAGACAACTGTACTGGCATTTTGTCTCTTCTTCATCCTTAAAATAAAAAGTCAAATTTATGGCATCTGAGTATTTTTTTTAACAAAATCTTAATAAGAGCAGATATTCAACCATAAGTGAACAGCTTTCTAGTTCAAGAAATTCCTTGAAAATAAATACAACTACTCAAATGACAAGTCTGAATAAATACTACCCAAGAACCCCCTTCTCCAGAAGCTAAATAAAAATAAACTACAGTACCACTTTTCCCAACAACGCAGGCCGTTAATTGAAGGGAAATCCCCAAACCTAGGACAAAATGATGTACTTCAACTTTTTTGAGTAAACCTAAGGTTAAAAGCATATATAAAAAGTATTTATGAACACTGAAACAAGAATACTAGACTTTCATGATATAAGCTAAGACTATAAATGCTTAGAGAAAGCGAGTACATTGCACTAGAAAGGAAAAAATTCATAACTGGGTTCTAGCCTAGCTAGAACCATGGAATTATGTGTGATTTAGAGCAGGACCTTATGGGAAAAACATTACCTTGCAGGGTCATAAGATCCTAAAGAAAGTGTTAAGCTTCATAAACTGTAAAGCACTATATAATCCTAAAGTATCCTTATGATAATAACTAAGATTACGAAGACAGATTTAAAAAATATCCAATTATGCCTAGCATAATGATCAATAAATACTTATTGAATGAATAAAGTATTTTACTTTAAAATTACTGCAAAGGAAATGATAGGAAAAATGAATAAAACCGACCTTGAGATATTACAGTCTTCAATGAAAAACTCTACACCAATTTTAAACCAATTCCACAATGAATAACCCCCAAATATTTCAAAACTACAAAGCCTACTAAAACCATTCATTTGTAAGAGAAATTTCATCAGCAGCATACCAAAAAAATAGATAAATTAGAATCTGAGACCAAAAAAAAGTTGTAAGAATGTGTGATGGGGCTTCCCCGGTGGCGCAGTGGTTAAGAATCCGCCTGCCAATGCAGGGGACACAGGTTCAAGCCCTGGTCGGGGAAGATCCCACATGACATGGAACAACTAAGCTCGTGCGCCACAACTACTGAGCATGCGCTCTAGAGCCCATGAGCCACAACTACTGAAGCCCACGTGCCTAGAGCCCTTGCTCCAAAACAAGAGAAGCCCACGCACCACAACGAAGAGTAGCCCCTGCTCACCACAACTAGAGAAAGCCTGCACACATCAACGAACACCCAACGCAGCCATAAATTAATTAATTTTTTTTAAAAATGTGTGATGGGGCTTCCCTGGTGGCGCAGTGGTTGGGAGTCCGCCTGCCGATGCAGGGGACGCGGGTTCGTGCCCTGGTCCGGGAGGATCCCACATGCCGCGGAGCGGCTGGGCCCGTGAGCCATGGCCGCTGGGCCTGCGCGTCCGGAGCCTCTGCTCCGCAAG
>NC_041215.1:79224813-79281757 GCF_002837175.3 Physeter macrocephalus
GGGTGATGTGATGTTAGGCTACTGGAAACACTACAAAGGGAGACATAAAAACATACAATCCAGGCAACAATTAGTATTTGGTTTGGATTCAAGATAACCCTCTTCATTAAGCCTAGACATTAAAAGAAAAATCCACCAGTATTTCTTTCAATAATTCTAATATTCTTATTGACAAACAAAACACCAATTAACATGACACTGGCATTGTAAAAGGTTGTAACTGAAGGTAATCCGAGTTTCCCTCTGTATACAAACACATAATCACATGGTAAAAAAGACCACATCCAAGAGTAGCCCTGGGACACTGCTATAGCAAATTCATTACAAGGGCATTCTCCACTACAACCAGGCATAAAATGGGGACACACACACAACACCCAAGGATATCTTCTCCATAACACCTGTGTAAAGGAAAAAAATAAACTTCATACCAACTTATTACATCACATTTAGAAAGGATTATTAACCTCTCAGTTAATGGCTTTATGAAAGCCAGAAATGGGCAAGGAAAGAATATAACTGGAAACAAGTGTGAAACTAAGGTGAAAACAAACTTAAGAACCACTCTTAGGCAAGTACTAAAGCTTCTTAAAATCTTCAAAGGAACAGTAAAGAACACAGACTGCAGATACAAAAACAATTACCTAATGAATTCCTTACAATGACAGTGTAAGTCTTATTTGAAATAACAGCCAAAATAACTTTTTTTTGAAATAAGCTATTATTCACTTTGTAGTTCACCAACATTTACGTAATAAATGAACACTAAATTTACAAGTTAAACTGAAATTCAGGCAATGCCTTTCACAATATTTACTTGTTCAATTTATTACACTGAATTACAAACGAAATAAGCAAATTAGTAATTCACAGGTTCACACAAATGTAGACTGGACACGTTAATATCTCACAAAGGTCTACTTTTTCTATACCTTAATCTATTACTAAAACTACACAACTTTTAATAATAATAAGTATAAAAGAGTCTTGCCATCAAACCAATTTTGAGAGTCCACTCTGTGGGACATTACAGGTGAGAATGGCTTGTGATTAGACCTATTCAGCTCTGTACTGAGGGTAACCAAACACTCTTGGCCAGGATCCAGGATGAACACCTATGATACTCTAACAAATTCTAAATTGAAAATATGTAAAGCAAATTTGCAGTACAGCTATTGGCTTTTCAATGCCCTTTTAATCTTAAAATGCCAAACTAGGGCTTCCCTGGTGGTGCAGTGGTTGGGAATCCGCCTGCCAATGCAGGGGACACAGGTTTGAGCCCTGGTCCGGGAAGATCCCACATGCCGCGGAGCTCCTAAGCCTGTGCGCCACAACTACTGAGCCTGCACTCTGGAGCCCGCGATCCACGGCTACTGAGCCCACGCACCACAACTACTGAAGCCCGCGCGCCTAGAGCCCATGCTCCGCAACAAGAGAAGCCACCGCAATGAGAAGCCCTCGCAGCACAAGGAAGAGTGGCCCCCACTCGCCGCAACTAGAGAAAGCCCGCACGCAGCAACAAAGACCCAACGCAGCCAAAACTAAATAATAAATAAATAAAATTAAAAAAAAAAAATACCAAACTAAACTAGTATAAAGTTGCATCTTATGTGTATATTTCCCCTTGGTTTTAAACACAACAGTACTATATGCAACGTGGTATCCTGAACTGAATCCTGGAACAGAAAATGGGCATTAGTGAAAAAAATCGTGATATTAGAATAAAGTCTATAGTTTAGCTAATAACACTGTATCATTGTTAATCTCCTAGTTTTGACAAATGTACCACAGTTATACTAACATTAGAGGAAGCTGGGTGAAAGGTAAAAGGTACCTCCCAGTTCTATCTTTGCAACTTTTGTGTAAATATGAAATAAACCCAAAATAAAACCTTTAAAAAGCACAGCTCCAAAAAATCTCTCCCTAAACCTCTCATAATTCCCAGCAATTTGAATAAAGTAACACTATCCAAGCACATTTTTAAGTGGGGAAAACTACTATGAAATCACTTAAATTCTTTCATTTTCTGAGTTGTCCATGTCTAAAATTCATCTTTGAACTGGAAAAATAATTTTTCCATTCGCTAAGGCAAACATACTCAAGCAGTCTTCCTAATTTTTACTCAGTGAAAAATGTTATGCACAGGTACCAAACATACAAAGAAAAAATGCTCAGACTGATTATGGTTCATGTTCATCTGGCGGGAAATGTGATGTCAGCAGAGATTTGGCAGTTCAGAGGAGCTGAAGAGGGATGGCAACAACTTCCCTACAAGTATTTGGCCACAGTAGGGTAAGGATGGAGACAGTATTCTATTCTTTGGGTGAGACTCATGTACACATACATATTTTTTACCTGTAACTTCCTCCTTCACTTCTCTCCTCCCCCAATCACTGAGCTGACATCTAAAAACTTGGTAAGTTGCAGTTACAAAAAGTGTTTTGTTCTATTTGAAAGATTTAAAAAGTAGAAGCAATCTGCTTTGCAATTTTACTCATGCAATGGTTTTTAAGATAAACTTTTTTTTTTGTGGCACTGTGGGCCTAAGGGGATATAGTTCATAAAAGAGGTTTACCAGTCCATAAATTTGTTTAAAAAGTTACAATGCCTCTCACATACATGATTTTAAGCCTTTACATTTTAATCTGCTTACAAAAGGACAAAACCTAAAGTCATACTTTTAAGTCATTAAATCTACTCACATCCCTCTACAGTATAATTTCAAACACTAAAATTACAAATACAATATTTAACAATATAGCTTAACATTAGCTTCACTTTTAATGCCTTGGAATACTAAGAATTTCCTGCAGACTATACCAAATATCAAACTTTTCTGTCCACAGTGACAATTCAAACTATCACGACACAAACCAATTCCCATAATCCACATTAAAAAAAAAAACACGCAAAAATGATGGGAGAAGTTTCAATTATTTTAATAAGTGAACACATCTACATGTTAAACTAACGCAACAACAAAGATTCATACAAATATAAAATTCACAGTAGTCCTAGAAACAGTTTCTAGCTAACTGGTATGAAGCCCTCCTGTAACACTGGCCAGCTCCTCCCCCTGCCCCCGACAAACTAAAAACCCTATAAAGAGAATCCCACCACATCTTATCAGACTGGCAATCACAATAAAATGAAAATATAGCTTTGCCAAACAAATTCAACTAAGTATGGTATGCATTAGCATTCATGTAAATATTGATATAATTCCACACACGTACTTTTGTTTCTAACACTGGTATACCTATTCAATTTCAAGAGCCAAAGTACTGAGTAACTTCGCCGATTTCAACGGTCACTTATAAACTCCATTTATGAAAAATTACTGTAAATTTAAGTAGTTCGCAAAAACTAAAATTCGACAATTTTGAATGGCCATCAAAAAAGCACTCAAAAAGTATTCAAGTGTTCATTCTTGTACACAAAAGAGTAATTCAAAGAGTAAACCTTCGTTCCTTTTTTTAAAAAAAACGGTTTAACACTTAAATCAGTAAGATCTAGTAACTTCCACCAGGAAAAGCCCCGAGTTCAAAAAATACTAGAAACTGAAGACACTGCCTCCGTAGCTGATACTATCTATGGCCGATAGGCTGTGCCTGAAATTTCCGTAGTGCTCGGCGAAGGACTTTTCAGCACTGATATGAATTGCTCTAACATCCATTTTGGAGTCCTCTACCCCCACCCTCTCAGACTTCATTTTGTAGTGAATTTGGATGGAGGTGCCGCAGCGACAATGTAGAGAAAGCCTGGTCTGGCTTCTAATCCGTACAAGCATGCGAAAGCGCAGGAAAGGGCGCCCTGGCCGCGCGACCGTCCCTCTCCGGGAAGGCGCGGGCTCCGGGGAGGCCTTTCGGGCGGGATGGCGGGCGCGCCGCGGGCCCGGGATGGCGGGCGCAGGGCCTCGGCGGGGGCGGGCCGCGCGCGAGACTTACCGCTCCGGCGGCGGCGGGGGCCCCGGCTGCGGCGGCCGCCTCCTCCTCGTCGTCGCCCGGCGATGGTGGCCCTATCTTGCTGCAGGTAGCGGCCAGCAGAGCGAGCGGTGACGGCTGAGTGTCCTACCCCCGATGGGCGGGTTCAGAGAGGGAGACAGGGGGAGGGGGTGGCGGTTAGGGCCGGGCCGCGCTCGCACAGGAAGTGCGACTCGGGCCTCGCAGGCTGCACCCGGGCGAGCGCCAGCCCGCGCTCTCCTCCTCCTCCTCGCCTCCGGCTAGCGCCCTCCGGCTCGCACGCACACGGACTCCACCGTCCGCGGGAAGGCGGGCGGCGGGCCGCGCGCCGGGCCTCCACCTTCCGCCCGGAACCCACCCCCGGGAGGGCGCAAGCTCCCACACACTCACACTCTCTCTCTCTCTCTCTCTCTCTCACTCTCACACACACACACACACACACACACACACACACACTCACACAAAAAGACGGCGGGCGGGGGAGCGCGGGCGGGGTCGGAGCGTTGGCGCCTCGGGCGGGCAGCTCCCGGGGCGGGGGGAGGGGAGGAGAGAAGCGCGGAGGGAGGGGAGGGGAGAGGAGAGGGGAGGAGAAAGCGGCGCGAGGGGGGAGCCGGGCCGGGGCTAAGCCGCTCCTCACCTGGGCCGCCGCCGCCACCACCGCGCCGTTTCCGTGCTGCTGCTGCTGCAGATACTCGCCGTGGCCGCCGCCAAAATGATAATAACATCTAACTCTTATTGGGAGTTTATTATGTGCCTGTCACTGTGCTAAGCAGTTTATATGCATTATCTCATTTAATGCTCACAGCAACTGTAGGAAGTAGGTACTATTATTATTATTACATTTTATAGATGTGAAAACTGAGGTTCAGAGAGGTAAGGTAGCTTTCCCAAAGTCAAACAGCTGAGAAATGGTAGAGCAAGCTTTCAAACCCAGCAATCTGATTCCAGACCCACACTGCCAAAGTGATCCCAGAACTGACGTGTCAACACTGCGTCAGAGCCTTGTCGTGGAGTCCCCTTCCCCTCCCCCACCCGCCCCCCGGCGGCGGCGGCGGCTACTCCCTCCTCCCCTCCTGCTGCTGCCCCCGCCCGCCGCTGCCTCTAACCCTCCTCCTCCTCTTTTCCTCCTCCTCCTCCTCCCCGCGCTGCCCCTGCCCCCTCTCCTCTCCTCTCCTCCCCTTTCCCTTCGCGCCGCTCGCTCTCACTCGCGCTCGCTCCTCTCGCACCGTCACTCACTCACACGCTCGCCCGCCGCCCGCGCCCGCACACAGGGGGATGCGCTCCCGGCGGCCCGGGCCGCCAGTCCCGGGCCCGGCGGGGACACTGCGTTGCTGGGGCTTGAGGGGTGGACGGTAGCTGGCGGGGAAGGGAGGGAGGCGGAGGGGAGTGCGGCTTTCTGCCTCTCACAGACACTCGGTCGCACACAGGGGGCCGGGAGCCGGCGGCGGTGGCCCCCGGCTGGCTGTGGTCGGCGGTAGCGGCGGCGGCGGCAGCAGCAGGGGTTGCTCTCTCTCGGCTTTACGTACCGGTCATAGTGTGTTTAGGGCACCTCAGGCGGGGCTCCCCGCCGCCTTACACATGGTGAGGAGCGAAGGCGGCGGCGGCGGGAGAGGATGCGGGAAGCGGCGGCGGACACGGCCGGAGCGGTCCGGGGATTTTTTTTCCTATTTTGATTGACTGTGCGGGAAACACAAAAGGTGGAGCCTCCAGCCCAAAAGGGGGGAAGAGGGTGACAGCCCGCCCGGAAGTTCCGCCCCTCTTCTCCGCGCTCATTCGCCACCACGCTCTTCGTAGGCAGTGCTCATTGGCCCGGATGCCCGTCCGTCACTTGGCCAGGCGGCGCGCTTCCTGTTTGCCCCCCGGGTGGAAGGGGAGAGACAATGAGCGGTCGTGGCGGCGAAGGTTCCCGAGAGCGGCTGCGGCTCGCCTGTTACCCTGCTGTGGCCGCCTAGTTCGCTGGCTGCCGCTGCCAGGCCGAGGCGAAGGCCTCTTCCACCTTGCAGGCGCTCGGAGCAGGCCCCAGCAAGCTGTAGGGGGCTGAGCTGGGGAGGAAATCCGTCCCCGGAGGATCCGGCTCTACTCGACGCTTCCTCCATCCCGGCGGCAGCCGGATCTCCCCAGGGCGCTCTCGGAGCCTCTGCTTCCCTGCGCTGCCAGGAGGCCGCCGCCGCTCAGCCCCGGGGCTGCTGCTGCGACCGCTGCTGCTACTGAGCAAACCGGGCCCGCCCCGCGAGCCCGGGAGGAGGGAGCTGGTATTGGGGGAGACACCCCCTCCGAGGCTGGAGGAGGATTTTCTCTCACACACGTTCAGCTCTTAGATTCAGTCTGAGCCATCTCGTTCCCATCCCCCTTAGCCCCTGGTTTCCCAACTAGTCTCCCACTTTTACGTACCCTTGGAAGCAGGCATTTTAAACAGAAAAGAAATCTCAATTCACCTCACAGGAGAGCTTTCATTCTGGCCAGTGGCACCAAAGCAGACAAATATATTTCATTTAATACGTAGTGCGTATATTCAAAGGGACACAATACTTTAAAAAAAATTTTTTTTCGGCCACATAATCATTTTGTTGCGCAAACATAAATTATTCCCTGCTTCTTAATCGTCTTGGTAACAAGTGAAATATCTGAAAAAGCCCATCAATAATTGCCAGCATTTTTAAAATAGTGAATCTCAGCGAAGTTTTTTTTCTTGGAACATTTTAGTTACACTTTAATTTAAAATCCCGTTTCGCTTACTGGTTTAGGTTAATACTCCTTTGCTCTTTGGCATCCTTGACATCTTGATGTCATCCTGGGTGGGAGAAATACTCAAGTTTTGTGTGTGTTGCCAGCTAAGAGACATCTCTGCCTATTACCTTTAGATCTAATTGCCAAGAGAGAGGCTAAGCTCAAGAGGTAGAAATGGTGTCCACCATACGCTTTTTGTTAGAAATCTGACTCCAAGAATTAGTGTTCCAACTGTGATTATTATATTTGTTTAGTAAATAAAGTTGTGCTGGGGGCTGGAGTTGTAAAGCCCAAGCACTTGAACTAGATGTTGTGTGCGCTAACTGAAAAGAATTTAATAATTCTTTTATGAGAGACAGAGCTTGCATCTCAGTTTTTATATTTTCATCTTCTCATAGGATCAGAAACATTGCATGGTTAATGGGCACTTAATTGTACAAAAGATGGAATTTCCAGGGAAATGACCTAAAAACCACAAACATGCAAAAACAAGACTGGAAATTCTGAATCTAAGAATGAAGTTGATGTCTTCTAACAGTGAGAACTTTTGTCTCATTAAGTGGAGGAATCCCTTTTTAAAGTAAATTGTATAAACCCTGTACCATTTTACATTTAAATTCTAAAGGAAAATTAAAGTGTTACAGAATAAGCTGATTTTTGAAGAAGAAAACGAGGGATGGGAGGCTTCAGGGGAGGACAAGTGAAAACAAGTGGAGTGGGAGAGAGGGAGGGAAGTCACAGTATTGTCACTCTTTCTACTTACATGGATGTAATGGATAGAGAATAGCTCTTTCCCTAGAAGAGATACTTCAGACATTTTCAGGTGTTTTTCTAGGAGTGGGGATGTGTTTTATGAGTCTAAGCATACTACCTCCATGCCCCTTTCACAAAGTCTTAGTCTAGCCACCCATAGAAAGCAAAGTACTTGGCCACAGAAATTCAGTTCATTTCCTCACTGATACCAATTGACAAATGGAAATGAAAAAATCATTTTCAAACATTTTTGGTCCATAGACCATTCTGACAAGATGCAAAAACACTTCATCTAATCTAACTGAAGAAATAATAACCTACCAGAGCTAACTATTCTGCTTTTAATGCAATGCTTTTAAGAGACACATATACCAAAAGTATCACTACTACATAATCAAATTCAGAGGACCTGCTCAGACCACACTGAAAAGAGTTATTGTCATGGAATATCTTAAGAAGACTGGAAATGAAGGTAGTCTCTGGAAAGAACATCTTTTCTTAGCTATTCCAGTACTGTAGTCAAATCTTGAAATACAATTTGTGTTAATTAAAAGATATTTGTTTTTCGGTAGAAGACGGCCTCTCAATGGCACTTACTGCTACATTACATAGGAACTCAGAAATTGCAGTTGCTTATCAAGAAGGGAAGCGCTGTGCTGGATATTATTTATACTTTCTCCTTTCCAAAGATGATTTGAGGAAGCTCTATGCTGGTCACTGTTTACATCACAGCAGGAGATCTGAATGTCACTTTATTTTCCCTTTTTCTCAATTTCCTTACTTATTTTTTTAAATCTTATTTGTGTTTTTTGTAAGTTAAATCCTTTGGAAACCGTGATGAATGTCAAAGGGCCTCAAAGACTTCTATAGACCCACTGGCATGACATCTTCACGCATCTTCAATCCCCTTTTTCTCTACAAAGAGAAGAGGGCACTAAATAATACTTGATTCACATATGCAGGAGCCTAGCCATTCTGTGTTAAAAACAGCGACAGCCCTGGTTAACTGCACGACAGCTAAAGGGCTCTGCCCTTTCCTTCACAGCCCCTACTGCCTTTCTTCCCTTCTGAACATCTATTAAGTGAACAATATTAAATTGCCAATATTCACCCATTTTTTGTCTAAAAAGGTGGCAATTTTGTATAGTTCCACCTAAGTCAATGTCTATTTAACATAAAATTTGTTGCTATGATTGTGAACCTCCTTTTACCCACCTCTGAATCTCTTTAGCTTGTGTACACTGGATTTCAAGAATCTTCAAGTTTGTTCTACTTATGTAATCACTATCCTATTTCAGAAGCGTTCTAGTTGACATTGACTAGGTGTACTTAACCCCCTTCATATTTCATATCTTCCCTATTTTCTCAAAAATAAACCTCAAAAGCTGTGTCTCCTGTCTTATTTTTACTTAGTCTACCAAAAAGGAGAGCTTTTTGAGCTTTTGCTATGTGCCAACTCCTTTGTATCTTTAATCCTCACAGCCCTAAAAGGTAAGTATCATAGGTTCATCATTGTATAGATAAGGAAACTGAGGCTAGCAAGGTTTTCAGACTTGCTCAGTGTTATTTTCAAATAAATGGCAGAGTCAGGCTTCAAACCCATGCATCAGTCTCACCAATCAACATATCAAGTCTTCTTAAATGATCAACTGAAAAGACTCACTTACCCGTTATGTAGAAAATAAAGAAAAGAGAAAAGATAAAGGAAACAATAAAGTAGATCAAACATACATATTTATAAGGAAGATCATTTTTAAAGCAAGTCTTCTTAGAATGTGAACTCCTTGTGTTAGGGGTCATATATTTTGAATGCTCTAACCAATACTGAACACGTTGTGGATGTTTAATTAATACTAAGCAGAAAGACTGTCACAATTATCTTGTAGGAAAATGAATGATGAATTTAAGAATTACAATTAACCAATACATACTATATGATAAAATTTCTTTGACCTTATAATAGTTCACCTCTTTCAAGATCAACTTCCCCGAGTTAGACTCTCATTTTCATTCAAGCTCCACACCAATGATATCACCATGGTACAAAATGACTGATATTTTTACAATTCAAGAAATCCCATTCTTTTCATTCAGGCTGTTGACGTCCCTGCGTATTCTAAATTTTCTAAGTATCCGTAACACTTCTGAAGATCTTCATGTCAGTCCAGGAAGCTTAGTCTACTGCCATATTTCTGAGTTGTTGCAATTTTCTAAGAAAAGATGGATTATGCATTTCTACCTTGTTAATAATCTGTCTTAGAAGAATATAATATAAAGTGCTAGAAAGTATCTTGTGAATTATCTTTCTTAGAATAATATAAAAATGCTAGAAATTCTCTTGGTTGTAAGTTAGCAAACTTATGAGGTAGCTTTACTTAAAAATATTAACACTTAAAAATATACTTTAGGGACTTCCCTGGTGGTGCAGTGGTTAAGAATCCGCCTGCCAGTGCAAGAGACACGGGTTTGATCCCTGGTCTGGGAAGATCCCACATGCCGCGGAGCAACTAAGCCCGTGCACCATAACTACTGAGCCTGTGCTCTAGAGCCCGCGAATCACAGCTACTGAGCCCACGTGCGGCAACTACTGAAGCCCATGTGCCTAGAGCCCGTGCTCTACGACAAGAAAAGCCACCGCAATGAGAAGCCCGTGCACCGCAACGAAGAGTAGCCCCTGCTCGCCGCAACTAGAGAAAGCCCGTGCGCAGCAACGAAGACCCAATGCAGCCAAAAATAAATAAATAAATTTATTTATTTTTTTAAAAAAAGATTATTATAAAAAAGTATATATATATATATACTTTAATAATACTTAAAAATAAATAAACCTGATGCCATTAAGTTGTGGTGTCCCTCAATGATGAACAATAACCTTCAACATGAAGT
The DNA here is from genome assembly GCF_002837175.3 of Physeter macrocephalus. NCBI lineage: Eukaryota > Metazoa > Chordata > Mammalia > Artiodactyla > Physeteridae > Physeter > Physeter macrocephalus. The sequence continues at coordinate 79,235,142 of NC_041215.1, forward strand.
GTATTCATAATTTATTTCATGATTAAATCTCTATCTTATAATGGAATTTTTTGTTTTGTTTTTTGTTTGTTTGTTTTTGGCCACACGGTGTGGCTTGTGGAATCTTAGTTCCCTGACTAGGGATCAAACCCCAGGGAACGGCCGAGGCGCCGAGTCCTAACCACTGGACTGTCAGGGAATTCCATTTTTCTATCCTTTAATCCTATAAGCCAGACAGATCTACCAACTATTCTCAAAAAGAGCCAACAATGCCCAAGGCCTAATTAAAGAATGAAGTGGCAGAGAGCAAGTTGGATAGAACTGTAGAAAATATTGAAAACAGTTTTTACCTGCCTTGAGGAATAGAATTTTTCCAATTACCCAAAAAATGGCTGAAATGCTGCACCATGTCATCACTCCACTTCAACTGTAGAGTCGAGTAAAAAAATAAAAGCAATTATACACACACATATATTTATTATATATATTTATATATTTATTATATATACAAATGTGTGTGTATATATGTACATATTATATACAGTAAAATACACAATGGTTAATAAATTATGGTATATTCATTAAATAACATTTAAAATAAATGAAAGATGATTCATCATGGATAAATCTCAAAAAATAATAGTGAGTGAAAAAAAGTTATAGCAGGATAAAGAGTATACCACCATTTATATAAAGTTTAAAACCATACCGACTTATAGTCTATACTGTATATGGATACATGTGGAGTAAAACTATAAATCTTGCATGGGAATGATAAATACTAAATTTTAAATGTTGATTACCCTTGGTATGGAGAGAAGGATGGGATCTGAATGGATTTCATATTTCAAGTTTTTCTTAAGCTAGGCTGAGTATACTATCATTATGATATTGTTTGCCTGAAATATTTCATAATCATTATTTTAAACAAACAAACAAAAAGAATAAATTAATACATGAGTCTATGGCAGAGGTATTAAAATAAGCATGCCCAGGCAGCTGACTGACTGAAGGAGTGGAGGGGAGGGAGAGAATGATTCACATATGACTAAGTTTTCCAGCTTTAGTAACTGGAAAGATGAGCTGGGAATAAAGAATATAAAAAATGGAATGGGTATGGGACAGACAATCATGAGTTTGATTTTAGATGTGTTGAGTTGGAGGTGCTAGCAGGATATTCATGAGATATCCAAGTTTACAGACTATTGTAAACTTGAACTCATAGCTAAAAAGAGAAGCAAATGCAGGGCAGGGATTTGGGTGCCTGTGAACAGAAAATACATGTATTGCTCTCTGCCCCCTCCCTACGCCCCCAGCCCCGTTCCTGGCACAGAGCTCCTATCACTCTTGTGATTTCCTAAGTGATAGGAGCACTAGGAGAATCTTTTGTTCAAATATTTGGTCTTTGACCCTGGATCTTGACACAGAGCTCCTAAATCCCTTGGAATTTCCTGGATGATAGGAGTATCTTTTGTTCTAATGAGCTGACTTCGAGTGGGCTCCTGGACGGGGGCCAATCACTATAAAGACCAAGCCATGATTAGAAACTTGGAACTTTCAGCCCCACCCCCTATCCTCTGGAGAGGGGCTGGAAAATGAGTCAATAATTGGTCGTGCCTATGTGATGACACCTCCATAAATATCCCTAAAGTATGGAGTTCAGAGAGCTTCCTGATTGCCAGATGCTAGGAAGGTGGCATGCCAGGAGAGGGCATGGAAGCTCCTAACCCCTTCCCCAAACCTCACCATACGTATCTTTCATCTAGCTGCTCATCTATATCCCTTAGGGTAAATGTGTCTTCCTGAGTTCTATGGGACATTCAAGCAAATCATCAAACCCAAGGATGATGTTGTAGGGACCCCAACTTATCGCTGGTCGGTCAGAAGTACTGGAAACAATCTAAGACTTGCAACTGGTGTCTGAAGTAGGGACAGGCTTGTGGGGCTAAGCCTTTAACGTGTGAGATCTGACCCTAATTCCAGACAGTGTCAGAACTGAATTGTAGGACATCCAGCTGATGTTGGAGAACTGGTTGGTGCGGGATTAAAAACACACATCTGGGGACTTCCCTGGTGGTCCAGTGGTAAAGAATCCGCCTTCCAATGCAGGGGATGCGGGTTCGATCCCTGGTCAGGGACCCAAGGTCCCACATGCCAAGGGGCAACTAAGCCCGCACGCCACAACTACTGAGCTCGGGCACCTCAGCTAGAGGGGCTGTGTGCTGCAAACTACAGAGCCCACGTGCTCTGGAACCCATGCGCCACAACTACAGAGCCCACGCACCCTGGAGCCCGTGCACCACAGCTAGAGAAGAGAAAAACCGGCAGGCCACAACTAGAGAGAAGCCCAAGTGCTGCAATGAGGAGCCTGCGTACTGCGACGAAAGATCCCACATGCCTCAACAAAGATCCTGCATGCTGCAACTAAGACCCGACACAGCCAATAAATAAATAAATAATTTTTTTTTTTTTTAAACCACACATTTGGTGACTAGAAGTGAAGTGTTCTGAGGATTATGACTGTGACAGTAAAAAGAGAAACCAGGAGTTTTTCCCAGACAAAGCCCTTAACATCTTCACAGGCCTCTGTCCATTCTCCAAACATGAATAAGTCTCCCATCTTTAAAACCCCTCTATGTAACCCTGCAGTTTTCTCTAATTATTGTCTTCTTTCTTTCCTTTCCTTGTCCAAGGTCTCAATAACTTGCTATCTACCTACTGCCTTCCTAATGCAATGCTACATCAGTTTCTGTCCCTACCATGCTACCTGAAATTGCTCTTAAAGGTCTCCAATGACTTCCTTATTGCCAAATCCATGGATTGTCCCTACCCCGATTTTCATTCTTTTTCAGCATTTGACACTGTAAACATTGCGTCCTTAAACTTTCTCCTCCCTTGAAAGGTCATCGGCTTTCTGGTTTTCTCTCAAATGAGTATTTCTCTATATCTTTGCAATGCTGTCCAATAAAACTATGATGAGGGAAACATTTTGTTTGCACTGTCCATTACAGTAGCCACTAATCACACGTGGCTAGTGAGCATGTGAAATGTGACTATTGTGACCCAGGAACTGAGTTTTTAATTGTATTTAATTTTAGTTAATTTAAATTTAGATGGCCACATGTGGCTAGTGACTACCATACTGGACAGTGCAGGTTTAGGGTTTCTTTCCCTCCTTCCAGCTCCTAAATGATGAACATTACTCCAGACTCAGGTTTTGATTCCCTGAGCTTTTCTTTACAAGCTCATCCCCTGGAAGCTTGACCATTCCTGCAACTTCAGCCATCTCTAAATTCAATTCCAAATCTCTGTAGTTGTCTCCTGTCACCTGAGTTCCAGTTCCATAACCTCAAGCACTGTAAATTCTTCTGGAATGTCTCACTTTCACCTCAAACTCAGAATGTTCAAAGCTAAACCGATAACTTTCTACAGAACCAGCTCCCCTCTCCCTTGTGACATTCCTATCTCTGACAGCAAGGTTCTCGTTTTCTCAGATGCCCATACATGAAATTGCCTTTGACACATTTCTCTCTTCCTTCTCTCACTGGCAGCCAGTTACGAGGTGCTAACAAGTTTTCCTGCAGAATCTCTCTCAGTTACCCTCTGAAATCACAAAATTTATTGAACCCTATTCCATAAGATACTGCTTGGTCTCTACTGCCAAGAAGCAGATAATCCATTTAAGAGACAAAAGATAAATATACACAAATCCAGATAAAACAGAAGAGAAATAACAAAGTCTAAAGTCCACTACATACATTGCTAAAGGAGTATCTTCCAAATTCAGAAATCACTGAGGCTTAGCTCCTTCTGAAAGAGATCAAAGGGTGCTTTGCCCTGTCTGGACTTCTGTAGCTCTAGATGGTACTCCAGACTTTCCTGCGCCCTTCTTTTCTGCATCTGCCACCAAATTAACCTTCCATTGCCTCAAAAACGTTAGTGATTCTCATGATTTAATGCATACAAACCGCTCACTGCCCTATGTGTGTAATCACTCCTACCCCTGAACGTTTACTCACTCTACCACCAGGTTTGTCCTGCCCTCTCGCCTGTGCTCTTGCAAATTCAAACAAGCTTTTAAGCCTCAGTTCAAGTCTAAACCTCTTCCATAAAGCCATTACTTCCAGCAATTAGTAATTCCCTTGCTTTTAATTTTCCAAGACACATAGAGTATGTACCCTTAATATTACACTTAATTCATGACCACGTTGTCACCACTGTTTCATGCCTACATGTTTTGTGCCCCAGCATCATGTCTCACCTTTCTTCTTCTTGTAAGCAGTGATTCTCAAGGAAGGAGAGGAGTATGATTTGAAAAGAAAACAACTCTTCATTTGTCCCACTGGGACTTTTTTTTTAAAGGTATGACATTAACTTATTTGAATTTCAAATATTAAAAGAAAATGTTAGATTTTTATGCTTTATCAAAAGAGACATGTTTGATATAAGTTCAGGAAACAATTCTATTTGTTGAGCAAAGAGAAGATAATCAACAAACATCTATTAAACGGTTCATTGATTTCAATACACCGCGAATTTGGATTCTGTTAAGATGAAAGTCTCAGACATCTTATTTTCATGGAGAAACTGCTAGTGATATGACCTGCTGATTGTAAAGGGGCCACAAAACTAGCATTCACCAGCTAAACAAATCATCACAAACTTGTAAGGAAATCTTTAAATGTTTTTATTATATACCGTTTTGATATATATATATATAAAATATGTGCAATATATATGTAAATTATAAAGCATAATAAATAATAAATTAGGTGACTCTACCACCTAATAAGATATTTCTGGTATTGACAGACTACCCAGAATACAAATGTTCTCTCATCCCTGACAGCAAATGTCACTATTTTCTTTTTTTGAGCCACACGACGTGTCTTGTGGGATCTTAGTTCCCCAACCAGGGATTGAACCTGGGTCCTTCGCAGTGAAAGCTCAGAGTCCTAACCACTGGACAGCCAGGGAATTCCCAAAACATAATTATTTGCTCTAATTATGTATATTCCAGTGAGGTTTTTTTGCGGTACGCGGGCCTCTCACTGTTGTGGCCTCTCCCTTCGCGGAGCACAGGCTCCGGACGCGCAGGCTCAGCGGCCATGGCTCACGGGCCCAGTCGCTCCGCGGCATGTGGGATCCTCCCGGACCGGGGCACGAACCCGTGTCCCCTGCATCGGCAGGCGGACTCTCAACCACTGCGCCACCAGGGAAGCCCCAGTGAGTTATTATTTTAGTCTACTACATTAAAAATACACTTAATGTTTTTACTTAGAATATTAATATTTAAATTCTATAGTCAATATTCCTTTCTTACTCATAGCATTTGAATTATTTTATTTCTAGCATGCTTATTTACTCACCTAATGAGTTTTCATTCTTTTACTCTATTTTGAACATTGTGATTTCATATTACTGTGAGATAATCTTTCTACTTCATATTTCCTGCCCCTTGAATTGAATAAGCCACTTATCTGCTTCTGTTCCTAGTCTACTCAAGTCTTTTCATTCCTTCTTTCTATTGACTGTCTCTCCCTCTCGTTTTGTATAACAAGCTTACTGGATGTTCCTTCTTCTAAGTCACTGACATATAAAATGAATAAAATTGGTCCTAATATTGATCCCTAGAGCTTTGTAATCCATCCATTCCAAACTATTCCACACTTTGATATCAAAGTCAATGTTTAATCTACTTAAGTAGTTCATCCTTACACCTTACTTCTCTAACTTCCAGATTAGTTGTTTGTATAGTATTCTTTTCATGGTGCTTTATCCCAAGTAATTGGTTCATGGCTTCCCTCAGCTGATATTTGTTGTTAGACCCAGAGGTTTTTTCACATAACTGAGGCAGATAAGATGTGAATTCATGCTGACTTTTTAAATTAAATCATAACTTTCTGATACTTTCAATCAATGATTTCCTACAGAATTTACCAATGTCTTGTCCTCCATGAAATTTAAACTTAATAATTCTGAATCTTGTACTCGGGAGAAAAGGAATATTTAGGAAATGAACAATAATTTAATGAAGTTTTTATTTATTATAACTGGTATAGACATAGTCCGTTAAGTATTTCAAGTCACCTTTATCTTGATTGATGAATTCAAACATCTATTAAGAATCAAGAAGAGGATATTTGAATTACAATTGTAAAAAATCTAGTATAGTCCAAAATCCATAGAATTGTGCCTGAAAAGGATGTTTTACTGTATGTAAATTTTACCTTAATTTTTTAAATGGGAAGAAAAAAGTAAATAGAATCTTCACCTTTAAAAATCTAGTAGAATACTGGAGTGAAAGACTCTATAAGAACAGTACAGGGACCTGTGCATAAAGGGGTTCAACCAATCATGGAAACTTTTATTTTTTTTTAACTTTTTTTTTTTTTTAAACCCCACATTTGTTTATTTATTTATTTTTGGCTGTGTTGGGTCTTCGTTTCTGTGCGAGGGCTTTCTCTAGTTGTGGCAAGCGGGGGCCACTCTTCATCGCGGTGTGCGGGCCTCTCACTATCGCGGCCTCTCTTGCTGCAGAGCACAGGCTCCAGACGCGCAGGCTCAGCAGTTGTGGCTCACGGGCCTAGTTGTTTCGTAGCATGTGGGATCTTCCCAGACCAGGGCTCGAACCCGTGTCCCCTGCATTGGCAGGCAGATTCTCAACCACTGCGCCACCAGGGAAGCCCCCGTGGAAACTTTTTTGAGAGGAGATGAGAGCGTATGAACAAAGGCTTAGAAATGAATATTTCAAAAGTAAGTAAAATCTATGGATAAAGCAATGGAATGAAAGAAGTACAAACTTTTTAAAATTTATTTAATGTATACTAAAAGTGAATACATTAAAAGGCCACCTGCAAACAAATATCTCTGAAAACACAAACAGCAAGATAATAAAAAAAGATGAGTAGTATATATTTCATATGTAGAAAGTCCCTCTCCCAGGCAAACCAGGATGGTTAGTCACCCTACAATGTTAACATCTTATATTACCCTGGTACATTCGTCAAAACTAAGAAACCAGCATTGGTGAGTTACTACCAACTAAACTCCAAACTTTATTTGGATTTCACCTGTTTTTCCACTAATGTTCTTCTGTTCCTGGATCTAACTCAGGATACCACATTGTGTTTAGTTGTCCTGTCTTCGTGTCCTCTGACCTGTGACAGTTTCTCAGTCTTTCCTTGCTTCTCACAACCTGGACTCTTTTGAGGAGTAATTGTATTTTGTAGAATGCCGCTCTCAATTTGGGTTTGTCTGATGTTTTCTCATGTTTAGACTGGCGTAATGTTTGGGGCCCTAATTTATTTTTAAACTCTGCAATGTCAGTGCTTATTTTTATGGTTACGTTAGTCCTTGTGGACTTTAATTTCCTCAGAACATCATTTTAATTTTAAAAGGGGATTAAATCACTTGTCTAAGAGTAGGAGTGAATTTTTAATTCTAGAGCGAGTTCTCACATTACTGTTCCACAAAGAGCAAAATCAAATTGCTTCAAATTCAAAAAATTCTTATTTAAAATTTGAAAATGATAGAGCTCATTGCCCAAGTTACCTTTGAAGCCATAAGGCTTCTTCCACTGGCACCATCCTCAGGGGATAAAAATATACCACTGTTTGGTTAAATATACAATGCTATGAAGGTTTATTTTTCTATTTATGAAAAGAAAATATATTCTCTGTAGAAAATTTATAAAACAGAGATGATGAAAATGAAGAAAAATTAACTGCAATTCCACTACCCTAGAAAAACCACTGGTTATAACTGTTAACTTTCTTTTAGATCCTTTTAGTCGTTTTCTCTATCCATCAGATTTTCTTTTGTAAAAATTGGATTATACTGTTATATGCTAATTTTTTTAAAAAATATTTATTTATTTATTTTTCGTTGTGTTGGGTCTTCGTTGCTTCGTGCAGCCTCTCTCTAGTTGCAGCGAGCCGGGGCTACTCCTCATTGCAGTGCGTGGACTTGTCATTGCAGTGACTTGTTGCGTAGCACAGGCTCTAGGCGCATGTGCTTCAGTAGTTGTGGCACGTGGGCTCAGTAGTTGTGGCCCACAGGCTCTAGAGCACAGGCTCAGTAGTTGTAGCACACAGGCTTAGTTTCTCTGCGGCATGTGGATCTTCCCGGACCAGGGCTCGAACCCGTGTCTCTGGCATTGGCAGGCAGATTCTTAACCACTGCACCATCAGGGAAGTCCCGTTATATGCTAATTTTAATTAACTTTTAAAATTTGACATATTATGAATATCCTTTTATATAATTAAATACCTATGACATCATTTTTAATACCTGAGTATTTCATAGTATAGGTATATTATTTAACATCCTTGTAGCTAAATAGTTACACAGATCCATGATAATTCCTTAAAGTTAAATTCCTTTTCTTTTTTGGCTGCGCCGTGCAGCTTGTGGGATCTTAGTTCCCCAACCAGGGATCTAACTCGTGGAAGCACAGAGTCCTAATCACTGGACTGCCAGGGAGTTCCCTAAAGTTAAATTCCTTTCATTGGACTTGCTGTATCAAAGGGTACACACAGGGCCTTCCCTGGAGGCGCAGTGGTTGAGGGTCCGCCTGCTGATGCAGGGGACATGGGTTCGTGCCCCGGTCCGGGAAGATCCCACATGCTGCGGAGCGGCTGGGCCCGTGAGCCATGGCCGCTGAGCCTGCGCGTCCGGAGCCTGTGCTTCGCAACGGGAGAGGCCACAGCAGTGAGAGGCCCGAGTACCGCAAAAAAAAAAAAAAAAAAAAAAAAAAGGGTACACACAATTTTAAGGTTTCTGATATGCACTGCCAAATTGCCCTCCAGTTTATACACTCACTAGCTTCTTACAAAAGTAAGTACCCATTTCTCACATACTCACCAACTCAGTTTCTATTTTTATTTTTAATCTTTGCCAATTTGATAATCAAAGACATGGCTTTTTGTTTAAGTTGAAATTCTTTGATTACTAGGGAGGGTGAGCATTTTTATATAGTTAGTACCATTTGTATTTCTTATACTGTGCATTATTATATTATTATACCCTTTATCGAGGTATTCGCCATTTTCTTCTTGATTTGAAAGTGCACTTTTTGGGAGGTGGGGGCCAAACCACACAGCATGCAGGATCTTAGCTCCCCGACCAGGAATCGAACCCGTGCCCCCTGCAGTGAAAGCGCAGAGTCCTAACCACTGGACCACCAGGGAAGTCCCGAAGGTGCACTTTCAAATGACATTAAACTTCTCTTATATATGTTTCAAACACACTTTTCCCAGTCTTTAACTTGTCTTTTAATTTTGAAATTCAGAGGCGTGAAATGTTCTCAGTTGTTTTCTACCTTTGATAGCTGTTTTTGGTTTGGGGTTTGGTTTTGGTTTGTTTTTAATATCGAGCTCAGTCCTGAATCCTGCCTGTCCCTATTCAGGGCACATCATGCGAGTCTAGGCATCCTGTAGCACAGCAGTTTCAGCACAGGTTGACATGTTCCCTTTCCTAATGAAGCAATGCCCTGAGTCCTCACAACCCCAAGCTTTAGGAGAGGAAAAAAAGAAACAAAAAAGAAACGAAAGCAAATTCAAAAGCACACTGCCCTGAACACTGCCAAATTCAGGCTGCCACCAACCTCCAAGGAAATAAATTCCAAAGATAGTAGTAACTCTCAGTTAAAATTAAAAAAAAAAAAAAAAAAAAAAGCCCACCTCTTAAGACAAATCAGCTCCCAAACCTCAAAATCATCTGTTTTAGAAGCTTTAGTGTTGTGCAGAGTAAGGGTCCCCAGCCCACTGTTTGTGAGCACCCCTGCCTTCAAGTCCTTCTCTGGGGCTCCTGGCTCCTTCTGCACAGGGAGGAGAGCCTGGGCTCCGAAGTCAGGCTCAGGGAGGCCAGGAGTTCTCTTCCTGCTTTCCCTTCCTCTTGCCTAGAATCATGGCAATTTCAAGGCAAATGTCAGAACTGAAAGTTATTAGAAAGAACCAGAAAGATTTAAAAGCCTTCTTCTCCCCCTCCCTTTTTTTTTAAATGAAAACATTTAAGACAGCAAAAGTTTTACATTAAATTTCAGCCAAGAAAAAACAAATAGAAAAGAAAAACATAAGGCAAGAAGAAGGCCTGGTTCACAAGACAGTAGACATGGTCGCTTTTGTGTTGTGAATCAAGGGGTCTCAGGAAGGCCTCCTCCTCACACATTCCCCAGAATACCTCCCTACCACAAACTCACCATAAACGGTTCCTTTCTGAAGTGCCTGACCCAATACCCAGATAGAGTGGGTGTTTGTGAGTAAATGTTAGAAACGTAGAAATTCCTGGGAAGTACTGGGGTATATGAACTAGGTGTTTGTCCTCAAGTCGTCAGAGATACAGATTGCCCTCCAGAATAAAGAGGTACCGTTATACCCCCAGAGTAAAGTTCTGCTTGATTTGCCCTTTCCAGTTGAGAAGGGGATCCTGATGGGGACAAGAGCCCATGTAGCTTTGATTAAAGTGGGAGTAGGAACTGGGACAGGGTGCTGCTGGTGCCTGAAGCACATGCTTACCCTGCCCATCAGGTAATCCAGCCTTGGTCCTGAGGGAGATACCACAGTGTTGTTCAGTGGTATTAAAAATAGGAAAGGGGACGCGGTTTTTACCCCAACCTACTCACTACTCCCAGAAGCCAGTCTAATTCTGAAGCTGCAGATCAGAACCACTCAACATTCAGCCAACAACCCTAGGTCACATCCCTGATTCTAAAAGGTTCCAGCCCAGCTCCTGCTCAAGGAAGTTGTGATAGAGAAATATTTTAACACTTGTAGACTGCCTGCTTTCTAGAGTTTCCTTGTTGGTGACCTTATTTTGCCATCCAGCTGCAATATTAATTCAGCATGGAAGGGGAGTGGAGGGATGTCCCAGCTTGAGCCTAAGCTGGGCTCAGAGCCAGGATTCAGATTTGTCTAGGCATGTCTGATGCACTTGCCAGGCAGGAGTTTCTCAGCACAAGGGATGGAGGCTCACAGATAATAGCATCCTAAGGCAGTGAGCGTGGAAGGACACATCACAGGTATCAGAATCACCAGGGAAACTTTTAAAAATATGTACACCCTGCACAAATGCATTCCCCATTCTGATAGTGTGTGTGTGCGTGTGTGTGTGTGTACACATGGGTGCACACTAGCAAGGAGTACTGCTTTGGAACCGAAATTGGCCCTCGGAGTTACACAGGTCAGCCTGCACCAGGAGCACTGAGGACCCCAGAGAATACAGCGTGGCTTTCGTATGTGAAAGCTCCCGACACATTGCCAGCAGGACCCTGCTGTGTAGCTCTGAACACTGATGGCTTCCACACTTCAGGGACTGTCTGCATCAGGAATTCTTAAACTGGAGACCATGGACTCCTGGGAGTCCAAGAATAGGCTGCAAGTGTCCATGAACTCTTGAAAACTGCATGCAACTAACTGGGTGTATATGTTTATTTCTCTGGAAATAGGTTCTATAAGTTTCTCAGATGCTGAAAAGAGGATATGATTCTCAGATGGTTAAGAACTGGCAAGTGCCAAAAGAATACTGGGGCAGGCAGATTGGGTAAGGTTTAGAACGCCACTATAGTAGATTTGGACCAAAGCCAGAAAAATACTGTTTTTTCAGTTACCGTGACTTATTTTTACCTTGAGGCATCAGTGACCTGGTGAAACATTGAAAATATGAAATCCCACCTATGCTTCAAGCCCACCTCAAATACCTGCACCTCCTCCCCAGCCAAAAAGTATTGCTCCCTTGCGTGAGCCTTGTTGGTGTACCTCTCGAAACACTGAACACTTTCCCCCTTGTATTTTAGATAGGCATGTGCATACATCATGTCTCTTCTACAAACTATAACCTTTGAGAGTAGGTATCATGTCCTACCCATCTTCTTTCTGTCACTGTGTCCAACATAGCATATTTACTTAGTTATTACTGGATGAGGGAATGAACAGATCACAAATCCATCCTATCTGCCAGACTTTTGTACTCTCTCTACTAAAAGCAACTAACCCTATTTTCTTGTAAATTATGCATTTTGAATGTATTCCTTGTAATTTATATTGTCGTAGTTAATTGATTTACTTCTTTACACCTTATCAAATATTTACCTGCTTTATCTGTTTACTTGGTTGTAAATTGCTTAGAGGGCAAGGATCATGTATAACTCGAACTAGGTAAACCCACATGCCTCTTGGGAGGAACACACAGGGCTAACCAATGAGTTCAGTGCCTTGGCCAACACACCCAAGAGGAAATCTTTCATAAGAAGACACAGACTCAGATGGAACAGAGGTTGGTAAAAAAGAAAAAAGCAACTATTAACAGGAACTAAGCAGAAGAGCAAAATCATCAGGTTGTGGAACTGAATTATAAAGAGGAGATAAACCAAAGAGAACAGCCTGAACCTGCCTGAGGAAGAAGAGTGTGAACCAGAAACAGCCCTGCCTCAGAGGAGGTATGGCTGGACAGCAGTTCAGAGCTTTGGCCCTGGCTCCATGCAGGTTCTGCAAGAGCTGCCAGGTTTTTCCTAGCCCTGTTACCCTATTTGGATTGTTCCCTATTTGTGTCAGGCTTTTCTTGTGTTCGAAAAACGCTGACTGCCATTATTATATGTGCAATGATGTTAATGAAATTGTTTTACGAAGTTAAATCTGTTTTCAGAGTGGAACACAAGTCAAGCAGAGAATTTTTCAACTGCTCTGAGCACATCCCTGAGTATCAGAGAGAGGCACGCGCAAAGACAGGGCAGCTCTCTCCTCTTTTTCTCCTCTTGGTCTCAGTTTAATATTTACTTACTTACATATCCACCCCCACGTTACCATACCCTTAGTTCTCCACGATCAAAGTCTGGAAGATTGTGTGATCTTGCTAACCATTTCAGCTTAATGACTGAATTGATACAGTATGATTATTCTAGGGAAGTTTATTAAGTGATGATGAGCAGAGCCATAAATGTCAGACCAACCATTCCACAGGCAAGGGTCACACCAGAGAAAGTGCAAAAGTAGAAGGAGGAAAGGCCAAGCCAATTAGTGGCTACATGAATAGTAGCTTAGCTAGTGATTCAGAATTATCCAGAGATCGGCCCTAGGGCACAGGGGGCATTTTGGGGTGAATGCAGTTAGATAAATCAGATACTCTCACATTGCTTATTTAGCTTATCACAAGTTTAAAGTATTCATTTGTCATTCAATAGCATATATTGAGTGCCTAGGTATGAGATCCATCATTAAACAGAACGAAAATCCCTGCCCTTGTGAAGCTTACATCCCAGCAGCAAAGAGTCCTATCTGGGCATCATCTGTCAATCCTTGCAGTAGTTTTGTATCTTCTCTAGGTCTTAGGGGTCATTATCTTGCTTGTCTCTGTCATTTGCATCTCTGGACCCCAAATGAGTTTGTATTCAGCTCCCTAAGTCTTTAGAGAAGCAGGGTCTCTACATTTCTGGGTCCCAGGTGCAACATGACCCTCTCCCATATGCACATTTAAACATGCCGTTTCCCTCACCATCTCAACCTGACCAGTGGAAATCTGTGATTACTGAGAGAGACTTCCAGGACAAAGGTTGGGGAAAATACGACAGATATCCAGTCTAACCCACATACTTCTCAGGTGTGGAAACTGAGACCCAGAAAGGCAAAGTGACTTGCCAGGGTCACACGCGGGGACCTGGTCTTATCCCTTGGCCCCTTCTTCCCAGTCTAGTGCTTTTCTATCATATGATAAATAACATAATTCTTGGGATCAAACGGGCCAAAAGAGCCAAAAGTGACTATAGAACAGAGGTGGAGCAGGACAGACTCAGAGACAGCTCACACTTGAAGAATAATACTAGGGAGGACTGACTATTTTGTTAGACCTGAAATCCACCTTAGCTTATGTGTTTGAGTACCTTGGCATCACATCCTCTCCAGCACCCCAGACAGGATGAAAGCAAGGCCTAGGAACTGGAGTTGGGTGTCTGTCCTGAAAGCTAATGCAGCTATTGGCCAGACTGTAGTTAAGTTAGAATTTAAAAATCTGTGTTCCATAAACTAATCCATGTATGTGTTTTTACAATTGTTTTCTCAGTTTACTAGGGTGAGCCAATTTTGAAAGGGTCCAATGTTGTCACAGCTGGGCTGGACTCTGCTAAGAGGAAAGAGAATATTTCTAGATCTCATTCAATATTTGGGGTGAGGAAAAACAGTTGCTTGAGCCAACAAACCTGACTATGGGACAGAGGGAGCTGAAGCCATAGGAAGCTTGAGCTTGCCTACCCGCTGAGATTTTCTTTTAAAGAACCCTCACAAAATTTAAAACTTTAATAAGAAACCATATGATTCAAGGCACATATACATAATTCATTAGTTTTTAACAGTCCTTACCAGACTAATCAGTTAGCAGTTAAAGAAGAGCCTGGGGTTGGGATCAGAAGACTTACATTCCTCACGTGCCAGCTTTATGTCTTGGGACAAGATCCTTAACTTTCCTGAGACTTGACCTCTCCAGCCATAAAGTAGAGAGGGTAAAACCTGCCTCATCTTCCTCTCTATGTTGTGAAAATTAAATGAGCAAGCATATGAATGCTTTTTATAAACTGTAAAGAACTATAAGATTTTAATTATCATTGTCAATTAACGTTCAACTTGAAAATTTTCCTAATTAAACTCAGTCTTAAATTTAGCAACAATATGAACTTGACACTCTGTTTGGGGGTGGGGGCAGGGGCGATGGTTGCATGTTACCAACATCAAAATTTTAAAATTCAAAGAAACAAAACAAATTCCTACAGGTATAATCATACGAATAAAAATAACTTTTCTTTCTTTTTTAGATGAAAAATACAATTTCTTTGCCTTGTCAAGGAAAAGTTTTTTTAAAAAAGAGCCACTGGGGTGAATTTTTAATATAAACTTCATGGAGCAGATAAGATATTATTTACTCAATTGCTGAGTGCTGGAGCAGAGTGAGAATCAGTATTAGCTGCCCATCCTTCAAAAGGGCTCACACGGGATTTCCCTCGTGGCGCAGCGGATAAGGCTCTGCGTTCCCAACACAGGGGGCCCAGGTTCGATCCCTGGTCAGGGAACTAGATCCCACATGCATGCTGCAGCTAAGAGTTTGCATGCCGCAACTAAGGAGCCCGCCTGCCACAACTAAGGGGCCCACATGCTTGCAACTAGGGAGCCAGCGAGCCACAACTAAGGAGCCCTGGAGCTGCAACTAAGGAGCCCGCCTGCCGCAACTAAGAAGCCCACATGCCGCAACTAAGGAGCCAGCAAGGCGCAACTAAGGAGCCTGCCTGCTGCAACTAACACCCCATGCAACCAAATAAATAAATATTTTAAAAAACAAAAACAAAAGGGCTCACACTTTTGACTGCAGGAAGATCTTGTCTCATCAGATCCTCTACTTTCATTTTACACCATAGAAACGTTTGTTACTTGGTCCCAAATTGCATGAAGACCTTCTTTGCTGAGATAAACAAAGCTTTGCCATTTTTAGTACTTTTGATCGCAAACTGATTCTACAGATCTGGCTGCCCAGACAAGCTGACTGATGGGCAGATATTTATGAGTCTGCACATAACTGAGGGATGACCTTACAATGCAATAATTCTTAAGCCCAAATCTGCCAACCTCCAGGGCATAATTATTTTATTTTTAAAATTGCACCCCGTGCAACACAGCCCTTGGGTACTTGTAGAGAAAATGAGCACATTATAAGAAATAAAATACTACAGAACAACTAATAGCTTAAACCCGTTAAAAATAAGAACCCACAAAATAGCCTTACTGCTGGGCCACTGGGAAGGAACAAAGTCCTTTAACCACTAACACCAGGGTGCACTGGAAAGAAGTGACTTTGCTTAGGCAATGCAGGAGAAGCAGAAGTAGGTAGAGGGAAGAGGGCTGGAGGAGGAAAACATCAAGCTTTATTTGGAGCACATTACTTCCCAGCAGGCCCACCAAAGGTCCCCACATATGGCCCAGGCAGCACTGGCCCACATCTGCCCTGAGGACCATAGGTAGGTAGGTCATATTTGGTTTCTTGAGATGTGTAGTCCAACTTTACATCACTAACTGAAGCCTTCCCTATTTCATTTTCCTGCCAGACTTAGAACCTGATGTCATCTCCCTCACTTTTCCAAATAGGAAAAGTTCTTTTATATGTTATTTTAAAACTTAAATAGAACTTATCTATTTAATATACACAAATCATAACAGTAAAAATGTATAAATAAGTGTACACAGGCATATGGCATACACACGTTTACACACACACTCCCACATGTGTATCTGTGAACTTGCCCTTCCCCAGATGACAACATAGGATAACATAATTAATCTACTAGCCAAAATACAAAGCCAGTAGGCATTCTTGAAATGAGTGTACTCTAACTTTTCTTTAAGCCTCCACAAAGTTTTGCATTGCTATCAAAATATTTTTGGAAATTCTGTAATGTTTCTCCTTTTCCCTTGGCTTCTTATTTCTGGCAAGGACTAAACCCCAAAATATCTTTCCTCTGGGACACTGAAATAACTGTCCCAAAGCAGCTGCCAGAGCTAAAGCTATTCAGAATTTTAGGGCAGATTTCAAGGAAGGCCATTTGAAATTTTAATTATTAGAGTCAAAAGCCCCACCTTCTCAGATTCTCTAAGAACAGGTATGGGGGGAGATGAGGGGTAGGGGTGGTAATCTTCCTGGATTCTCTCATTTTCGTTCATGACTCTATCTGCTGTTTCACTTCTGCTTCTTCCCGCCTTCTGTCTTTGCCCACCCCTCCTCTGGGTTTTATTTTAGATGTAAAGAAAAAATCAGCAAACCACTCCCTCTCCCCTCAGTGCTCTGAAGTTGTATTCCTCCTCTGCTAACTTTCCGAAAGCTCCCTTACTATAATGGTGCCACAGAACTGGGTTCTTTTTACCCAGGACCACCTACCTCAAGCTTAGAACAAGTTAGAGGAGGTATCTGATAGATAAAGAGAGAAAGAAAGAGGTCTTCACCAGCAAGTACACCTGCCTGACTGGCCCAAACTGAGGGACTTCCTGCAGACGAATAAGGTTTGGACCCATTATGTAGCACACAGGAACCTTGACTGTATTCATGCCCAGGCTATTCACCTTTACATCAGTGGTTCTCAAACCTGGTTGCATCTCAGAATCACCTGGGAATGGTTACAAAAAGTACCTTTGTCAAACAAAAAACAAAACAGAAAACAAACAAAAACTTTGTGCAAGTCTGATGCACTGAATCTGGGCCTGGGACTGAGAGTCTCAATTTTTTAACAGCTCCCAGATGATTCCATTGTGCAGTAGGGTTAAGATTTAGCTCGTGGAAGCTATCCAACCCTGAGCTTACTCCCTTCCTTCCAAATACACCCCAGGAGATTCCTCTGCCTGTTCTCACACCAAAGATTTCTGGGAGCCAGGAAATAGAGTACCACAGCCTAGGGAATGCAGTTTAGTTTTCGAAGGGAAAGGGGTTGAAAAGAGAGGAGGTGCCAGGGCATGGGGGAGGCTGGCCTTGGTGGTCCTCCGGGCCCCCCTGGATGTGACGGCACACAGCTGGTGTACATGAGGCCACCTCCTCTCCCCAGGGTCTGATTCTCTTAGGACTTGGAGGATGAGATACTTTAGGAGTCATAATTCTCAGTTTCTTTCTTGCCTGGGTAGGAGAGGGGGGAAACTAAGTTATGGAGGACACTGGAGACTCAGGAACTATGATGCAGAGACTTGGAAAAAGAATACAATCCCCAGCCAGCAAAAGGGCAATTTAAAAATTAAGTCACATCTATGCTGAAAAGGTTAGGATACAATAACGTGTATGATTTTACATGCAGATCGTAGCTGGAGAGACACACAGCTGCCGCCGTGACTCAGCCCACTCCTGGTCACAGGACTCAGCTGGCCTGGGGAAAGTGGCTCCAGAAGCCCCCAAACATGACGGCCACTTCAGACTCTCCAGCTGCTCACCACACAGTTTGGAAAGAATAAGGAGGCCCCTCGTTGGAGCCCAGAGTTCTAGCAAACCCCCAGGGCTTCCAACCACCCCCCGGTTGCTGAGGCAACTGGTGGGCACCATCTGATTCTTCTAGGCCGGACCGGTGCTGGGAGAGGGCCCTGCCCTGTGGCTCAGCTCTCGCTCAGAGATTCTTGGCTCTCTGCCAGCCTCCCTCTGGCACGTTGACGGCTGCTGTTGTGCTCTTGGCTTCTTCTCTACAGACAAGGTGTCCCTGCCTCTCCCCGTCTTTCTTCCAATCTCTCTCTCCCCAGCTGTCTCAGGGTTTATGTGGGAAAGCATGAGCTTACCGCCTATGAAAGAGACTTTCAAAGCCATGCCTTCCCCTGCAGCCTCTGGAGTCAACCGTGTCCAGGCTGTGTGAAGGGGACTGAACCGGAGCGGGTGACTATTTGCATTCTCTGGGTAGAGTTGCTAAATGTTTCTGGGTTTCCCCTGGCACGGTTCTGATTAGTGAGCATCCAAAACTCAGGTCCTTGCCCTCAGAAACAATCGTGAAAAGCATGGACAGCAGGACTAATGCAGATGTGCAACACGGATGGGTTCCATCTAGGAAGGAGCAGGGGTTTAATTTGTTCAATTAAAACCCTCCCCATTCACACGACCTTGGTGCTTCCAACTTAATGAAGTTCCATTACTTCAAATTCTGTGTGTGTTTCTTTCTTTTTTTTTTTTTCCTCCAAAAGAAGTTCAAGCAATGACCAAATGAGAGTGAATGATCTCTCTTTCAGATAATGAACCTCCAGAGGCCAGGCTGAGCTGTGCCTCACCAAACCAGCATGTGTCAGCTTGTGCTGGTCACCACCACTCCTTCCAGACTCAAGCCGTCCAGCTGACTCCTCTGGGGCTGGGGGATGGTGCCTTCTTAGAGCTTCAGCATAATATTAGTAAACATGTGTACCTCCCAACTTCAAGAATAGCGTTTTTTTAATGAAATGAAACCACGTTACCTACTGTATTTGCATTCTAATCTAACAGTCAGACCTGGACACTGAATGTGATGTATCTTTAAAACTTATCAGAGTGATCACATACCAAGGAAAGGGAATAGGAATGCCCAAAGGCAGGTCCTCCTACAGGAGGAGACTGGCAGGAACGCCCTGCCTGGAACAAGCACTCCTGCTGGAGGGGTTTCTTACCCTGTTTTGTTTTTAGAAACCAGAAAAACATGAAATGTAAAAAGGGCTCCAGTTCTAACCATCTCACTCAGGCCTGGCCCCAGGCAAAATTAGAAACCCAGCCAGCCGGGCCAGACCAGGCTTCCAGCCCCATCTGCCCCTGTAAAAGCCAAGAACCCAGTCAGGGACACCCTACTCCCCAGCCCAGAGGAGATAGAGCAGCTCAGGGGCACATGCATTCCAGAAATCTCTGTGTATAGGAAAGAGAGCAGAAAAGACAGAGAAGTATATCAGGGAGTCAATATAATAACCAGCATGATAATAATAACAAAAATAATAATGGCTATGAGGAGTCTTATCCTAGTTCTGCTACTTAGAGGCTTTGTAACCTTGGACAATCATTTAACCTCTCTCTTTCTCCACCTGTAAAATGGTTATAATGATCTACGCTGCCCTTGTCCCACAGTTGTCATTAGAACCAGTTGAGATCATATGAAAGTTATTTTGAAAACTGCAAAGTTGATTTGTAACCTGTTTAGAATATTTATTCTTTTTAAGACTACTTAACCACACCTAAATATTATACCTAGTAGACAGTATCTTAGTTATCAGTTGATGGCTAAATATGCAGAATTTGGTGGGCACATCTGCTATATCGTATTTTTCTTATACTAGTCCAAACTGTTACTGAGGATATGTAAATAGACTCATTGCGTAAAACCAGTTATCATGGCATTTGCTAAAGTGGGCTTCTACCAGTGATGTGGTCTGGTTTCAAGGGTCCTTAAGGGGTGCTCTGCACAACTCTGAATGGGTGGTGCACATCTTTAACTAGACCACACAAATATTCTCTCTATTCTTGTGGAGCGCAGCTATCTCTGTGATTTGTGAGTAGGCTGCTCAATGAGTTCAAAAAAACATTTCCCTCTAGCTCCAGCTGGCAAGATGTCAAGATTGAAAAACACATTTCCTGGTTCTCTTTCTTGCCTCAATTGGGATGAATGACCCTAGTTCTCACCACCCCATTTCCTTAAGGCATTAGCAGTGATTGAATCTCTGCCTGTCCCAATGAGCCTCACACAAGACAATTTTAATACACAGCAGCACCCATAATAGACAGAACTATGTTGTGAAACTTCAAATTTACCTTTAATTCCATCTTTGACAGAGCAAATTGCAGCCATGGGTTATACTTTGCTATGGTCACTTACCACTAGTTGGAAATTCAGGAACCCTTCAGTTTGTAAAAGTTTCCCTCACCCATTAGCCCCAGAGCAAATAGAGGCATCTCCATTTCTATCTCGATGGCTTTCAGTCCACAGAAAGGGTTCATCTTGACAAGGAGGTCGTATAGGAAGGACAGCCAGAAGCCAGTGTCCCTGAGGAATTGGTGTCGTAATAGGAGAGAGACAAGGAGACAGCCAAGTGTCCTCTTACTGTACCTACATTCACTGTGCACTTGTTAAGTGCTGCTGAATGAGGAAGGAGTTTCATGAAACACAAAAACACTACAAGTAATATTCACTCATTCTTAAGTGACCAAGCATCATTTATCTGCTGTAAAGTTTCAGAGAAGAGAAAGATAACAGCAACATCACCATTGACTACTATCTCTCTTTATTCTCACAACAAACCCATGAGGTACTATGATTCCCATTTTATAGATGAGGTAATAGGAGGCTTAGAAAGGTTGAGTAACTTGCCTAATAGTCAATAGATATTGGGTGGCAGACAAAAAATTCCAATCCAGATTTATCTGATTCCCAAGCCCTTTCTCTTTACCATTATACTCAGCTGCCTACCATTGTCCAGAGGGGTGAATCAGGAAACCTTTAGGAAGGTGAGGCTTGAATTGGCGCTTGAGGGCAGTGTATGGTTTGGATTGCCTTGGATTAAGGAAGAAGGGAAGACGGCATAATCCAGATCGCTGAGTTTGTATCCGCAGGACACAAAACACTGCTTCATATATGGTATATGCTCAATATCTATTTAAAGAATGAATGAATGAGAAACAGTACAATAAAGACAAAGAGATGGGTCCAAGGATGGAGAGCAAGGGCTGGGAAAGGGAAAATGAGAAAGTGGAAGGGGAAAGAAGAGCAAAGAGACCAGATTGGAGCACAGTATTCACTGTGGCAAGGAGCTGAGGTCATCTAAGCCAGGTGGAACTATTTGATGGAAGAAAACTGTAGTATGAGGAGTTTGGATTTAGTCCTATGCATGTTGTAAAATTAATTCCTGGGCTTCCCTGGTGGCGCAGTGGTTGAGAGTCCGCCTGCCGATGCAGGAGACACGGGTTCATGCCCCGGTCCGGGAAGATCCCACATGCCGCGGAGCGGCTAGGCCCGTGAGCCATGGCCGCTAGCCTGCGCGTCCGGAGCCTGTGCTCCGCAACGGGAGAGGCCACAACAGTGAGAGGCCTGCGAACCGCAAAAAAAAAAAAAAAAAATTAATTCCTAAAGAGGGACCCGATAAGGTGAAAGCCATGATTTAGAAGGATTCATCTGGCTCTAGTGAGCAGGAGGGGCTGGAGGTGGAGGGACCAGAGACAGTGAGACCAGCAGACGATGAACACTGGGGGGCTCACTAAGGAGGACCTGGGGGCTCTGATTGGTGAGCTAGGGTAAGAGGCAAGCACAGACTTGTGTCTTAGTTAGACAAGAGACGGAGGTGTTTACAGCAAGCAGAGGACAGCAGGGAAACATACAATCTCTCTTCATCTCCAGGGCACTCTGATATGGAGATACTTTGAAAATTTTCAGCTAAGCCTCACTGCACAAACAATTACATTTAAAAATCTTTGGATACCAGGTCAAAGGAATTGGCTACTGGTCTAAGCAAATGGTTACATGTACTTTTAATGATCTTCATTGACTTGAGTTTTCAAGTCCTCAAATTGAAGCAGTTCTTTGGTTTAAATTAGGTGGATCCTCTTGCTAATAAGAGTTATGAACCATAGGTGGCCATTTCTACAGAAAATTCCCCAGCCAGATGGCCAGCTTGTTGAGAACAAGGATGGGGCCTTCTCCTTTCGGGAGAACCTCACAGTGGATTCAGCACTGGGTACATAGAAATGAACACTTCACAAATACATACTGTCTTGACTTTCTAGTCACTGAGAGATTTGTCCTTATGGCCTATACAGACTTGGCACTCAGCTGCTTCTGTTAAATGCTCAAAGAGCAACTGGAGCATCAAACACTTGTGTCCAACATCAGTTCTCTGACTACACTTTGATCACATGCACCCACAGGGGTTGTGCCTTTAAGAAATGCACCTTAGGGTTCTTAGATATTAGTAGTATTCTCTGAACAGAAGACGTTTTGAAAGTACAGATATACAGATGTCCATCAAACATTCAACAAACATTTGCTGTGTGCCTGCTATATATTTATATACACACACACACACACACACATATACACACACACACACACACACACACACACACACACATATGCCAGGCACTGTTTATGGCACTAAAAATATATCAGGAAACAACATGGGTAATCCTACCTTCATGAAGGTTACCTTCTAGTAGAAGGAGAAAAATGAAAAGCAATAAATATAATAAAAAAGTAACACACACACACACACACACACACACACACACATATGCCAGGCACTGTTTATGGCACTAAAAATATATCAGGAAACAACATGGGTAATCCTACCTTCATGAAGGTTACCTTCTAGTAGAAGGAGAAAAATGAAAAGCAATAAATATAATAAAAAAGTAAATTAGTAGATTGGAAAGTGATAAGTACCATGGAGAAAAGAAAGAGTTATGATGGTTGCGGGTGGTATCACAATTTTAAATAAGGTGGTCAAAGTCGGCTTCACTGAGATGGTGATATTGATAAGAGACCTAAAAGTGATAACTGTCCGTGTTGTCCGTTAGTTATAATACTTAAATTTAAAGTCTTTCTTCAAACTTAAGGTAAAAATAAAACATTAGCTTATATCTGGTATAAGGAGAATTGGGGACTGGCCTTCTCATTATGAAACTAATCAGACACATATTTTATACACTTGCATTTTAACAACAAAAGCAATTAGAAAACTTAATCTTCCAAGGGAAACTGTGTTAAAATACCATCTCCAAAATCTTTCTGTGTAACAAAACTCCCCTCGTTAAAACACTGGCCCCACCTGTCAGAGCCGTTCTCTCTCAGTTACCAGTCTTCCTCTGAAGACTACAATAACAACTGCTCTCTTACCAAGATTAAAAACAGAAACCAAATTTTTGTAGGGAATAATTAGTAGCGGACAGCAAGTTTTGGCATTAATGCAGCGGCATATGAACAAATTACAAAAATTTCCTTTGCTAGAGAAACAATCAGCTGTCTTACCAATCACCCAGCAGCCTTTATTTCCCACTTGATACTATATTTATGGCTTTTACGGGGTAAAAAAGAGGTTGAGAATTATGGGTTGAATAAATTTGATATCTGTCTAACCAATGATAACAATTCACGTTTAAGTGCATATTGTTAAATTTGTAATCTCTCTTCCAGATTCTAAGCTATTGTAATATGCTTCTTTTCAAGACTTTCAGATTTCAAATGGCTCCCAAATCTAGAAAATTATCTTACTGGTCAGCTAGCCAAGGCGTTGACCTTGAATGAAACCAGTTTAGAGAGCTCCCCTGGGGTACTTTCAAGAATTCTAAAACATAATGTGTCTGAGAAATTAGCAAATTCACAGCATGTGTTTCTGTTACATGATTATAACTGGGTTTGTGAGTGGTGTTCACAGCTACTAAGTGGTTTTGCTCAAAGATTCACCCCCAATACCTCCACATGTCTGCCTCCTGCCCGCATTCCTCTGCTGGTGTATAAATCTTCATTCTGACCTTGCTCAACACAGCTCAGGTCTTCCCCGATTCTCGGCTGCCAAGATCAGAGTACGAGGCTGAAACATTTTTGAATACTCATGTGAAAGGAACTCAACTTCTGCTTTTGGGTCATTTAGTAACAGTTGCTCTATTTCCTTTTCTTCTGTTAAGCAATTCTATTTGCACAGGAAAATATAACCAACAAGTGACTTTTTTTTTTTTACCAAGTAATAAAAACAATGATAATAAACTAAACTATGCCAGACATTTACATAACCTACTCCATGCTCACTGGTCACATCTTGCAATGTGTTGTGAGCCCTTTCAGAGGAGAAATAACAAAGAACATAAAAGAACTTTACAGAGAAAAGAAAGCATGGTTTAATTGTGATTTGACCTGATGAGAAACACTTCCTGCTTCAAGCAAAAAAACTTCAGACTATTAGGCACATTATCAGACTGATGTTTAAATACCCCTGTTTGTTTTCTCCATCTTTTGCCAGATGCTCAATTCCAAGACTTGGTCTAGAACCAATAAATACTTCCTGTTAAAGCACGGGCAGGAAATAGATTCTTCCACAGGAAGGCTCAACAGGAAAGCTCAAGCACTATCCCCTTGACCTATCCATTCTTAAGGCTCCATTCATGACTTTCTACATGCATGGAGCAACCCTGTATCTCACTATAACCTCAACCACCTCCCTATTGTGTAGATGAATTGACTGTAACAAGATCAAGTGATCTGCCCAAGATCCAAGCGCAGGTGTCAGCACCAGAACTAGAACTCAGGTCTCCAGACTGCAGAGGTGCTCTACTGCCCAAGGTTACACAAGTAATTAACGAAAAGTACAATTATTCCTTGCTTTCCAGCTTCTAGCAACACCCAACTCCCCTACCCTCTAGTACCTCCCTCAACACACCTAGCCTGTGCCTCACACACAATGGGAATGTCTTACTGCTATAACATGCACTTGAATACACTCTCTCTTCTATGTCATTTGGTTGAGTGCTGCCTGTCTTAGATGCAGCGCTGATATTCAAAATATTTTACAACTGGTATGGCCTAGGCACTGACCAGTCAGAAGGGATGCTGGCTTACTGCTGGATCAAGGACCTGGAGGCTACCCTCCCCCTGCACTAGGCCCCTGTAGCTGCAGGTGTGGGGGGAGATTAGAGGGACTCCAGGAAAGCCCTGCTTAGGGCCAGCTTCTGAAGGGAAACTTGTAAGGATCCCATCTTCTGTAATTTGTGCACCATGTGCACAATGCTTCCAATTTATTATTCATTCAACAAATATTAAGTAACTACAATGTGAGGAACCTTATGAGAAAAGCAAAGGCAGTCACACATGCCCCCATGTCCTACCTTATTTCCTGGTAGAATAGAGAAGAAAGGTATCTCAGTAGCTACAGTAGAAACCAGAACTTTGTCTATGTTTTAGGATAGGTCCAGGAAAATGGGTATGGCTGTTGACAAAAAAAGAAGAGATCTTTTCTGGTTGTAGATCATAGAAGGCTTTCTGGAGGGCTCATTTCAGCTGTGACTTTTAAAGGGTGGGGAGGAGTGATGATCACTTTTGTAATATGTAGAAATATTAAATCACTATGTTGTGCACCAGTAACGAACACTGTAGGTCAATTATACTTCAAAAACAAACAAACAAACAAACAAACTCATAGAAAAAGAGATCAGATTTGTGGTTACCAGAGGCAGGGGGTAGAGTGAGGGAGAACTGGATGAAGGTGGTCAAAAGGTACAAACTTCCAGTTATAAGTACTAGGGATATAACGTACAACATGATAAATATAATTAACATATATGAAAGTTGGCAAGAGAGTAAATCCTGAGTTCTCATCACAGGAAAAAAAATTTTGCTTTATTTTGTATCTATATGAGATGGTGGATGTTCACTAAACTTATTGTGGCGATCATTTCATGATGTATATAAGTCAAATCATTATGCTGTACACCTTAACCTTACACTGTATGTCAATTACATCTCAATAAAACTGGAAGGGAAAAGAAATGAATGAATGAATGAATGGTGGGGAGGATGTAGCAAGGAGGAGCTAAAAGGGATGAACACTCCAGACTGCGGGAAGAAGGTGAACGGCACACATTCCTGAGAAATGGTAGGGTAGAGAAGGGCAGCAGTGGCTGGACTGAAAGGCGCTGGAGGGCACTGGTGGTTCCTGTGTAGGCATCTGCTCCGAGTGGTGTGGCAGACCAGGTAAGGGGGCTCAGCAAGGACCACATGCTCAGATCAAGGCTCTCTGGGGTTCAGCGCGTCCTCCCTAAGGGCCCTCTCATTTCCAATCTGGCCAGGCACTCCCTCCACACCCCCTCCCCGTTCTGACAATACTAGAGAACAAATAGGCATTTGCCAAGCGGCCTAAGGGATTACATGCCCTTGCCTGGCTCCGACGAATCGCTGCCCAGGAACAGGATGCATTCTCTCAGCCTGCTTGGAGGCAGCCCAGCGCTGAACCTGGCTCCAGTCCAATCCAGTGCGGGAGCCAGGAGAGAGTACGTGGCAATGGGCGGTGAGTGCTCCCTACTTCCTAGCACTGACTCAGTTGAGGCTGGAGGTAGGAAAGGGGAGGGTTGGTCAAAGGCAGATTTAAAATAGGAGTAGGCAGACAACACGGGGAGAAGTCATTTGAGAAGAATGATGGATTTCTCAGAGTCTGCCGTAGACAAAATTGGAAGGGAGTTAAAAGTCGTTTTTACCGTCTCCTATAGAATATAAGCGACCCTCATAATTTTAGTTGAATGACAAAAACTAGCTACGTGCTAATTGGAAAGAGCGTGGTCTCTGGAGTTCCCTAATCTGGTCCAAGTCCCTTCCTTGTCAGGAGAAAAGCACAATTCCTATTTGCCTAGAAATGATGCATTGGCAGGGAGGGTTCATGGATTCATGATGAAGTCTAGGAAAAGGAAAGTTAGGGAACAATAATTTGTTCTTGCCTTCTCTATCATAAGGCAGGAGAGATGGAGCTCTGTTCTCCATGACTGGTAGAGTCTTAAACAAAAATATTTGTAGAGCAAATGCAGGTTAGGATAACCAGCTACCCTTGTCTGAGGTCTGTGTTCCCTGAGAACAGCCAACTCTCTCTGTTCTTATTCTACACCCACCAATCTGCCTTCTCATCTGCAATCTGGTTTCCTGAGTGGACTTGCTTTAGAGCATCCTGTATACATAACTAGCTCCCGTTTTCAAACAAAGCCTTTCTTCTATTGCATTATTTTTCATATTGGAGTCTTCAATCATATTCTTAGAGGTCCAGGAATTCTTTAGAATAATTTAAAAATTTTGTGTTTTCATTTTAAAGATAATTTAAAAATTTTAACACAAGCATCACCTGGATCGCCACCTTTTCATAGAGTAATGCCAATGTTCAGACTAGATTTGCATTTCTGTCTGTTTTGATCAAGTGATCACATAAAGTCTCATGATGTAAGTACAAATACAATGTTTCTCAAAGTGGGATATATTCAAGAGTCTACAAGTTCTCAAGTGTGAGAAATATTTCCTATTTTAAATAATCTGACAAGCTGGTCTATACGTCAGTTTCTCGTAAGTTGGGCTGTATGAATTAATCCTTTCCAGCCTGATCGCCCTGAGTGAAGGGGCCCGGTAGTTATTTGATGTGTAAGGCTGAGGATCACATCTGTGGTGTCTGTACCAGTATACTACCAGTCAGTGAAGCAACCAGCCAGATGACCTCCTCCTGAAAAGCTCTACTCTCTTCTATGTGATAGATGGATTGTAATAGGTTAATCAGACAAACCCATCCTAGATTTGAAATAGAAGACTTTCTGATCCTGGGTAAATCCCTTAATCTCTGCTCTCAATTTTGTAAAATACAGGTGATACTAGCACCACCACTACTACCAACAACAGGGATCTTGTGCTAATAACTTCACACTTTCTGCCGTGCCGGGTCTGTCTGGCCCTGCTCCTGACACAGTGCACTAAGGGGCTTACAATTGGCCAAGAGACCAATGAGATAGGGCGGCATGAGAAGGAATATTTGGGGAGTCATCCCTGAGGTCTGAAGACTAGCTCTGGTGGAACTGTGATAAGTGTCTTTAGGCAAATAGCACATCTCAGAGACATCTTAGAGTCTGGGTGGGAGTAGCAATAAGCCTATTTTGGAGTCAAGTAACAAAGGACTCCTTGGCTCTTGTAACTGGAAGTGCAGAGGTGGATCAGGCTTGAGGATCAGCACTGCCCTCAGGACCATTTCTTTCTGCCACTCTGCCCTGCCACCCACAGTTTGACTCTCCTCATGGGCACAGGATGCCTGCCATGTGCTTCCTCATTTGGAGATGCTTCTGTTCAGCATTCCAAGCAAGAAGTGTAAGGTTCACCCTGATTAGAGTCCTCCTCGACATCTGTCTTCTCCAGCGTTCACATCCAGTCTGTCAGAAAATGGGTCTACCTTCAAATTTTATCCAACATCTAACACCTCTCGCCATCTCTGCTGCTACTACCCTATTGCCAATCATCAATATTTCATCTGCATTACTGGAGTCATCTCCTAACTGGTCCTCCCAGCTTCTGCTCCTGTCCCTCCTACTGCAGCCTGAACGATACTTTAAAAATATAAGTCAGATCATGTCACTGCTCAGAATCTTCCAATTGATTCCCATCTCACTGGAGTAAAAGCCGATGACCTTGCAATGCCCTGTAAGGACATGATCTGGCTCCCCTGTAACCTCTGACCTCAGCCTCTGCCACCTCCCTCCCTTTCGTACTCCACTCCAGCCACACTGGCCTCCTCTTTCTGTTAACAGGCCAGGTGTGCTCAGCTTCTGACCGGGGACTTTATACTGGCTGTCCCCTCTGCTTGGGACAGTCTTCTTCTGGAGAACCACATGGCCCACCTAAGTCATGTTGTCAGTGAGGCCTACCCAGGACATCCCTTTGAAAACTGTAATGCCCGCAGACCCTCTGCATTCACAATCCTTCTGCACTGCTTGTATTTGTCTATAGCACTGCTCACCTAGTGTATTTATTGATTTGTTGACTGTTTACTCCCAGCTAGAATGTAAGGGATTTGCGTCTATTTGTATTATTGATGTATCTCCAGACCCTAGAACAGTATTTAGTTCATAGCAGATGCTCAAAAATTTGTTGAATGAATGAATGAACAAATTGGACTGGCTTGGATACCCACTCTTCTTCTGAACTCTTAGGTGGGAATGCCTAAGTCCTTAAAGCTAAGTGTACAACCTACCAAGGTTGGACCAAGCTGGGTGTCTCCAGAACCTGGAATTTAGATTATGCTCTAAGAAATAATCTAGCACAAAGCAATAGATAATCAGTGAGGTTAACAGAACCTATGATGCTTATTTAACATGATTATCCTTGGGTCCCACCATAAACTTACAAATCAAAATTTCGAGAGACAGGGGTCACAAATCTGCTTTTTTCTTGGTGTGTTCATTTGTCTCTTTTAATCAGCAGCCTGCAGCTGATTCTTCCATTAACTAAAACAGAATAGCCTGGGTAGTACGTGTAAATGCTTGGCAGGAGCAACCCAGGTGTACTGTAAGACATAACTGGCGTATGGCAAAGAAAATTGAGATATGATACATGGCATTGACCTATCAGAAAAAAGGACATATAAACAGAAGAAGGAAGATGTAATATCATGTCATCTGCAAATAGTGACATTTTTATTTCTTCCTTTCCAGTTTGGGTTTTGTTTTTGTTTTGTTTGCCTAATTGCTCTGGCTAGGACTTCCAGTACTATGTTGACTAAAAAGTGGCAAGAGTGGACACACTTGTCTTGTTCCTGATCTTAGAGGAGAAGCTTTCAGCTTTTCACCATTAAGTATGATGTTAGCTGTGGGCCTGTCATATATGGCCTTTACTATGTTGAGGTACATTCCCTCTATACCCACTTTGTTGAGAGTTTTTATCATAAACGGATGTTGAAATTTGTCAAATGCTTTCCTTCAATGGGACGATCATATGATTTCTATCCTTCATTGTGTTAATGTGGTGTATCACATTGACTGATTTGTGGATCCCTGGAATAAATCCCCCTTTATCATGGTGTATGATCCTTTTAATGTATTATTGAATTCAGTTTGCTAATATTTTGTTGAGGATTTTTGCATCTATGTTCAAGTATATTGGCCGGTAATTTTCCTTTCTTGTGGCATCCTTAATCCTGGTTTTGGTATCAGGGTAATGCTGGCCTCGTAAAATGAGCTTGGGAGAGTTCCTCCTTTTCTATTTTTGAAAGAATTTGAGACGGATTGGTATTAATTCTTTGAATGCTTGGTAGAATTCACAAATGAAGCTGTCCGGTCTTGGACTTTTGTTTGTTGGGAGAATTTTGATTACTCCTTACCAGTAATTGGTCTGTTCAAACTTTTTATTTCATCAAGGTTCAGTCTTAGTAGGTTGTATGTTTCTGGGAATTTACCCATTTCTTCTAGGCTGTCCAATTTGTTAGTGTATAATTGTTCATAGTAGTCTCTTATGATCCTTTGCATTTCTGTGGCACCAGTTTAACATCTCCTCTTTCATTTATGATTTTATTTATTTGAGTCCTCTCTCTTTTTTTCTTGGTGAGTCTAGCTAAAGGTTTGTCAACATTGTTTATCTTTTCAAAGAACCAGGTCTTAGTTTCATTGATCTTTTCTACTTTTTTCTTTTTTTTTTTTTTGTCTCTATTTTCACTCTAATCTTATTTTCTTCCTACTACTAGCTTTGGGCTTCATTTGTTCTTCTTATTCTAGTTCCTTGAGGTGTAAAAATAGGTTGTTTATTTGAGACTTTTATTGTTTCTTGAGGTAGGTATTTATTGCTATGAACTTCCCTCTTAGAACTATTTTTGCTGCATCCTATAAATTTTGATATGTTACATTCCTAATTTTCATCTGTCTCAGGGATTTAAAAATTATTCTTTAGATTTCTTCTTTGATCCATTTGTTGTTCAGTAGCATGTTGCTTCATCTCCACATATTTGTGAATTATCCAGTTTTCTTCATAAAATCAATTTCTAGTTTTATACCATTGTGGTCAGAAAAGATGCTTGATATGATTTGAATCCTCTTAAATTTATTGACTTATTCTGTGACCTAACATTATCTATCTTGAAAACTAGAGAAGAATGTATATGCACATGAGAAGAATATATTCTGTTGCTTTTGGATGGAATGTTCTATAAATATCTGTTAAGTCCATCGGGTCTAAAATGTCATTTAAGACTAATGTTGCCTTATTGATTTTTTTGTCTGGATGATCTATCCATTGATTTAGTGGGTTATTAAAGTCACCTACTATTATTGTATTGCTATCTATTTCTCCTTTTAGATTTGTTAACATTTGCTATATATATTTAGGCTCTCCTATGCTGGTGCATAAATATTTACAAGTGTTATAAATTCTTGTTGGATTTACTCCTTTATCATTATGTAATGCCCTTCTTTGTCTTTTAGTCTTTGTTTTAAAGTCTATTTTGTCTGATATAAGTATAGCGACTCCAGCTTTCTTTTGGTTTCCATTTGCACGGACTATTCCATCCCTTCACTTTCAGTCTGTGTGTCCTTACATCTAAACTGAGTCTTTTGTAGACAGCATATAGGTCGGTCTTTTTTTTTTATCCATTCAGCCACTCTATGTGTTTTGATTGGAGAATATAGTCCAGTTATATAGATATTTAAAGTAATTACTAATAGGTATGTGCTTATTGCCATTCTGTTAATTGTTTTCTGGCTGTTTTTGTAGTCCCTGTCTGTTCCTTTCTTCTCTTGCTCTCTTCCTTTCTTGTTTGATGACTTGCTTTAGTGGTATGCTTATATTCCGTTCTCTTTCTCTTTTATGTATTTACTATAGGTTTTTGCTTTGTGGTTACCATGAGGCTTACATATAACAACTTACATCGATAACAGTATATTTTACGTTGATAACAACTTAACTTTTCTGCCATCCCTATTTATAAGAATGCCAGTTATAGTGGATTATGGGCCATCCTACTCTTAATCTTAATCAATTACATCTGCAATGAATGACTCTATTTCCAAATAAGATCACATTCCAAGGTACAAGGAGCTAGAACTTCAACATATGGATTTGGAGGGGACAAAATTTAACCCATAAGACCATCCACTTCTCTCATGTGATTCTGAGATCACCAAACAACTTTCTGGTTACTAGCATGGTTCCCCAGGTACACAAGATTTAGCAGTGAGGGTCCTGGAGAACAAACAGGAGTCTCCTAATCACTGGAGATGAATTTCCCCATTGTGAACTGGCATTCTGTTCAAGAGACTTCAGTGAGTCTGGCTAGCATGAATCAGTCTCTGAGAACCTCATCACTCTAGTTGCATTGACAATGTGAGTTTTGGGGACTACACATCTGTGATTACCTCTCATTAGGCCTGTTTGAAGAACTGGTTGGCTTCTCTTTCTGATATTATTGTGTTCTCTCTATATCTAGAAGAGGGAGCTCCATCTCAGGATTTAGAAAAACAGCTCGTGAAGCCAGGAGATACGCCTAGTGCATATCCCTTACAAGCTCTATTTCCAAGCAATCTCCACACCAAACCTAACGTTCCAGGACTAACATCCTCAAAAATGAAGAACATCACACTGTGTGCCCTCATTTAAAAGGGGATAGAGGTACCTGGGTTGCAGGCAGGTATTCCCAGATATTTTGCCAAAGATGGGCCATCCTTCCCTGGACACATCTTCTATGAACAACAGGCATTTTGAAAAGGGGTAAACTTCTGAGAGCTAGTCCTGCAGATCAGGGTAAATACATTTATCAACCCAGGAACATACCCACCTGCCTTTACTATGTTCTCTGGCAGGATAGCCCCCAATACCTATTTTATCTGGGAAGCTCCACCAAGAAGGAAGGTCTTGACTTCAACTTAAATATTCTTGCTTGCCATATCCTTTTCCAGTACCATCAAATATCTTTCAAGTGCTGTGTCCCTGGAAAGAATACAGGACTTAAATGGAGGTTCTTAGAAGCCCAGATACTGTCACAAACTAGGAAAACTGTTTTCTTATATTAGCTTAGACATTTTATCAATTAACTTCCTTGTTCTATCCGTAGAAAAGGATATAATAAAAATGGCCTTAAAATGGCTCAGTTATGGTTGGTTAACTATATAACATGAACTCTGTGGGCCATTAGCACTAACTCTAAGCTTGAGAGTTTTAGATCTAGGCCAGGTTTCTTTAAAACTCAAGCCACACATCCAAAACTTGAGTGCAAGGAGATTTCCAAACCCTGGTGGTTGACCCAGAAATTTAATCCAACAAAATTTTAATATAGTAGAAGCCCTCTTAACGAAACACTGCTTAACTAACTGGATTAACCTTCACTCTCTATCCCTCTCTAACCCCCACTGATGCCAGGTGCACTGAATACTAGGTGACTACTCTTTAAAACAGTATTTTTCAAACTGTAGGTCTTCATATCAATTTATTGGGTTGAAATAAATTCACTGGGTCATGACTAACATTTTTTAAATGAAACATTACAGAACAGTTGAATTGCATCCTTAGAATCAGTTATTTATTCTAAAATGTGTTGATGTCTATTACATAAAATAATGAAATGAGTGCAAATGAAAAAAACTCAAAAAAAATAAATAAACTGGACATGAAAAATGATATAAAAATGAAGTTGAATGATTTCTGAAAAGACTCTATAAAGGCAGGTCACTAAAAAATAAATAATAAAAATTGATGTCAAATTAGTTGTGAGCTAGAAAATGGTAAAAGATGAAGAAAAAAATTGTAAAGCCTAAAAATCTCCCCACTTATAATTGTTTTACAAGTGTCTTTATGTTCTCTCTCCACTACAGAAAAACAGAGGCTGGAAATCCTAAACACAATGAATCAACAGTGGGACTAGGGCTTCCCTGGTGGTGCAGTGGTTAAGAATCTGCCTGCCAATTCAGGGGACATGGGTTCGAGCCCTGGCCGGGGAAGATCCCACATGCTGCAGAGCAACTAAGCCCGTGGGCCACAACTACTGAGCCTGCGCTCTAGAGTCCGTGAGCCACAACTACTCAGCCTGTGCTCCAGAGCCTGTGAGCCACAGCTACTGAAGCCCGTGCGCCCAGAGCCCATGTTCCACAACAAGAGAAGCCACGGCAACGAAAAGCCCGCGCACCGCAATGAAGATTAGCCCCCGCTCACTGCAACTAGAGAAAGCCCACGCACAGCAGCAAGGACCCAATGCAGCCAAAAATAAATAAATAAGTTTATTTATTTATTTAAAAAAAAAAAGTGGGACTAACGCAAGAAAAAACTATGAGTAAGTTTAATCAGAGGATCCACAGTGAGCCCAACACCTAAAGACTGGGGAATGAATGTATACACTTTAAGTAAAAATAAAAAGTTTAAGGTTTAAGGTGTTTTCTAAGCCTCAATCATATCTAATAAAAGGACTTATATATTTTTAAATTTTGGCCAGTCCTTGGAATATGGTGGAATGGGACTTGACCATTATAAACTCACTGCCCCTATCAAGTAAGGAATCACAAAGCATACCCTTAATGTATCAGAGAATATGATAAGATAACAATTACAGCAAAGTATGGAAAAAATAATAGTTTCACATCAGGAAGGACTACCCACTTACAAGCTAAAGATTTGTAATCGGCCCAGATAACTAGTTTTCTATGAAGCTTTTCCTGTCTCCTCCTTCTCACTGTGCTCTTGCCCAACTACAACTGGCTACTCCTTCGTGTCCCACTGGCTACTGTAGGTTTGCCTACTCATGGACGTATCAAAGCTCCTGTGATAATTCTCTATAACATCATTATTTATATATGCATGTCCATCAATGAGACCCCAACCTCCTGGAAGATAAGGACAAGGTCTTGGCTGGTATTCCCAGCATCAGCACAGGGTGTGGCATTTGGTAGGTGCTTAGTAAATTTTTGTTGAATGAAAGAGTAACTGTGCAAATAAATCAAGCTGTTGTCCTCATTTTCAATAAAAACAGAAGGTAACTCTGAAGTAAATCGCAAATTTGAAATTTTTTAAAAAAGTGTTTTCCAACAGCATTTGCTCACTCACTTCATGTCTCTGGGTCACATTTTGGTAGTTCTCACAATATTTCAAAGTTTTCCATTTTTATTATATTTGTCATGGTGATATGTGATCAGTGATTTTTGATGTTACTACTGCAAAAGACTATGATCACTGAAGGCTCAGATGATGGTTAGCATTTTTTAGCAATAAAGCATTTTTAATTAAAAAAAAAAGTGTTACAGTAATACAAGCAGAACGGCACTGGTGCATCTCTAAGCCAAAAAAGAAAATCACTGGAAAGGTCAAAATTCACTAGACTGCTACAGCTTGGTTGAAATAACCATTAAGACCATTTTGCCTTGACTCTGGATTTAATATGAACCCTTCTATGATTTTCATTTCCTGCCTTGGATCTTGATCCTTCAAAGGAAGTACCTAAATAGGCAAAACAAGTATTCTGGTCACTGAAAAGGAGATGTCTTTATACTTCAAACTAATAAGTTGATTTTCTAGCACGAATCAGAAAAGATTCACTGGTCTGAAAAAGTAGAAAAGAAAACTATTGCTTTATTCTCAGGAGTTTTTTTCCCTCCATCTCTAAGTATCCAAAATATGATCACTTTTATAACCTAAATTATATAAAGTACTTTTCCTAAGTAACACAGTAATACATACTCTGAAAAGTATGGAAAGGACTAAAAAGTATAAAGCAGGAGAAAAAAAACCACTCATAATTCTACTCCAGCAGGGTATCAACTCTATACTTTGTCATGTTCACTTCCAATTGTCTTTTTTACAGTTTTCTTTATATAATTGAAATTACTATAATGATACCTTTTTATGGTCCTAACCTAACAAGATAACTTCATCTATTAAGTTTTTTCTATTTACCCTGCCCCATGAAGTTTTCCTTTTTCATAACTTCAAATTTTCTAGAAAAATCTCTCTCTAGGTATCAGATAAATTTTATCAATTATTCAATCCACATTTATTGAACACAAGCTATGTGAAATGTATCAAATTGGTGTCAGAAATGACAGAATGTTTAAAGAAATTAAAAAGCAGGTTGAGGAAACAATCCACCTATATGTACACAAAGAAAACATGTCAAGCAACCCCCTGCTTAATGGATTAGGTGTTAAAATAATGGGGTGCATAAGAGGGGATACCCAGGGTAGCTTAGGAGAAAGGAGGCTCATGGCTCTGACAGATAAGACTAGGTAAACTCTACATGAATCATTTCATTGAATCCTCCAGTCAACCTTGTAAGGTGAGTATTATTATTATCTCCATTTCACAGTGGTGGAAACTGCAGTGTAGGGAGATTAAGTAATTTGCCTCAAAGCATAGAGCTAGTTAGTGAGATTCTATCAAAGTCTTTCTCCAGAGCTGGACTCAGCACTGCCTTCTATGAGGTGTCCAAATGCCCAGGGGAGTCAAATAATAAGGGGAGACATCCAATCATGTGTTAGCAGAAACGAAAGTATGAGCTTGTTACCTGGGGTTGGGAAGAGAGAGTAATAGGCAAGAAAGGAAAACAAATGCAATAAACATATGACTATTCAATGATAGGCTTCCCAGGAGATCACCACGGGCAGGACAGGAAGGAAGGCAAGGTGTCTGGACCATTCTTCAAAGATGCTCAGCACTTCGGTCCTACTGGAAGACAGGTCTTCCCAGGGGACCTCCTGGCTTTTTGATTTCTGACACACTGCCTCGCCTTCACCCCACCACTCGGTATAAGTTTGGGGAGAGGGGTTCCTGGAACAAAGACATTCTTCTTCATGGATGCACACTCCGGCTCACGTACCTCGGTACATGCTCGCATTCACACACCTTAACCTGGAAGTTTCCCCCGCACTTCTGACAGTTTCCCACTTGAGGACCACAGAAATGCAGATCTCACTCTCAGATATGGGAGCCCCTTGGAGAGGTTGGTTGGGGAATCGGAGGAGTCACACTGAACCCCGGGCCATCAGGCTCCCGCCATTCAGACGAGCACCAGAAGCTAGGTGCGCTCTTGGCCAATGCCTTCTACAGAAAGCACCGCGCGGCCACACTCCAGCCTCACACCCGCGTTCCGGCACTAGTGCAGCTGAACCCGCCTCAAGGGCTGCGGGGCCTCCGCCAGCCGCCCCTCCTTCCGCGGCTTCGACGCTGACTTCCGCTCCCTTCCCCGGGCCGCGACGCCCCAGCTGTCCCCCAGGCCGCCCGGGGACGTGCGGGAAACAGGAGTTGGCGCTCCCCTCGACGTAGGCAAGCGATCACCAGCATCCTCGTACGACTTCCGCGGGCCCGGCCAGAATTCCCGGGGCGCAGGCGGGAGGGCGTGGCCAGGAACCCCCGCCCCGAGCCCCGCCCCCCCCGTGGCACACGTTCCCTCCCCCCACCTCCGCTCCGCCTCCACCTCTCCCCTCCCCTTCCGGCTCTCCCTCTTTCCCAGCCCCCACTCTCTTCCCACTCTTACTCCTTTCTTCTCCCTTCTTACCCTCCCCTCCCTCTCTCTTTGCTATGTCCCCTCCCCCTCCTTCTCTTCCCTCCTTCCTTCTTCCCTCCCCCGCGCCCTGCAGGGAACCGGGTACCAGGCGGAGGTGAAGACCCCTTTTCTCCCCAGGGAGCTGGAAGCAGTGACACTTGAGGCCCTGGCCTCGCTGGCCGTCTGTGTCTCGGCGCTTCTGGACCCGGAATCGGCAAACACTGAGCCGGTGACACCCGCCAAACGGGTTAAAGGCGAGCAAAGGTGTTTCGAGGAGTCTCTTTCGGTAAATCAAGTTTTCACACGAATGGCTCCTCCCTTAGGGTCAGGGAAGTAAGAGGCAACATTGCAGCTCCTTAGAGAAAATGTTTGGACGCTCTCGGCTCTGAGGTATGGTGGAGAGTGGGAAAGATTTTAGGTGAAGGAACAAAAGGCCCAGGTCAGGCCCAGCTCGCTTGTGTCCTGGGCCTCTTCAAGGGGATTTGAGCCCCTTGACGTCCCTGCAGGTGCCCTCCAGACTCTCAAGGTGCTAGAACCATCGTCAGTGCCTTTCCCTGGTGATCCTCAAGGCTTCACTAGGAAACAGTATTTCAGATTGGGGGAGGGGATTACAACCCCAAATCCTAGGAATTTAGAGCCAACAGTCTGATGTGACCAAAAAACAAAGTGATGTGCTCAAGGGAAAAAAAAAAAAAAATTAGAAATACAGGAAGTTCGCCAGATCTGAAGTAAAAAGATTGACTTAAGCGCTGGCATTGCCTCAGGCTAGTTTTAGGCCTTGAATGAGTCACTGAAGCTCTTTGAGACCATTTCTTCATCTATAAAATGGAATAATAATCCCTACCCTCAGGGTTGTTGTGAGGAGAAACTGAGGTAATGCATGTAAACTATAAAATTCCATACAAATGTTAGCTATTATATCTTCTGAGATTTATGGCCCAATCTAAGGAGAAAAGAAAACAGGATAGCTTAACCCCAACTTCCAGCAAGACCACAGTGAAAGCCATATTTCCCAACACTGTTTTAGCAATACCCTGGAGGAGACTCCAGGGACCTGTGGGACTGTCACAAAATTCTTGCAAAATTGTCTTTAACTGGGATACTTGTATTTCACCATCATTTTTTAAAAGCTTACCATCTGAGAAGAGGGAATGTTATGAATCGAAGATTGGGTGTCAAGATAGTGAAAATATAGTTGAGGATTAGGAAACATTCAGTTAAGCCAAATAAACCCCGTTGTTTCTTTGTTGTTTTACTACAGAATTCCTCAGAGCCTTTGGTATGTTATGCTCCAGAAAAAAAAAAAAACACTATTACTAATAGTTGTGCTAATGTTGATGGGATCCAAGTGTTTGCAGCTTGGCATTTTTGTCAGCCTTAAGCCTTTACCCAGAAAGACCCCCATCTTCCTGACAGTGGGCAATAACCAAAGCAGAGAGTCGTGCCATGCAGAATCACGGGAACAGACTCTAGGGGCCACTACCTCATATAGTGAGCCCCTACCACAGTGCCCCTGAGATGGCTTTATAGGCCCGACGTGCCCGCCTCCACCCTGCAGACCCCTGATGCATTCAACAACCTTCACCCTCACTCTTCTCGGTCACCTCGCCTTTCACCCTCTTGGACCTCAGTAACCCTAATGTTTGTCAATGGTGAACAGACATGTGCCCCTTCGTGTTAGAAGGGCTTGCTGCCAGTGTCTTCTTATTTAGAGGAAACTGCCTCCATGAAGAGAGCCCGGTTTCTCCTCTAGGCCCTTGTCCATTCCGCTCCTGTTCGCAGCCAGGCCACGGTGGATTTTTCCTCATTGAGAGGGGAGACCCCACCTAGCCATTGGCTGAGGTCACTGACCTCATTGTCATGAGAGACTTGTGGCTCCATAGATACTGTTGGTCAGGATGAGGCTAACTTGGGCATTATGTTTTAGTAAAAGAAAAATATTAAATAAATTATAATCCACATGGTTTGTGGATAAAGCAAAATCATGAGGGTTGTTCACAAATGGCTGTAGTTGAGGGAACATTCATCCATCCAGTGAATAACTCACCTGGCATCAAGGAGTGCCCCAAGGGTATGAGGGAGGCTGGGCATGGGAGTGGGGGACTGAGATGGGTGAGAGAAAGGGGAAGGAATCCTGTGTGTCCAGCCTGAGCCAGTGGGCCTTCCCTCACAGCATCACACCTCCACACTCTTCCTTGAGCGGAGCTTCAGTTGCACTGTAACACTAATAGTGAGAAAATCCTAACAGTTCTTGACAAGAAAACTCACTGGGGTTTTCAGCAGGAGGGCAGGAGTTTTCATGACACTGTATCCCACAGACAGAGCAAGAATTACCTTTGGATATTTGACTTCATGTGCTCAGAGGAGAGGGCCACAACTGTCACTCTGCAGCAATAAATTGCCAAATTAATTATCTACTAATGTCCCCTAAAAACTATCACTCTATTTCACTGTAACCTATTTATCAATAAAGACCTTCTTCCCCCCCAAGAAAAAGTCATTCGATATTTTCTACAAGAAAATGTCTCCAAATTGTCAGCAGTCTTCCGTGTGTCCTAATTATTATGTCAGTAACTGTGTTGGTTCCATTTCTTTTTTCCACAAAATGGGTCCCTCAGCAGTGGCTGATCATAGTTACCATTTTTTAATGTTCAACTCTGATGGATTCACAAAGAGTTTCCCCAAAGCCGCTGGCTATTTGGGCCAAATGCATCATCGCAAGATAAGTGTGAATTGAGTAATTCCGTCTCAGCCATTTGTGAACACCTCAGAGGAGAAAATGTCAGCAGCACATGACTGTGATTGAAATAGTTATGAATGCGAATTCAGCTATACTCCTAAGGATTATAACTGCATGATGTTAACCACCTATTACCTTTACATTTCATAGTTTGTACATAGTTTAATTTTTCTACCATAATTCTTGGCCTACCAACTATGGGTAAGATAACACCAAAGGAACCAGAGATTTACTCTATAATAATAATAATTACAAAAACAATAATAGCTAACAGTTAACAAGTACTTACTATAGGCTAGGCCCAGTTCTGAGTGCTTTGTGTATATTATTTAATCCAACAAAAACTCTATGAGATGGTTATTGTTATCCCCATTTTACAGATGAGAAACTGAGGCGCAGAGAGTTTTATTAAGGTTACATAGCTGGGCATCTGCCATGAGTCCATGCCCTTAAAACCGATTGCCCCTACCAGAAGCAGCAGCATCTTCATTATCATAAAAAAATATTTATTGAATACTTATGACGGGCAAGTGAACAGCTTCACATGCATTCTCTCCTTTAATTCTCACACAAACCCCATAAGGAAGTGCGATTAGTCCCCATTTTATGGAGGAGAACACTGAGGATTACATAGTTGTGTGCCCAACTACTACGTGCCACGGCAGGGACAATGACTCTGTCAGACTCTTTACCATTGTGAGAGTTGCCTGTAAGGAAAGGATTCTGATCCTGGCAAAGCAGCAGGCCCTAAATAAAGCCACTAGCATATCAGCAGGGAAATTTTAAATGCCCTGGAACACCCTCTGGAAAAATGGCAGATCCTATGGCTGGAGTAGCTGGGGCTGAAAATACAAAGAGACCGTGGGGCACAGAAAGTAAAGTACCGCTTAAAACAAAGCAAAACACAAAAAAGGATGAGGGCATGCCAAAAGGACACAAGAGCAAATCTGAAAGAGCTCCTAATGTCCAAAAGTGGACCAATTTGAGCAACAAATTTAATAATAATAGTATTAGATTATAACTCAAAGAAAAAAAAAGATCCATGAGTCCATAGTGGTATAAATAAATGATTGAATTCATTAATAAATGAGTAGAAGAGACGAAGTGTCCTTACAGAAGGATTCCAAATTATAAATGTGGAAGGAATGAGGGAAATCAGAAATTACCTTTAAAGCCCCATAGTAGTAATTGCTGTAGGCAGGATCCACTGAGGAATGTGAAAAGTAGTGGGTGAAACTTTAAGGAGAAACAGGATCTTTGTATAGCCTCAACACATGCACCCAAAGATATTAATTAATTACTGTGGTGAGTTTAACATATACCCACAAAGGTTTGATACTCCTTCCTCCAGAGAAGGAGCTTAATTTCTTTCCCCTTGAGTGTGGGCTGGATTTAGTGACATACTGGTAACAAGGTTATGGAAAAGAAAATTAGTAACTTTATAGTGGCAAAATCTG
The DNA here is from genome assembly GCF_002837175.3 of Physeter macrocephalus. NCBI lineage: Eukaryota > Metazoa > Chordata > Mammalia > Artiodactyla > Physeteridae > Physeter > Physeter macrocephalus. The sequence goes on from NC_041215.1 coordinate 79,276,754, forward strand.
GCAGATACCACCTTAACCAAGTGACCAAGGTTCATATCGTCTGTAATATGTCATGCTCATATCATGAGCCCCCTGATACGATGTCATGAGAAAGGCACTTCCCCTTTGGGGGTCTTCTTCCCAAATATTTATAACCCCAGTCTAGTCATGAGAAAACATCAAGCCCAAGCCCAAATTGAAAGACATTCTGCAAAACTCCTGACCAATGCTCTTCAAAAGTGTCAAGGTCGTGAAAGACAAGGGAAGCCTGAGAAGCTGTCACAGATTGGAGAAAATTAAGGAGACAGGACAAATAAATCCTACGTGGTATCCTGGATTGGATTCTAGAACAGAAAAAGTTGGATATTAGCAGGAAAACTGGTGAAATCTAAACAAAGTCTAGTTAATAGTCCCCTGTCAATGCTAGTTTCTCAGTTTTGATAAGTGTATCATGATATGTAAGGTATTAACAGTAGGGGAAGTTGGATGAAGGGCTGAAGGGACCCCTATGTGATGGCTTCAGGGAGGGGAGTGCCCAGAGGTTGAGGACTGGGTCGAGACTGTCGATAATCCCGTGCACTTGTAGGTTGCTTTGTGACTGTTAGTGCTTCCAGATGTTCTCTCCTCAGACTGGAACAACTCACCTAGTTTCAGGATTTTCTCTATTAGCTTTTGAAAGCTTGGAGGAAGACGTGTGGAAACAGGTAGCCAGATTAGGGAGTACGGAGTGGGCATGGAGACAGCTTGGGTTGATGGCAAAAACTAAGAAAATCAGAATACAGTATGGACTTTAATTAATAATATATCATTATTGGTTCATTAATTGTAACAAATGTGCCATGCTAACAGAAGAGAGTAATAATAGGGGTAGTTGTTGGGGGGGGTGGGTGAGGATAATATGGGAACTCTCTGTGCCATTTTCTCAATTTTTCTGGAAAATTAAAACTATTCTCAAAAACTAGAGCCTATTTAAAATGAAAACTTAAGGGCTTCCCTGGTGGCGCAGTGGTTGAGAATCTGCCTGCCGATGCGGGGGACACGGGTTCGTGCCCCGGTCCGGGAAGAGCCCACATGCCACGGGGCGGCTGGGCCCGTGAGCCATGGCTGCTGAGCCTGCGCGTCCGGAGCCTGTGCTCCGCAACGGGAGAGGCCACAACAGTGAGAGGCCCGCGTACCACAAAAATAAAATAAAATAATAAAATAAAATGAAATGAAAACTTAAAAATTGCCCTGCCTGTGCTCCTAAGGTAAACAGAGCATGAAGATTCACCGAAGGTTCAGCAGAGCTGCCCTGGTTTGGCTCCAAGGACTTGTGACGGTGCCACAGAGAGGATGGGACAAGTGGCAGAAGAACCACAGAGACGATAGATGGACGTGGAGGAGGGGACACAATTAGTCATAAGAAAACAGGAAAAGGAGGGCTGGTGGGAGAGCAAATGAAGGACACCCTATGCTTCAGGCGATCTGTTTTACGTGGCTGCCCTGACACATAATTCATCCCTTTTACCTGCTCCTCTTCCTCTTGCACCTGTGGCCTTTACTAGATACTCGGTTTGCCCCTTCAGATTCCCTCTCCACCCTCCCCCCGCGCCACCCCCACCCCCACCCCCGCCCTGCTCTGTGCCCCAGGGGACTCCCTGCCTGTGGCCTCTCCGGGCCAGGTCACAGCCCCTCCCCATAGCTCTCACTGGGTTCTGGTGATCGCCTCTCCTCTCGGCCCATCCAGCCTAGGTGTGGGTGTGCTTCCCCACAGTGGGTAATTCTGGGGTCCTGCACCATTCCTTGCTGGTTTCCTTGAAGTCAGCCCACATCTTGGTAAATCCTCCCTTTATTAAACTCTTCTCAGTTACTCAATTGAATGCATCATCTGTTTCCTGCTGAGACCACAACTGATATGTTTATTGTCTATTGTTTATCCTGCCTTTTAGAACAGAAACTCCACGAGGGCAGAGATTTTGTATGCTTCCTTCACTGCTGTGAAGAAAATATTTGTTGAGTAAATGAGTGAGTGTTCATTTTATCCTTACTGTAATTACTAAGCTGCATGTGGCTACGGAGCCCTTGAAATGCGGCTGGTGTGACTGAAAAAACAATTGTAAATTTTATTTAATTCTAACATCCACACATGGCTAGTGGCTACAGTGCTGGTCTAAGGAGACTTCCTGAGCTCAAGGCAATTCTCTAACTACTGAGGTCCACTCTGCCCCAATAGGGGTTGAACAAGAGTAACTCAAGGGCCTTGGCTGTTTCCTTTGCCCTGGGTAACTGCAGCGCTGGGCTTTCTGGCATTCTCTCTAGGCTGTCAAACTTGGGAATGTAGGTCTTGCTTTTATACATTTACATTTTTATTTCCTTGCAAACTTTCTGTTCCTTGGATAATAGAGTTATAGTGTGCTCAACAAGCCCTTGCAAACTTGCAGCTTACAAAAGAGCTCTGGCCCCTAGCCAAGGGAGTCTCCAGCTGCTGACTGACCCTGCCTGGAAAGTCAACTTGGAAGAGATGCAAATGTCCTAATCCTCTTCCAAACCACTCTAAGTAGGTTTTATCCAGTGACCTGTAAAACCAAATTAGTAAAGGGACACTTTAATTCCAGCTCATTAGAGAGCTTCTAAAATCTTTGAGAAAGCCAACACAGCAAATTTCTGTGCTGGGGGGCTGAGAAACCCATCCCGTTTTCAAAAGCAAAATGTCCTTGCTTTCCCATAGTTTCTCTTACATTATTCAGCATACAGAAAATATTTTCTGAGGCTTTCACAAGATCCCCGGTGAAGGTGGGAAGCAGTTCTCCAAAAGGAGACAAATATGGTGGCCGAGCGAGGTCAAGTGATTTTCCCCAAGTTCTGCCAAGTTTGATCCCAATTCTGGTCTCCTTACTCTCGTACAGGGAACATTTGCACTGTTCTGATTATTACCCAGGAGCTGGCTTATTGCACAATATCAGGAAATAGTCCATATGAAATCCTGGCCCACAGAGCGTACATGTTCTGCTTTTTATTCTGCAGCTTTTTTATAAAGTGTGTTTTCCTTTCCCATAATGTCATCTGGAAGCAATTCCTCCCAACAGCTGGATTTGCTTTCACAATTGGTAAACATGTAAAATGGAAGGCAGGGGAAGATGCTGAGTGTCACTAGAGAGCCTTTTCCCCACCCGCTTGGCTCACGTTCTGAGGCTTATCTTGGGTCCCTGCACAAGCCTCATCAAAACCGAGAATGTCTTCAAACAAGCGACCCACCCTGCACTCCCTCCTTCAGAGAGTCAGCATGTTCTTTGGGGGAGAAATTTTCTGAATACTTCGCAGATAAAATGGATCAGATGCAGACCAGATTCCAGCTGCCAGGATCTCTGTGCTACATGTGGGGGCCGGCAGAGCAGCATCCCCCCAAAGTTCCCACCGTCCTGGTACAGTCAGAATGTCTGGGGTCCCCCGGGGAGCCTGTCTGAGAGCAGAGTGCTCCCAGCGCCGTGGTCACCAAAGCCGATAAAGGGAAGACAAGAGCCCAAAGAGCGCTACGTGGGTCATCAAAGAAGATATGAATGTCCCCCAAATGCGCTCGGCAGGAACGTTTCCACGCAGACACAAGCAGAAAGGCAGGCCAGTGCTCTGGAATGGCCTAGGCCCAGGGCACAGCTGTCATCTGGGTGTTGGCTCACAGCTCTCCACTCTGTTCACCAGCATGTCTAGCTCTGGTCCAAGAGGTCCAGAGGCACACTTAATGCTGCAATACCGCACGAGAGGACAAAGCTCAGGCTCCAGGCACTTCCTGCTCTCATGTAAGAAATGCTATTCTTTGGATCAAAGTTTCACATCTAGGGGAAATCAGCCTAGCATAAGGCTGAACTCTCAGAGGGAGCACGAGAGTATGCCAGTGACAAGGCAGCTGTACAAAGATGTAGGAGAGGGCCTGTGTGACCCGGCCCAGCTGCATGGATGACCTCAACTCGGTGCTGGACGGTTTTGGGGTGGGTGAGGGGCTTCCTTCCAAGCACCACTAACCCTCTAGGTAGCCAGGGCCCCAAACCCCATGAAGGAGCTTCCCTGTGTTGTGGGCCTTTGACTGCAAAGTTCTCCTGGCAGCGATGGGCATCCCTTCCACTGAACACACAAGAGGAGAGTCAGGGGCAGTGCTCACCAGAGGACCCCGAGGAGGGCAGCTGCCTAGCCACTCAGCACAAGCCACAGAGGGAGCCCCTCTGCCTGGAGCCTCAATGTGTGGAGCGCTCCCCTCTCAGTTCTGCTTCTATCCTGGGGTCCCTCTTCTCTCTCTCTCCTCCAGCTTTCTCCTCTTCCTCCTCTAGGTGGAAGCTGTATCTTGTCTGGAGCCAGGGACAGAAACTGCATCATACATTTCCCCAAATCTCATGGTCTCATACCTGGAATTTTGAAAATCTGCGATTCTGGTTCCATGACAGGGCTGATACCTTCAAATCGTGGTCACTCTGGTCTGGTCACCTGAACTGCTCTAGAGGGGCCTCAGAGTACACTTGGAAAGAGTCACAGAAGCCTAGGACAGAGGGATGGGTGGTAAGAACAACCCACTGGTTAGTGCCAAAGAATGATCCTCTAGATTAAAGAAACAGAAGAGACGTAACAACCAAATCCAAGTGTGCACCTGGTTTGGATACCGATTCAAACAAAACAATTACAAGAAGACATTTGGGGATAATCAGGAAGATTTGCATTTGGACTGGGTATGTCTACAGCCATACCACTTTGAATGTGCCTGATCTTGAATCTGGACTGGGTATTAGAAAATATTTAAGAATTTATTGTTAATTTTGATATGTGTGATAATGGTGCTATGGTTATTCTATAAGAAAATGTCCTGGGCTTCCCTAGTGGCGCAGTGGTTGAGAATCCGCCTGTCGATGCAGGGTACACGGGTTCGTGCCCCGGTCCGGGAAGATCCCACATGCCACGGAGCGGCTAGGCCTGTGAGCCATGGCCGCTGAGCCTGCGCGTCCGGAGCCTGTGCTCCGCAACTGGAGAGGCCACAGCAGAGGGAGGCCCGCGTACCAAAAAAAA